>NC_047119.1:13963684-14327850 GCF_902500255.1 Thalassophryne amazonica
ATCATCTCTTTCGCTCAGCAGTCATCTTAAATTTCTTGCTCTGAAGTCGGAGCTTCTAAATGGCCCCTTTCTCACTTTTGTAGTTTGCTATAGATCGCCCTCTGCTAGTCATGAGACTTTATCGTCATTGAATAAAGTTTTCGTCTTTTGCTTTCAGTGAGATTATTCTCACAGGAGATCTGAACTGGGATTGGTTATCTTTTGTTTCTGATAGTTTTAAATCTGTGTGATTCTTTTAATTTAACATAAATAGTTAACGGGTCAACACGCCCAAATCTTAAATGTCCAGAGAAATCTTCTCTTCTTCATTTATTTTTAACTAGCTCTCCTCATAAATATTCAGATATTGGTATTTTTGCAAATGATTTGAGTGATCATAGTTATAGCCACTATCAGGCGAGCTAAACTCACAAAATTAAGGGGAGCTCAGCTTAAACGTAATTATAAACATTTCTGTGGGCAGGGTTTTCATCATTATTTATGGCACTTTGATTGGTCCAGGATTAGGGATGGGTATTGATAAGATTTTATCTATTGATACCTCTTGTGAGTTTTCTGTGTACTAAAAGTAGGCTTTACAGGTTTTCTATGTCAGTGACATTTTATTGAGTCTTAAAGTAAATAAATATGCAATTGGTCACTGGATCCTTGATCTCTGGACATAAATAAAAATAAACAAAATCTATAGTTTTTGTCAAAAGCATTTTCTTTGACATTTTAGCATGAATATCTCTCCATACCTCTGAGCTGAGCTCAGCCAGCTGGTGCAAGTCAGCGCAGGACGTCTCAGTTTGGGAGGAAAAAAACATTTTGATCGATTGCAGTTTGTTTGCATTACAGCATTTGGAAAGAGGTGACAATTGATTTAAATAGTGTTTCGCTTTGAAGTTATTAATTCCGGCTGGATTCTATCGTTCTAACTTGACTCGGCAGAGAGCCACGCAGCGTTTGGAGCTGTGTGAACAGAACGGAGGATGATTCTCATTTCTTTCTCGCAACAAGACAGGAGTCCCAGTTAATGACTTTAATCTGCACAAAAGTGACTCATGATTGACATATTCAGGAATGAAAGTGGTGAAGAACAAATAAAGCTGAAACCCAAAATTACCCGCCAACACCACCCGCATGAAAATGTTTGAATTCTAGAAGCTCTGAAATGCAATCTGGGGCTATTCCAGACAATAAACTGCAGTGAGTGCAGCATCCATTTTGGTGAGAAAAAAAAAAAAACAATTTTCCTTATTCAAATTCATTCCAGTAGTATTCTGCTCTTACTAGGGTGCAGCAGTTTTCAAGCTTGGCAGATAGTTCTGGAGGAAATCACTGAAGAAATGAACAAATTGAAAATATGGTTTGACCAAAACAAATTGTCATTCAACTTAAATAAAATGGGGATGAAGTGGAGGTGTAAGAGTTACTAGGTGCTCACAGGAAAGTTATTTATTTATGTTCATTATTGTTAGTTGGTCTTATATTTTCTGTTGTGTTTTGTTTTATCAGATTCTTTCTCTTTCTCTAAAATTGTATTGTAGCATTATTAGTTATTATTGTTGTTGCTATTAATATTAATATATAAATAAAAATAAATTTAAAAAACATTACAATTTGTAATACATTTGACTCTTTTACAATAATAAATGCTGAGCCATTAATTATTCTACAGAAAACAAATGCACACAAATGTGCTGCGATACGAACAGCTTAATGCTAACTTTAACATTGAAAATGTCGTAGACATGCTAGCGCGTTAGCATCGGCCCCGTTTTTAAGTTATAACATACATCTATCAACTGTTTCAGAAGACCATAACAGCTCCGTTTAACATAAAAAAGGTAAATATTCCTCATAGACATGTGCTCTTTAGGAATTTAGCGGGGAAAAATTAAGATAAAACTAAATAAAACAAAGAACCAACGAAGCAACGGGTCAGATCACTGCTTCAAAGAAGAGCTGCGCTGCAAAAACGTAGAGAAATGAACATTTTCCCGACAAACACCCCCAAAAACATCAGCCGCTGTGAAGGACAGATAAGGGAATCGTTAAGCAAAAAGTCTATTGATGTCGGTGGATCGAATCATTTCTTAATGATTCTCGAAAAGAACCGGTTCCCAATACCCATCCCTATCCAGGTCTCACTTTTTATTGATGTAGAGCAGGCCTGGAAGTACTTTTATGATGATTTTAGTATTATTATAAATAAACATGCACTCTCTGCAAATTTAGAGTGAAGGATAGAAACAATCCCTAGTTTTCCCCTGAGCTGTCGAGTCTCCTTAAAGCAGGGGATGATGCCTGGGCGAAGGCCAGAAATTCTAAATCCCAGGGTGATTGGCTGATATTCAAGCAGCTCAGAAATCACTTTATTTCCCTTGTTAAAAAGATTAAATCAAATTTTTATGTTGATAAAACTACTTGTAACCTCAATGATCCTAAACGGTTCTGGAAAGTCGTCAAATCGCCGTTTGGGGATGAAACCACAGATGAATTGCCTGCTTTCTCTGTAACAGATGCACATATTTTAACTGACAAAATCAGCTGTTCTTAATTATTTTAATGAACACTTTGTTTCTTCAGGATGTCTGTTTGGAGTCCACACATCCACATCAATCTAATGTGCAGGGAGTTTGCGCTCAGTCACCACCTATTAATGCTTTGGCTTCAGGATTTGATTTGACTCCTTTTGATGTAGCCGAGGTTCATAGGGCTTTACAGCAGTTAGATTTAAGTAAATCTGCCGGACCTGACAACCTCGAGCCTTTCTTTTTGAGGTCAGCTGCAGACTTTATTGTAGAACCTCTGTGTCATGTTTTTAATCTTGCGCTTTCTGAAAATGAGATTCTGAGAATATGGAAGTCTGCTGATGTTTTTGCCCTGCTGTAGGTGATGATCCTTCCATAGTTAACAACTATAGCTCTAAATCATGTGTTTTCTCTAAAGTTTTAGAAAAGTCGGTTAGTGAACAACTTAAATGTTTTTTTAGATGCATATGGTCTTCTCTCACAAGATCAGTCAGGTTTTTGTAAACACTGATGAACATCACTTTGAGCATGTGGGCTGAGTTCATCAGTGAAATAACCTGCTGGAGTCAGTGGCTGCAAAGAAAACCTGCACCCTCGCCTGCCCTTTCTGGAATATGTTGGACACCACTGCACTAGACTCCATACTTTCCAGTTTGGTGCAGACCAAAATAGCAAGTGTGCAAACTCCACCACAGTGTGGACGAATATTTGGTCCTCCCAAAAGAGGTGGTCTTGGTGTAGATCAAATTTTGCCATAGTCCAGTTTGTTTGTTGTATGAAACCATTTTCTGGATAGTTTGGCCTTTCAGAATAGTTGCAGGAAGTTGAGGCAGGTTGTTGTCAGCCATTACACAGTAGAAGAAGAAAAGAAGTTAAAGTAGTGAAGATGAGCCATGAGAGCACATAGGGAGAAGAAATTAAGTTTTAAATTGTGATTTGGTCATAAGAAAGAAAAGTCAATTTATCAAAATACAAAAATTTTCTCTATTCAAACAGAACTACCTACCAAATTCTCAGTGTTTGTTTTAGGCTGAATTTTCCAAGGTTGGCTGACCAGTGTATTTCCCGCTGTGGCTTCTTTGTAACCTGCGGTGTCTTTATTTAGTTAGTGGAAAAATAGCTTCAAATAACACATCAAATACATCAAAAAAAGATTGGATAAGACGATACAAAGTAGTAATAAATACATACCCTGAAACAATCTTATCCCGTTGATTTTACTTCCCCTGTGCTAGCACACAGCAACTGCATAGTACATTCCGCTGTCTGGCACCGCTCCGGTTTCACAGAGCTTTGTATATAAACAAACTCTTTGTCCCCTTTGAACTCTCCAAGTTCCACATGGCAGTTTGTAAACGTCCGATAGCCATAGTCACGTTCGTGTTGCTTGTTTCTTTCATTTGTCTGTCCACAGTCAATACGCATACACATCTCTAACACAAATGGCTAGTAGCCCCTTCATGTTAGATAAGATAATTATAGTGGGCGATTTTAACATCCACACAGATGCTGAGAATGACAGCCTCAACACTGCATTTAATCTATTATTAGACTCTATTGGCTTTGCTCAAAAAGTAAATGAGTCCACCCACCACTTTAATCATATCTTAGATCTTGTTCTGACTTATGGTGTGGAAATAGAAGACTTAACAGTATTCCCTGAAAACTCCCTTCTGTCTGATCATTTCTTAATAACATTTACATTTACTCTGATGGACTACCCAGCAGTGGGGAATAAGTTTCATTACACTAGAAGTCTTTCAGAAAGCGCTGTAACTAGGTTTAAGGATATGATTCCTTCTTTATGTTCTCTAATGCCATATACCAACACAGTGCAGAGTAGCTACCTAAACTCTGTAAGTGAGATAGAGTATCTCGTCAATAGTTTTACATCCTCATTGAAGACAACTTTGGATGCTGTAGCTCCTCTAAAAAAGAGAGCTTTAAATCAGAAGTGCCTGACTCCGTGGTATAACTCACAAACTCGTAGCTTAAAGCAGATAACCCGTAAGTTGGAGAGGAAATGGCGTCTCACTAATTTAGAAGATCTTCACTTAGCCTGGAAAAAGAGTCTGTTGCTCTATAAAAAAGCCCTCCGTAAAGCTAGGACATCTTTCTACTCATCACTAATTGAAGAAAATAAGAACAACCCTGAGCTGAGTATTCCATTAACTTTAACTAGTAATGACTTCATGACTTTCTTTGCTAACAAAATTTTAACTATTAGAGAAAAAATTACTCATAACCATCCCAAAGACGTATTGTTATCTTTGGCTGCTTTCAGTGATGCTGGTATTTGGTTAGACTCTTTCTCTCCGATTGTTCTGTCTGAGTTATTTTCATTAGTTACTTCATCCAAACCATCAACATGTTTATTAGACCCCATTCCTACCAGGCTGCTCAAGGAAGCCCTACCATTATTTAATGCTTCGATCTTAAATATGATCAATCTATCTTTGTTAGTTGGCTATGTACCACAGGCTTTTAAGGTGGCAGTAATTAAACCATTACTTAAAAAGCCATCACTTGACCCAGCTATCTTAGCTAATTATAGGCCAATCTCCAACCTTCCTTTTCTCTCAAAAATTCTTGAAAGGGTAGTTGTAAAACAGCTAACTGATCATCTGCAGAGGAATGGTCTATTTGAAGAGTTTCAGTCAGGTTTTAGAATTCATCATAGTACAGAAACAGCATTAGTGAAGGTTACAAATGATCTTCTTATGGCCTCGGACAGTGGACTCATCTCTGTGCTTGTTCTGTTAGACCTCAGTGCTGCTTTTGATACTGTTGACCATAAAATTTTATTACAGAGATTAGAGCATGCCATAGGTATTAAAGGCACTGCGCTGCGGTGGTTTGAATCATATTTGTCTAATAGATTACAATTTGTTCATGTAAATGGGGAATCTTCTTCACAGACTAAAGTTAATTATGGAGTTCCACAAGGTTCTGTGCTAGGACCAATTTTATTCACTTTATACATGCTTCCCTTAGGCAGTATTATTAGACGGTATTGCTTAAATTTTCATTGTTACGCAGATGATACCCAGCTTTATCTATCCATGAAGCCAGAGGACACACACCAATTAGCTAAACTGCAGGATTGTCTTACAGACATAAAGACATGGATGACCTCTGATTTCTTGCTTTTAAACTCAGATAAAACTGAAGTTATTGTACTTGGCCCCACAAATCTTAGAAACATGGTGTCTAACCAGATCCTTACTCTGATGGCATTACCCTGACCTCTAGTAATACTGTGAGAAATCTTGGAGTCATTTTTGATCAGGATATGTCATTCAAAGCGCATATTAAACAAATATGTAGGACTGCTTTTTTGCATTTACGCAATATCTCTAAAATCAGAAAGGTCTTGTCTCAGAGTGATGCTGAAAAACTAATTCATGCATTATTTCCTCTAGGCTGGACTATTGTAATTCATTATTATCAGGTTGTCCTAAAAGTTCCCTAAAAAGCCTTCAGTTAATTCAAAATGCTGCAGCTAGAGTACTGACGGGGACTAGAAGGAGAGAGCATATCTCACCCATATTGGCCTCTCTTCATTGGCTTCCTGTTAATTCTAGAATAGAATTTAAAATTCTTCTTCTTACTTATAAGGTTTTGAATAATCAGGTCCCATCTTATCTTAGGGACCTCGTAGTACCATATCACCCCAATAGAGCGCTTCGCTCTCAGACTGCAGGCTTACTTGTAGTTCCTAGGGTTTGTAAGAGTAGAATGGGAGGCAGAGCCTTCAGCTTTCAGGCTCCTCTCATGTGGAACCAGCTCCCAATTCAGATCAGGGAGACAGACACCCTCTCTACTTTTAAGATTAGGCTTAAAACTTTCCTTTTTGCTAAAGCTTATAGTTAGGGTTGGATCAGGTGACCCTGAACCATCCCTTAGTTATGCTGCTATAGACGTAGACTGCTGGGGGGTTCCCATGATGCACTGTTTCTTTCTCTTTTTGCTCTGTATGCACCACTCTGCATTTAATCATTAGTGATCGATCTCTGCTCCCCTCCACAGCATGTCTTTTTCCTGGTTCTCTCCCTCAGCCCCAACCAGTCCCAGCAGAAGACTGCCCCTCCCTGAGCCTGGTTCTGCTGGAGGTTTCTTCCTGTTAAAAGGGAGTTTTTCCTTACCACTGTAGCCAGGTGCTTGCTCACAGGGGGTCGTTTTGACCGTTGGGGTTTTACATAATTATTGTATGGCCTTGCCTTACAATATAAAGCGCCTTGGGCAACTGTTTGTTGTGATTTGGCGCTATATAAAAAAATTGATTGATTGATTGATGTTGAGTCAGTAGAGTCATCTGTCATGGCTTTTTCTCAGACTCTTTGTGGTCAAACGTCTCCAAAATTGGACAGACTTGTGTGGTTTTCTCTGCTAGCCTCACTGGCTCCCAGTGTAGATTTCCACTGCGAGGAACAACCCTTACTGTGAGAAATTTTTTTCAGTTGTGGTACATCATATTCCTGAAATTTTCACGTGCCTTCATGACTACAGACTTGTTAAAGTAGCAGTAAACAAACACTTCAAATAATTTAATTTGCCGGGCATTGTTAAACAAAAATAGTCACTGTATTAATGCTACCGGAAGTGTATTGATGAGCTAAAAAAATGCGGTTGGGAGAATTGAAAACAAGCCAACGTGAGACACACCTCCAAATCAATCACTGTCAAATATAGGGGGACACAGGGTATATACATAATGATGGTGGGACGTAAGTACTAGAGCCCGACCGATATATCGGCCGGCGGATATTATCGGCCGATATAAGCCCTTTTCAAAGTACGCACTATCAGCCAAAATTTTGTCGATAGAACGTCGATAATGTCTCATAAACGGAACAGTTACTGAAATGTTTGTGTTGGCAATGTAAAATGTCCTTGCACCGTTTGTCCAGTAGATAGAGCTCTGACTCCATTCAGCTGAGAGCTGCTTACACCCCTGCTTAAATGTGTTCATCACCGGCCCCTATAGTTTGCTGTCATACTGCACTGATCAGCTGACAAAAGCATACAAGTAAGTTTATAAGGATGTTGTTTGTAATAACTTTGCGATTACATTCACCTCACATTTCTCCCATTTCAGTTCAACTCAGTTTGATTAACTCAGTTTATGTAGTAATGTGTCAAATGTGCTTCATTGCGTCGGTCAGGTTTTTTATTAAGCCCACGTTGTGTAGACCTTGTTTCTGGCATGAAAAACTTTCGTTTACTGCTAAGATGTTGAAACATTCAGATTCACTGGTCGTCAGGAAGGGTTCTGGGAATTACTGCGTTCACCATTAACCCTCTGGGGCCGACGCCATCGTATACGGCGGCTGGGACCAAGCTTTACTAAATTGTAAATAACTTTTTAATGATATGAGATAGAAACTTACTTTTTTGTTTTTGCTGAAATGTTAATTCTGCGGACTTTCAATTCACCATCGGCCATCTTGGTGCTCCTCATAGAAGATGTGTTATGACGTGCGCTTTGTGAGTGTCCAATCGGAATTGGTTCTCCGTCGCATGGTTTTCCAAAATCCAATCGTAGGGTAGATTTACCTCAAGTGATATGGCAAAGATCATTTTCAGGAGTGATATCTTACTAGTTGGCCCCGTTTGAATAGCCCCCTAACTGCTCCAATTGCATTTTTGCATTTTTTTTAACTTGAAAATTCTTCTCTGTTATAAAGTTAATCAATATGAGGACAAAGCTTCAGCTTTTAGCTCATACCTTTTTTGTTAAGGGTCCAAAAAAGAATATTTTATTCATTTAAAAAAAACTAATAATAATATCGGCTGATTTATCGATTATCTGCATTTTTTTCATACAAATATCGTTATCGGCATCAGCCTCAAAAAATCCATATCGGTCGGGCTCTAGTAAGTACATCATAGAAAGTTCTTTAGTGCAAACAAAAATTTGCAGTGTGACGCCAAACTAATCAGACGAAACATGTGACAGCATGACCCTTGTTCTGGACTTTCAGGTGTGAAAACCCTTTTTGTTGTTCTGCTAACAGGAGCATGACTTATATGCACCATTTTGACTGGCATTTGTATTTAGGCCATGTTGTCGAAATTGGTTTTCACTTGGATTTAATTGTGATTTTACCCATTTTAATGTAAAAAAAAAAAAAGCCTGGGGTTTTTATGTCATAAAAAATGTTACTGTGCTTATATGCTCAAGGTGGCACAAGCTTTTTCATGCCACTGTACAGTTAGCCATCAAACACTCTTTATCCTTTTGTATATTGAAATATTTGAAATCAGTTTATACGTTGTGTTGCCAACACATTAGTCTTTGAAACACCCTTGAACACTTGCAAGCTACAGTGAGTTTCTACGAGGACATTTCAGCCTGTAGAGGTTGCAGTGATGAGTCAACCGAGTCAGACGTATAGAATTGTTCTTATCGTCTTGCCCATAAATTACGTTCTTCACAGCCTCACAGGTTTCCAAAGGACACCCTTCCTGTCTGGATTCCTCATGCTTTCTGGCTCACACTCTTCTATTTGTGAAAAGTAAAGCCAGACACTCATAGCAGATTGCACCATTATAATTTTATTATGGCTCTACTCTTCAGACTTTTTTTTTTGTGTATGTGTTCCACTTTGGCAACATGGTGATGGAGGAAGAACATAAGGCAGCAAGTCATCACTGTTAAGTTTTTGACAGGACATAATCAGATTAACGTACCAATTTGTGTGTGTTGGTGGGGGTGGTTCTTGATGGTCTGCGTCGTCGTACAACACTGCTGGAATTGCTCAGTGAAATCTTTTGGCGTTAAGATGAAACAGCTGTCAAATTAGACAGATTTGAAGGTGTTAATGCTTAAGCCTGTCAAATGTTCAATTTTGCTCACTTCTTCCTCCTCTGATTCCTCTGTAGGAGTATTTAGAAGATCAGAAGTACAGGGATGAGGAAGACTTGCCTGAGAAATTGGAAGGCCTCAAGAGTAAGCAAGTCTATTCCTTTCACTAATTAAGTGTCTGTTGATCTCATGGTATCTGAATGTGGATGTACTCCTTTTTTTTCTCCAGTTTGTCGTGTTCATAGATTTGTATTTGTTGATGGTGCGTACGCATTTGTTCAGTATTTGTTTTTCTCTGTGGGGAAAGAAGGACTGCTGTGATTTCTGAGCAGTTTCCAAGGCCAAAGCCTCAGTGGCCCAGAAGGAATGCGCTGGGCGTTCCTCTGATTTTTCTACAATATTCCCAACATGACTCTTTAACTCTTGGCTAAAGGGGAAGTTTAAAAAAAACAGTGCTACCAGCTGCAGATAAAGCAAATAAGATTGCACGATGTACTAGACAAAGAAACTCCACCCCATTCCTCAGATAGTGTTGGTTATCATGTGCATGCACATGTGTGCATTTGGGGTGTGTTGATATATGTATTTTTTTTTTTCTCCTCTTGTGTTCATTGCTAGTTTTCATTGTGTGTCTTTCCAGATATAATGTCGCTGTCTCAAAACAAGACATTATCCCACGTTCTACTTTACAATCTGCTTGTTGGAGAAACAACACAGTGGTGTATTGATTAAAAGAGAGTCAATTTCCAACTGCAGCTATTCTTTAATTTCATAGCTGAGTTTTTATTTTGACTTCACCCCCAGGAGGTGGCGTGAAGTAATGTGTTTTTTTTTTTTTCATGGCTCTGTGTGTGACTTTGCAGTTGGTAATGCATGCAATTGAAAAGTGTGTGTGTGTATATATGTATGTATATGTGTGTGTGTGTGTATGTGTGTGTATATGTGTGTGTATATGTGTGTGTATATGTGTGTATGTGTGTATATACGTATATGTATGTATACGCGGAGTCTGAAACACCACAACACGAATTAGCATTAAACCGTGTAATGCACGGTTTAATCCGCTTATACCACGGTCCCACACGTGAGCTAACACACAAATATTTAAGTTAACAGAACTTGATAAAAATGTGCGAGTATTTGGGACTATTTTATGTTTTGTCTCTGAGCACTTACCAAGTCTGTGGGCTCACGCCGCAGCAGGCCGCTCGCTCCGCCCCTCCTCTCTCTCTGTTGTGTCGTGCTGTGACAAACTCTGCCAAACTGGTCCAGAAACTACGCTCGCTGTTTTAATGCGGAGCGCTCGGCCGCCCGCATGGATAGAACCGTTCTCTCCTTCTGTCCCGTCTTCAGTCGGCTGCACCGCGACGCTCGGTGGAGCAGCTTCTCTTTCCATGACAAAAATTCCTGTAACAGTGAAATGTGCCGTTCATTTTTAAACTGGACGCTGTCTTGATCTGGTATGTCATCTGACTAGCACAGGAATTGTGAAAAGACGTGGACATCAGCACTTTTCCGGCACATTAAGACAGACGTGCGGAGGAGTTCCGCGCGTCGCGGTGCAGCCGCTCGGTGCAAAGCAGCGCCTTGATGAAGCCTCAAGGGACATGTTCTGGCATGTCCAGCTCATGCACAATCACAATCGGATATTCACACGACTGGAAAGCAACCGGAATCCATCTGAAATACACCTGAAAGCTGTCCTGAGAGACCAACACCGAGGTGGTTTTGTCCTGCGTAATGAACGGAGCCGTGGCGCGTCCCTCCGCTTTTCTTTCCATGAAAAAAACTCCTGTAACGGTGGAATGTGCCTGAAAAAGTGCTGATGTCCACATCTTCTGCCTTTTTGTGAAAGTCAGACGAGGTCCCGGATCAACAAAGCTTTCACGTTGGAAATGATCTGGTTGTTCCAGCGGGGTGTCAGCCTGTCGATTGGGGGCTGGGAGTGTGCCGCTCTCTCAGCAGTTGTGGGCCGGCCTTAAAGCGGCAGTAACACCCCGTAATCTGTTTAATCCCCATAAAATCGTCCCTGAAAGCCATATTCATTTTTCGAACGGTGTCCACCTGGAGGTCTCTCACAGTTTCTGGAAAAAAACTGATGCAGCAAAGCTCCAAATCGTTGAGACATTTATTCGCAATAAAAAATAGACAAAAGGGGTGGACCACACCTCACTCAAAGCCTGCTCACAGGCGAATAACACAACCGACAGGCATGAAAAAACTCACGCATGCGCACGAGGGTTCAAGCTTGTCTGACGCAATCACACGTGATTCAAATCCATATGATTTTTGAAAAAAATAAAAAGGTCGGATACTTTTAACAGACCTTGTATATACGAGGTCTGTTAGCTTGAAGCTTGAACCTTCGTGTTTTTTCACGCCCGTCAGTTGCGTTATTCGTCTGTGGGCAGGCTTTGGGTGAGCACTGGTCCACCCCCTTGGTCGGATTTTTATTGTCAGGGAAATGGCTGAGAGGCTGCCGCTTTGCTCCATGATTTTTTTTTCAGAAACTGTTAGAGACAACCAGTTGGAAACCATTTGGAAGATTCAGATGGCTTTCGGTGAAGATTCTGTCGGTATCATACGGATTAAGGACCATTAAAACTGGATTAAAAATGGCCCCGAGCGGCCATCGACAGGCTGGAATGAGCAGATCACTTCCAAATTTAAGGCTCTGTTGATGCAGGACATCATGTGACTAGCAGAGACGTTTCAGAAGAGGTCGGGATCAGCACTTTATCAGCACATTCCACTGTTAAAGGAGATTTTGTAATGAAAGACGTGCGGACGGATTTGCGCGTCGGGACGCAGCCGCTCACAGCCGCTGGACAAACACCTCCGTGTTGGAAGTCTCACAGGACAAGTTGGAACATGCCCAGCTGTTAAACAGTTTCTCGGATACTCACTCGACTGAAAAGCCACCGAAAGCCGCCTGAATCTTATGAATGGTTTCCAACACGGAGGTGTTTTTTTGAGCGTTTTTTTTTTTGTTGTTGTTGTTGAGCCGATGCGCAAAATCCTCTGCATGTCTTTCATTACAAAATCTCCTGTAACAGTGGAATGTGCCACAAAAGTGCTATGTCCAGCTCTCTTGCCATTTCTGTGGTAGTCACACGATGTCCCAGATCAACACAGCGTTCAGTTTAGAAATGATCTGGTCGTTGCAGCCTGTCGATGGCCGCTTGGTGTGCCGCGCGCCCTCCACCGCTGTGGGCCGTCTTTAAAAAGGATTTAACACTCCTTAATCTGTGTGACACCGACAGAATCTTCACCGAAATCCATCTGAATCTATCAAATGGTTTCCAACTGGCTGTCTCTAACAGTTTCTGAAAAAAATTCATGGAGCAAAGCGGCAGCCTCTCAGCCATTTCCCTGACAATAAAAATCCGACGAGGGGGCTGGACCAGTGCTCACTCAAAGCCTGCCCACAGGCGAATGACGCAACCGACAGGCGTGAAAAAACTCACGCATGCGCACAAAGGTTCAAGCTTGTCTGATGCAAGCGCACATGATTCAAATCCATATAGTTTTTGAAAAAAATAAAAAGGTCGGATAGTTTTCTCACAGACCTTGTGTGTGTGTGTGTATGTATGTGTGTGTGTGTGTATATAGTATATATATATATATATATATATATATATATATATATATATATATATATATATATATAATAAAAATGGTTTTGTTAATTGTTATATTCCACTAGTTGTGTGAATGGGGGGAATTGGTGGGAATTCTGCTATCGCTCATCGCCTTGTTTGACCATAAAATTTTATTACAGAGATTAGAGCATGCCATAGGTATTAAAGGCACTGCGCTGCGGTGGTTTGAATCATATTTGTCTAATAGATTACAATTTGTTCATGTAAATGGGGAATCTTCTTCACAGACTAAAGTTAATTATGGAGTTCCACAAGGTTCTGTGCTAGGACCAATTTTATTCACTTTATACATGCTTCCCTTAGGCAGTATTATTAGACGGTATTGCTTAAATTTTCATTGTTACGCAGATGATACCCAGCTTTATCTATCCATGAAGCCAGAGGACACACACCAATTAGCTAAACTGCAGGATTGTCTTACAGACATAAAGACATGGATGACCTCTAATTTCCTGCTTTTAAACTCACATAAAACTGAAGTTATTGTACTTGGCCCCACAAATCTTAGAAACATGGTGTCTAACCAGATCCTTACTCTGGATGGCATTACCCTGACCTCTAGTAATACTGTGAGAAATCTTGGAGCCATTTTTGATCAGGATATGTCATTCAAAGCGCATATTAAACAAATATGTAGGACTGCTTTTTTGCATTTACGCAATATCTCTAAAATCAGAAAGGTCTTGTCTCAGAGTGATGCTGAAAAACTAATTCATGCATTTATTTCCTCTAGGCTGGACTATTGTAATTCATTATTATCAGGTTGTCCTAAAAGTTCCCTAAAAAAGCCTTCAGTTAATTCAAAATGCTGCAGCTAGAGTACTGACGGGGACTAGAAGGAGAGAGCATATCTCACCCATATTGGCCTCTCTTCATTGGCTTCCTGTTAATTCTAGAATAGAATTTAAAATTCTTCTTCTTACTTATAAGGTTTTGAATAATCAGGTCCCATCTTATCTTAGGGACCTCGTAGTACCATATCACCCCAATAGAGCGCTTCGCTCTCAGACTGCAGGCTTACTTGTAGTTCCTAGGGTTTGTAAGAGTAGAATGGGAGGCAGAGCCTTCAGCTTTCAGGCTCCTCTCCTGTGGAACCAGCTCCCAATTCAGATCAGGGAGACAGACACCCTCTCTACTTTTAAGATTAGGCTTAAAACTTTCGTTTTTGCTAAAGCTTATAGTTAGGGCTGGATCAGGTGACCCTGAACCATCCCTTAGTTATGTTGCTATAGACGTAGACTGCTGGGGGGTTCCCATGATGCACTGTTTCTTTCTCTTTTTGCTCTGTATGCACCACTCTGCATTTAATCATTAGTGATCGATCTCTGCTCCCCTCCACAGCATGTCTTTTTCCTGGTTCTCTCCCTCAGCCCCAACCAGTCCCAGCAGAAGACTGCCCCTCCCTGAGCCTGGTTCTGCTGGAGGTTTCTTCCTGTTAAAAGGGAGTTTTTCCTTCCCACTGTAGTTAAGTGCTTGCTCACAGGGGGTCGTTTTGACCGTTGGGGTTTTACGTGATTATTGTGTGGCCTTGCCTTGCAATATAAAGCGCCTTGGGGCAACTGTTTGTTGTGATTTGGCGCTATATAAAAAAATTGATTGATTGTTTACAGTTGATGTAATAAAATTGATTTCATGGAAAGATCTATAAAATTTAACTACATACAGAAGAGGGTATTTGTGCTTGAAATCGGATCTGATCTCCCCTCAAGTCTTCTTGCATATGATGCCAGAAGCATCTTTGGCTATTTTTGTCCATTCCTTTTTGCAGCACCTCTCAGACTCCATCAGGATGGATGGGGAGCGTCGGTGCACAGCCATTTTCAGATCTCTCCATGTTCTTCATGTTCCATGAGATGTTCAATCAGATTCAAGTCTGGGTTCTGGCTGGGCCACTCAAGGACATTCACAGAGTTGTCCTGAAGCCACTTCTTTGATATCCTGGCTGTGTGCTTAGGGTCATTGTCCTGCTGAAAGATGAAGCGTCGCTCCAGTCTGAGGTCGAGAGTGCTCTGGAGCAGGTTTTCATCCAGAATGTCTCTGTACATTGCTGCATTCATCTTCCCCTCAAGCCTGACTAGTCTCCCAGTTCCTGCTGCTGAAAAACATCCCCACAGCATGATGCTGCCACCACCATGCTTCACTGTTGGGATGATGCCTGGTTTCCTCCAAACATGACACCTGGCATTCATGCCAAAGAGTTCAATCTTCGTCTCCTCAGACCACAGAATTTTGTTTTCTCATGGTCTGAGAGTCCTTCAAGTGTCTTTTGGCAAACTTCAAGTGGGCTGCCATGTGCTTTTACTAAGGAGTGGCTTCTGTCTGGCCACTCGACCATACGGGTGTGATCGGTGGATTGCAACAGGGATGGTTCTTGGTGGGGCTGCTCGATTATGGGAAAAATCAGTATCACGATTATTTAGGTATATACTGAAATCACGATTATTCAAACGATTATTTTTTTTTTTTTAGTTACACAGTGCATTTATTCAGCATTTCTCTCACTCTAAAAAAAAAAAAAAAAAAAAAAAAATTGTTATAGGTGCGCAAAGCCTCCAAATTGAAAATGTACTGTACCTTACCTGTATAAAACATAAAATGAATAAAATATTAAAAATATCATTTTTCTGTTTTCCTCTCCCTTACCTGTTGTCACTGACCAGTTGGTCAGTGTCTTTGGGCATCTCCCTGACTTGTGCTACTAGGACATAGTGCGGCTGCATTGTTTTTGTTCAGTATGTTCATTAGTTTGTGTTTTGTCATCATTCCCTTGACCACGTCTCCTTATCTCCTTTTGGAGAAATTTATCCATTCATTTATTGTTAAAATATAAAATGAAACAGCTTTTTTAAAAATAATAAAATAGTTGCTGTTGAAAGAGCCTTTTATTTAGAAGCAGGTGATGTTATGCTGAATTCTCAGGACCAGATGAAGGTCTCTTCTGCAGCTTTGAACTCTGGTGGTGTTGCTGAAAAGCAGAGATGTTTTCTTTCAACTGGACGTGGTGTTCAGCTCATCAGTGGAAGTTTGGTTGTCTGCACAGCAAATGTTCCTGATTAGAACAAATAAAAAGATTTCTTTAAATATAAAGAAACACTAAACAGTTTATATATAAAAAAGGGGAAAAAAAAACATGGAAAACGATGGAAAAAAAACGCCCGAAAAAAATAAGTTATTTAAAACTAAACTCTGTTGGGCAAACTGGGACTTCGCATATATCCAAAAACTGGGAGATTTCGGACTGAGTGGGTTTGCTCCGTCACCCCGGCTTCCTGCCTCGCTCTGCCCAGGAATGATGCCTGAAGGCCAGCTTCTCCGTGCGGATTGGCTCGCTGTTGCAGTTCGATCGATATCCCACCAAGTCGTCAGTCCTCCCTCGGTCGGCGTCACTCCGAAAAGTAGCTGAAAAAATCTTCTCCCAGCAGGGTGATGGGAGAATCGTTCTGCTGTTTTTTAAAGCTTTTTGTGGTTCAGGCGACGCAAATTCAAGAAGGCGATCGTTGAGTTTTTTTCAGGTTGTGAAAACAGCCGGAGTGTGATGTAGCAATCCCGCCCCCTTGCCGCTTCCGAAGTGACGCGTCTGACGTCATGCGTCTTGGGACACGTTGAAGGATTGGCCTGATGAAAGGCCCTTAAATCGTTTCACTCGTTTATATGAGTTTGGAGATCGTTTGGTACAAATATTGATATCGCGATCGAAATTCGGTTAATTGCACAGCCCTAGTTCTTGGTCACCTCCCTGACTAAGACCCTTCTGCCTCATCACTCAGTTTAGATGGGTGGCCAGCTGTAGGAAGAGTCCTGGTGAATCTGAACTTCTTCCATTTACAGATGATGGAGGCCACTGTGCTCATGGGGACCTTCAAAGCAGCAGAAATGTTTCTGTACCCTTCCCCAGATTTGTGCCTCGAGACAATCCTGTCTCAGAGGTCTACAGACAATTCCTTTGACTTCATGCTTGGTTTGTTCAGATTAGGGAGACAGACACCCTCTCTACTTTTAAGATTAAGTTTAAAACTTTCCTTTTTGCTAAAGCTTATAGTTAGGGCTGGATCAGGTGACCCTGAACCATCCCTTAGTTATGCTGCTATAGACTTAAACTGCTGGGGGGTTCCCATGATGCACTGAGTGTTTCTTTTTATTCACCTCTTTTTGCTCTGTATGCACCACTCTGCATTTAATCATTAGTGATTGATCTCTGCTCTCTTCCACAGCATGTCTTTTTCCTGATTCTCTCCCCTCAGCCCCAAGCAGTCCCAGCAGAAGACTGCCCCTCCCTGAGCCTGGTTCTGCTGGAGGTTTCTTCCTGTTAAAAGAGAACTTTTCCTTCCCACTGTCGCCAAGTGCTTGCTCATAGGGGGTTGTTTTGACCGTTGGGGTTTTTCTGTAATTATTGTATGGCTTTTGCCTTACAATATATAGCGCCTTGGGGGAACTGTTTGTTGTGATTTGGCGCTATATAAATAAAATTGATTTGATTTGAGCTCTGACATGCACCGTCAACTGTGGGACCTTATATGTAGACAGGTGTGTGACTTTTCAAATGATGTCCAATCAGCTGAAGTTACCCCAGCTGGACTCCAGTTAAGCTGTAGAAACATCTCAAGGATGATCAGTGGAAACAGGATAAAACTGAGCTAAATTTTGAGTGAACCCAAAGTGGCAGTTTACAAACGTCATTCATAAGCAGGTTTTTTTTTTTACTGCCAAAAATTAATAAATCAACAAGTTAATCAAAATCAGAAAACCTCTAATAATAATTTTCAAAGCTAAAATCTGGCAGTGCTTTTGTGTCTATTACCTTCCTTGGGTGCTCCCCCCATATTTCAAGTGAAATGGTTTGTGTCCCAAAATTTAACACTACTGTGATGTTGCTGCACAAGTTGCAAAGGGAATAATTGTAAGTTCAGAGGATGGTTTTAACACATCACTGAACAATGTTGTTAAATTAAGGCCATTTGTGTGGCTATAGATGATCAACAGGCTGCTCTGTGACAAGTGGTCCTCTCCAGAACTGCTGTGTGCGTTCGGGGGCCCACTCCACAGTTTACGAACAGGGCCAGCATTGTCCTTCCTCGCTCCTCTTGGCTTCACACAGTAACACAGTTCCCTCTGTCTCCCTCCCAAAACACAGAGGTTCCATTGTGGGACAGAAATAGCAATGGCAGTCCGACTATGTAGGTCTTCTAAAACAAATGTAATGCTGCAATTTCGAGTGAAGCTGCAAACTGTCTGATCTGGATTTATAAATAACACATAGTTCTGTAACAATTTAATGATATGCATTCTGAGCAAAGCCACCTGTTTTGTGACTAACAGTTACAACCCTGCAGAAAATGCAAAATCTTGTGTATTTGAATAATTTGTAGTCAAAATGTGCAATTATGAACAAGACCGTGGATTAGTGGTTAACACAGTTGCCTCATAGTGAGAAGGCCCCAAGTTTGTTTCTAACCTGTTTTTTTTTTTGTTTTTTGTAATAAAATTAAAATCCTAGGCTCTACAATCACTGAACTGTAGGCATCAACGTCGATGTTGTTTATCAGAATGCCCTCAAATAGGGTACCTTTGAACATGTATTTATCTTTCTGCAAATCTGACTGCGTCAATATGGAATAAACACATAACACTTAACATGTAAGATATCAGGACTTGTTTTTAGATAAACTAGTGCAGTGCCGTAGGAAGTTTGTATTCCTGTAAAAAATTGGGACCTTAAGTAGCCTCATCCAACCATGGATGGTCGTATGAGGCTGTGTTTGAAGGCGGGATGTACAAAGAAGTCTATTGTTTTTAAAAAATCAGTTTGATCAATTATATGAAAATAAAAGTATTCCTATTAAACGGGTTTTTAGAAGAGACTCAGACAAAATTAAACAGAACATTTAGAATATGCGAAACGGTAAATCCTCATAGTGGTCCCACCTTGTGAACACAGTTTATTTAAACTTGAACTCACAGCAAATATATGATTTTATTCAGCTTTCGTACTTAAACGTTGTACAAACAGTGGGAAATTTGTTTGTGTTAGCAAAAAACAGATTTTAGATAACATCTCCTCAAGTTAAACTCAGTTGCAAGGAACAATGACGGCATACGTTTCACAGTAAAAGTATTTGCTGGGATTCTGACATTAAAGTTTTATTGTGAAATGGTGCGAGCAACATGAACTATCTGTTGTTTAACTTTGTTACCAGTAACATGGCTCCATGGTATTTATTGTTAAGGGGAAGTATGCAATATGGGGGGATTGTCTGTTATATTGTCAGTTGTTGTTATATTTATATTTAAATTTATGTGGGGTGTTTATATTGGATTGGGTTTTTATGGATTTTATTGTTTTTTCTTAATTGTTTTTATCATGCATTGTATGCAGTATATGAGTCCAAAATGAATTTCCCTTTTTGGGATAATCAAGTATATCATATCTTATCATACATCAGCGAGCCACACCATTTTGGAAGTATGAATGTTACAATGTTAATCAAAATAAAGGTTTTGAAAACTAATTCCCAAAATTTTCAGA
Source organism: Thalassophryne amazonica (assembly GCF_902500255.1). Lineage (NCBI taxonomy): Eukaryota > Metazoa > Chordata > Actinopteri > Batrachoidiformes > Batrachoididae > Thalassophryne > Thalassophryne amazonica. Next base: position 13,983,197 of record NC_047119.1, read on the forward strand.
ATAAAGGATGCTCATCGTGCCATGCGCAAGCCATATCCAAAAGCTGAGGCCAATCTGACAAATAGAGAGAGAGCCTTGCTTTGGAACTATGAGGGATGAATTAAAGCGCTTGAACAATTTGCAGTCCATGCTTGTATTGTCATAATCTTGAGCGGCATCCGTGGCAAATAGCGTTTTGCTGACATACAAATGCATATGTCGTTATCAGATATGAGCATGTTCCTTTTAGCCTGGTCAGCTGTCAGCAGAGTGTGAGATGGTGAGATCACTGAACACTAATCTTTGCTGACATGTAAGAAGCCAGCTGGGGACTGGGGCATGAATATAAAGTGAATTCATTCGTTTCCATTTTGGTGACTTTTTTTTTTTTTTTTTTTTGCAGATAAGTATGCTGAGTTTGACCTGAATGACCAAGGAGAGATTAGTGAGTAATAACCGGCAGTGAAACACAAACGGCACACCACATAAGACCATCACCTGATCCGTGTTGTGACATGAGGGAACAGTAATTAATAGTGTTTGAGCATGTTTGTGCTTTGACGTTTGTGCAGCAGGCATGAACAGGCTCAAGTGTCATGTCTGTGTGTAAAGTGAGACCACAGTGTACCTTTTTGTTGTTGAACAAATTGGAGTTCTGAGATTTCAAGCTGCAGTCAGGTCCATATGTATTTGAACTATGCGATTTTTGTGACGCTTGCGTTGAAATGAAACCAGATGTAGTAGTGTCATGGATCTCAAAGATTTTAATGCAAGAAAACAAGATTAAAAACTTGGCTACATTCTCCCATGTGCCTTGTAGTAAGCTGTAGTTGAAAAGGCAATACTTTAGTGTTTGAACAAATTTTGTCATCCCTCAGATTCTGTGTGCTACTTAGAGGTTTTCAGCTTGTTACCAACTATGTGTTTTCTGTTTTACACCAATGATGCATTTTGGAAGCTGTTACCAAAAATCTTGCTTCCAACGTTTTGTGGATAGGTTCACAGCTGTATTCATTTATTATTGAATATCAGCATTAGATTCAGTTTTGGTGTAACACCTGCACCACCAACATATACACAAACATGGAAAAAAATGAATGATTACAATATCTTTTTTTATATCATGTGGCATTATTTTGAGAAATCAACACAGCTGTGTAGCCTTTATATTAAAAAAAAAAAAAAAAAGCTGGCAAAAGTAAATTATTTCCATGCTCCCAGCTTATTAGGGATGTGATTGTTTTACTGTCTTTTTTCAGATTTGATGGGTCTGAAGCAAATGATGGAAAAGCTTGGTGTGCCAAAGACTCATTTGGAGTTGAAAAAAATGATTGTTGAAGTAACAGGTGGAAGCAGCAACACCATCAACTACAGGGACTTTGTCAAGATGATGCTCGGGAAGCGCTCAGCTGTGCTGAAATTGTAAGTAAACCTTTTGGAAGACAGTATTATTCTATTCAGTCTGCTGCTAGTTCAGGAAGTGTGGATGGACCATTGGTCTGCATAGGTGGTTGCCAATCAGGGCGGCCCCTGGTAGAAGTGGCAGTGAACCATATTGGCACGTGGTCCTCGACCAGAACTGGTTCATAGTTTTCTGCTGCTTTACAAGTTGAAACACCTTTTTGATTCATAGGTTAGCTGATCAAAGGAAAATTGGTCCGCCATTGCTTTTGTACTTGAATAATTTTGCAAAAATGTAATGTTTTCCAACTCGGCCCCAGAATGTGAGTGAGTCCAATAAGTGTTGAAAAGAAAAATAAGTCCCAGATTAATGTACATAGGAACTTTCAATTTTGTATGATGATGTGTTTTAATATGAAGAGTAAGTGGTTTCAATATGGTTCATCTGGTCACATTCAGTTATGAGGTACAGTGCTTTCCATACATATTGGGCTCCTTGGTATTTCACAAATTTTAATTTGTTTATGCCATTTCAAATATAAAAACTAAATCAGGCTTCTCAGTATCTACATTTCTAAAACAATCTGCCTTAAACTCAAACTCAAAGCAAATCTCTACAACCTGATATGCCCCTACTTCAAAAATGGTTTAATGCGAACAAACTTTCATTGAATTTAAGCAAAACAAAGTATATGTTATTTACGAATCAAAGACAAAGAGATACTGTTGAATTTATTTTTCATGGGATTAAAATTGAAAGAGTTTCAGAATTTAGATTTCTGGAGGTTATTATAGATGAGAAGCTAAAATGGAAGCAACACATTGCCTATATAAAAAAGAAAGTCAGTAAAAACTTTGCTATTTTGAGCAAAGTAAAATTTTTGGTTAATTATAATGCAATGAGAATTTTGTACTGCTCCTTAATTCTCCCATATTTCGTGTATTGCTTGGAAGTCTGGGGTAATTCCTACAATTCTAATTTATTGCCCTTATTTATTTTACAAAAAAAGTGATACGAGTTCTGCACAGAGCTCCTCCAAAAGCGCACACTTCTGGACTCTTTTTGAAGTCAGGGCTGTTAAAACTTAAAGACCTTATCTCTTTACAGACATTGATAATCATGTTCAGAGCTCGCCATAATTTGTTACCACAAATTTAGCAAAATCTTTTTATTATGAATCATGAAAATAGTAGATGAAATCTTGATTTTAAATTACCTTTTTCTAGAACAACACTTAAACAAATGAGTGTCTCACATGCTGGAGTTAAGTTATGGAACTCTTTGGGAAATGAATTAAAATCATGTTCGAATATTATTCAATTTAAAAAAGAAATGTTGAAGTCTTATTTGTAAAAACAATGTAAAAAAAAAAAAATCATATTGTATGTGGCCATCTATGTTAATTGTTTACTGTGTTCTCTGTGTGAGAATGGGGTAGGGATTAAATAAGACTTGGTCTTCATCCTACTCCTGTTCTTACTGTGAATGTATTGTGTCTGTACTGTACATTCTCATGTAAAAGAATAAATAAATAAATAAATAAATTGAAATTGATATAAACTAATTAAAAATACAAAAGTCATGATGATGGGTTGCATAAGTAATTGATGGGTTATTGATTACTACAGACTGTCATGTTGTTGCCCAGGCATATGATCTCACACTGGCACCAATTGGTGGGCATCATGAATACTTAGTAGCGTTATGGGAAGACCTATAGCACATCACGCTGCAATCAGCACAGGGATTAATTGTATGTTGTAAACTGGTTATTTTGAACCTTTGAAGCCTTGCCCTCCAGAAAAGATTGATCGGCATTTTAAGCTTTGATGAGGAGATTTTAACCCACATGTGTTTGCTATTTTGTCAGCATGATTATTAATATTAATCTTGTGGTCATGAAACTGTAAAAAAAAAAAAAAAGTCTTTCCTAGATTATAAACCATTAATTTGAGATAGATTTCATCCATCCATTTTCTCTACCCACTTACTCCAATTAAGGGTCACAGGGGGGCTGGAGCTTATCCCAGCAGTCATAGGGTGTGAGGCAGGGTACAACCTGGACAGGAAAAAAGTCTGTCGCAGGGCCACATATAGACAAACAAACACATTCACACACATACATACCTATGGACAATTTAATGCCACCAATTCACCGAACCTGCATGTCTTTGGATGTGGGAGGAAGCCGAAACACCCAGAGGAACCCACACAAACATGAGGAGAACATGCAAACTCCACACAGAAAGGCCATAGGTGGGAAGTGATCCCATGACCTCACTGCTGTGAGGCAGCAGTGTTAACCACTAAGCGACCATCCTGCCACAATAGATTTAATGCCTAAATTGATTGATTTATTTACTTATTTATGCATATTGCATAGTAGAGTGTTGGTGACTCCAAATGTCCTGGAGCAGCCAGAAGAATACAAAGATGACATCGGGAATTTTGGATCTTTATGAACATTTGCACTCCAAGTTCCCTTATACTTTGTGTCTTTGAACATTCTGCTGTCAGCCAATTATGTCATCTGTTGACCGGTGTTCTGGGATTATGAAGGCTGATATCACTGCCCATATGCAGCATTCATCTGTCATCTCCATGGTAACAAAACCCATTATTATAGCTAAATCTCTACTCAGTCCATCCTTATGCTTAGCTGGGATCATGTGCTTAGGCAATTGATAATAGGCCGATTAACCACTAACAACCACGTACAACTGCAGGGGGGACAAGACATAATAAACGTATCGTACTTTTAGGATAGTGTCATGTATCCCTACTGATTTAGAAAGCGTTCATTTCTCGACTGTTTAATTCCTTTATTGCATCTTTGCACTGTCAGACTGCAGGGCCATAATGTTTTTGCTGTAGTGTGATGATTTCAGAGGACCAAACTGCCTGGACTATTTTAATAGATAAATCTCATAATCCCAAATACATAAAATGGAGAAAATACATGACTTTTCCTCATTTGCCCTCATCTGTTTCTCCAAATTGCCTACTGTAATCCCACGGCTGTTGTTTATAAGAGTCTCTCCCCCTGTGATTCGGTCATTTATTTTTTAACAAGATGTTTGAAATTATTTTGACCCACAGTATATAATGCATCCTAAGTTGGACTTATGACTTAGTAGAACATCAAATTTAGGCACAAGTTGAAATCATAGCTCACGTAGAGTTCAACAGATTTTACATGTATCAAGGACTTTATGATTATGCATGTATTGTATGTACTTGTTCACTTGAAAATGGTTGTTCACTGGATTAGCCAAACATTAGTGAAGAGATTTTTAAAGGTGTTCTAGTTGGCATTTTAAATGTTAATACAGCAGTTGACAGCTAATTTCTGTATAAAGATTGTGTCTTATTGCCATCCTGCACAGAGAATGTATGTATGTAAAGCCCCTCTGTATGTTGAATTTGAGTTTCTGTTCCGTTTAAGTACTGGTCACACCATGACGGATCAAGTAAATGTATGAGGAGCTGATACAAATTTTGGATATCCAGTTTGTCCTGCCAAAGTCTTTTTTGTAGTTTTTTTTTTTTTTTTTTTTAGTCTTTTTTTGTATTCCTTGTCAGTTGATGTCAGCCCAGTCCATCACAAAGTTTTGTGCATGCTCAGAACTTTGAGAAGCTATCAGATGGAGAGCTTTCCCATTGCCAGCATGTTGGTTTAGCGTTTTGTTCTCTACTTGTTTTTTTTTTACTTACACGATACTCGTACAGTTATATCCTATGGCTATCCAATGCTTCTTACTGGCCAAAACTCCAGCGTGAGTTATTAATTCTGCATAAGCTGAGAGAGGACAGTTTCTGATGCAGTAACATGTAGCACAGCTGTTCATTTAGCCAAGCTTACTGAAGAAAAAGGCGGTACGGCTTAAGGCTGTAACATAACACTGTGAAAACATTGAAGCCCTGTGAATACTTTCTGGATGTGCTGTACGTCTTGAAACCAGGGGAATCATTCTGCTGAATGCGGCTCTCTGTGTTGCCAGTGGAGGTGTGATGTCATTGTGTGATTTTTGCCCCCGGACAAACTGATGGTGAGCCCACTAGATGGCAGTCTCTTTTAGGGATGTGAATCATTCAACAACTCACGATTCAATTCGATTCCAATTCTTGGGGTGACGATTCGATTCAGAATCGATTGTCGATTCAGAGTTCTGAGAAATAGTTATATTATTTATTATTATATTATAATGTTTATGTTTAAGAAAATGCAGCTTTACATGGTTAATCAAGTGATTCTAGATGTAAATTTACTCATCTGCTTTGCTAGTTCGGAGTTGTCTGGCAGTTTAGCGAAGCGCTGGTCAGTAGTCGGCAGATACCACTGCTCCCCTCTTTTAGCTCCAGGTGATGACGTAGCATGTGAGCTTGTGGATTTGAAGTGTTTCCGAAGTACTTGACTTTCATTTTGCAGATTTTGCACACTGCATAAGTCATGTCAAGCTCCTTCTTACGCAGCAAATAATAAAATCCAAAATGCGCCCAAACATTTGCCTTCAGCAAAGACGGTGCTAGCTGAATTAGCTCTTCGTCCGCGATGCTAAGCTACAGTCACTGAACTCTGCAGCTCATGAGTGTTTGAAGCATGCCGGACCCCCCCCCCCCCCTCGCGGGGACGCTGTAGTACGGAATCCGTTGCCTGACAAACAGTACACGCAGCGAGTAAGCAAGAAAATGTTTTAAAAAATGCTTTTTAAAAATCAATTCTTGGACATTTTGGATCGACTCAGAATCGTAATAAATAAGAATCGTGATTCGGACGTGAATCGATTTTTTTTTTTTTTTTCCCCACACCCCTAGTCTCTTTTGGGGACAAAAGGGACACTTTACTTCAAATTAGTGGTGGGCGATATAAAAAATTTAACCGTTTCACGGTATAAATTTGGTCGATGGTAGAGATTTAGACTCTACCAACCAGTCACGGTAATGCTTGTTGATGATGTCATTGTATCTTCCTCAGTGTCTGAATGACTGGAAAAGGCTGCAGTCAGTGCTTTGGTCACAGGCTCCATCTTCACCTCGGTAGATTAAAACTTCTCCTTGTAAGAGTGTAAAATTATAAGCTATTTTAACCGTCTGGAGTTGCCTGACTGAATTTGGTCATGTAAAAGTCACATGACCGAATTAAGCAATTGTCCCATTAAATTCACCAGACTCTGTTTCATTGTGTTTTAAAAGTGCGTGTTTCAAGCTTTATACGAGTTTTTAAATTCTGTTAATAGGCCTACTATAACCTGAATTATCATTAATAATTTCCACAGTGTTTTTTTTTGTGAAGTTTGTGGTCATACTCGTATTTGGTGCTCATATTTGCAGAAAGCTGCAGTAAACAGTCTCACACTTCCTCATTCGGTTGAGTTGAGAGCTCCGTCTTGCCCAGGAGAGCAAACAAAAACCATGCCTTCCACTTTACCATTGATAGAACCCCACAACATAAGCCAGTCAGGGTCATCAACCGACATGATGCCATGTCTGAGGACTTTCTGGACAAAATGCCACCAACAGCAGACAAACTAAAACTGCCTCCTACTGGACAGAAGCAGGAATGGCAAAATGAGATCATTCCAATACACAAAAATACATGTCTAACAAGTCAGAGAGTGCTTAAAATTAATACGAGGGTAGGCTGAAAAGTTCTAAGGCTGACTATAATGCAGTTAATGCATTACTCCTTCATGGGGAGCCTTAGAACTTTTCAGCCTACCCTCGTATCTGTTTTTGTTTGTTGCTGTTGTTTTTTTATTTATTTATTTGTTTATTTTAATCAATTTAGCTTTGCAAAGGGACTGTATGACCCATTCAGAAGCACATTTTAATTGTCCTTGTCAAGAAAGGAGCCTTTTAAATGGAATGTATTAGTATTGCTGCCATTATTTTATATATATATATATATATATATATATATATATATATATATATATATATATATATATATATATATATATATATATATATATATATATATATATATGGGTGATTCTTAGACTACGGGCAATTATTACGTCCTTTGATCATATTGTATGAAAAACAGAAAAAAGGGGAAATTTCACACTTTTATAGTTATCATTACAATGAAAGTGTGTTAAGAAATTTGTTCTAGTAGTCTATGATGACTTTTTCACCTTTTTTCAGCATCATTATATGCAAATATTGCCGTTTTGTGCTTGTCCCACACCCAGACTTTTGATCTTCAATGATAAAAATGAATGGTAAAGAAACGTTTTTTTCTAATGTGTTAAAATATCTCTGAATAAAATATCAGTAAAATAATCAAAACATAATTGGGGTATTCAATGTCATACAACTGTTGTGATTTTTTTAAACAAAATGTAGTTGTCCCACACTATTGCCGTAATTTCCACCACAACACTGTAATGTCCCTAAACAGTTTGTATGAAAGATTGTTTGGGTAGTTTCTATGGAGATAAACAGTGACATCGGAGCACATGTATATAGCGCCAAATCACAGCAAACAGTTGCCCCAAGGCGCTTTATACTGTAAGGCAATGGTGTGGTGGAAATTACATTTACAAGGCCAATAGTGCCCGTAGTTAAAGAATCGCCCATATATATATATATATATATATATATAGAATCGTTACCATGAAGGGATTCAGTTTATATCGTGATATGAATTTTAAGTCATATCGCCCAGCCCTACTAAGAGACCACTTGATAAAGATTCAAGAGTTTGTCATATGTACAGCAGAACCAGGCAGTTACACTATACAATGAAATTCTTACTTTGCTATTCCTCCATTCACCAATATAATCTTAAAAAAGAGAGAAAGGAAAAGGTGAAATGTTTAAAATAAAAAAAACACTTAAGTTATTGTGCAAATTGTGCAAATATGTGGAGCAGTGATTCAGAGATAAACCTATAAAGTTGCAATAGAAACTGTTAATCTTCAAAACCTTATACCTAATAACTCAAGTGTTAATGAATCTTGGTGAAAATGTTTGTCCTGCTCTGAAATGCATACCGATACATTGAGGCAGTACTGTGTAAAGGAATGGAGTTGAAGTATTTATTTTTGCTGGAAATGTTGAATCATTTTGGCCCAATCCAGTGGGTGTGAAGCCAACAAATGGGGCAGTCTGCAAATTAAGCAGTTTTCACCAAACCTGGTAAAATTGTAGAAAACCTAGAGGTGGAAACAGTGACTTTTTGAGCAGATCCAAAAAGGGGTAGAGATGAGACATTTTACAAGACATTGTCATGTAAGATAGGGTACTTTCAGCCTTGGTAGCCAATTAAGGGACATTTATTTAAGACTTTTGATGTCAGCATTATAGGTTTACACTTAAACTTTCATGATGCTTGATGTCTTTTAAAACATCTACTGCACCTTTCTTGTGGACTGTTATTTTCATCTATGGACAGAGAAGACAAAGGGAACAGGGTGAAGTTACAAAACAGCTTCAGAATGGTTTTGTTCAAAGTATTTGGCAGGACTGCAGTTTATTTAGTGTCATTTAGAGGAAGTGATTTGGATCAGGCTCCACAGTTGGTTCCAGTTTGTGATGAGGTGAGCTTTGGCCTTTGACTAAAGTTGTGCATTGTTCCATTTTTCTATTGTCCATTCGCTGTTGTAACTGGTACAATATATTATTATAAGTACAGGCCGTGTGCAGGGGTTTTTCTAGGAAAATTTAGCAAGGGGGCGACACCACGTGCGAGGGGGGGGAGGGGAGCATTGGTGGTGCAGAGCCTTTGAAAATTTGAGGTCAGAATGGGGCATTCTGAGGCTTCTTGAAGCACCAGACCAACAACAACAGAGCAAGGCAGCTGCGTGAAATAAGACGTTTACGCATTCTGTGATTTTTTTTTTTTTTTTTTGCCATGTTTTTAGTATTTTGGAAATAAATATGCTGAGGGGAAGGCTGTATGCAAAGGATAACGCTTAAAAAATAAATAAATAAATAAAATAAAATCGTCATTTTGTAAAGGGGGCACAGCACCCTTATTTCCCTATTTAGAAAACCCCTGATGTTGAAAGGAAAAATATGCAGGCCATGAGAATTCAGTAAGGTATGTCTTCTATAATATATTCCAATTCTAAGGTAGAACTCTACTAGTGTATACTAAAGTATATCTTAAAAAAAAAAAAAAAGAAGAGTAGAGTAGAGCCACTTAGGTCCCTGGTCTTGAGAACCAGGGATGGTAGGTTGAAAAGCTTTTTTTTTATCCCATAGGAACTCTCCCAACCCACCTAAGCGGCTCAAGGAAATGGACATCATTTATGTAAGTGATATTTACACAATCAGGGTAATAAACGACATATACAAGAAATATAGTTACTACATAATATTATAGGGGTTAGCTTCTAAAACCTAAATATTCATACAGAAGAAGATTGTAGTATACGTATACCTAGTCTGTAGACTTGTAAAATTAAATTATAGCTAGTAGGCTAAGCTATAAATATGGTTATTTTATTATAGAAACAGAAGCTATGATGTAATATGTTTAGGTATCCATCTAAAGTTCACCCTGCTAGCTTACTATAGGAAGACAAAATACATACTCTCTATACTATCTAATGGAAACCCCAAACTTAGATATCTGTTTATATCTATTAAAGAACCCATAAACTGAAGAACCATTAAAAATCTACACCAGGGGTGACCAAGTTCGGTCCTCGAGAGCCACCTTCCTGACACTCTTAGTTGTCTCCCTGCTCCAACACACCTGAATCCAATGAAAGACTCGTTAGCAGACCTTTAATGAGCCTTTCATTGGATTCAGGTGTGTTGGAGCAGGGAGACAAGAGTATCAGGAAGGTGGGTCTCGAGGACCGAACTTGGCCACCCCTGATCTACACCATGTAAAATAAAATTGTAAATCACAAAAGTAAGTTAACTATAGCTAGATGAGCTACTGTTAATTTAGCCATTAATTAGCCAATCGTACCTTGCTAGCCAACAAGGTTAAACAAAGCCGATAACTAGAGTATAAAGTACAATAGTGTAGTTTAACCCTACAATAACAGTATTAACAAATATATATAACAACAAATGTAAACCAAAGTGAGTATTAACCCTCTGGGGCCGATGCCATCGTATACGACGGCTAAGACCAAACTTTACTAAATTATAAATAACTTAATGATATGAGATAGAAACTTTTTTTTTTTGCTGAAAAGTTAACTCCGCGGACTTTCGAGCCAGCCATCTGCCATCTTTCTACTCCTCGTAGAAGCTGCGTGATGACGTGCGCAATATGAGTGTCCAATCGGAATTGGTTTACTGTCACATGGTTTTCCAAAGTCCAATCGTAGGGCAGATTCACCTCACATGAAAAGCCAAAGATCGTTTTCAGGACTGATATGTTACAAGTTGGCCCGTTTTATATAGCCCCTGGGTGCTCCAATGAGTACATACTATTGGGCTCCAAATGCCCTCTGCGCCATTATGCACAGCGATCAGTGAAAGCAGATGGAGCAGACAGAGAGCCTCTGATGACAATCTCACATGCTCAAACAAAGTGTGTAACTATCAGGATTGCTCCACTAGTTTGCATGTGAATGTTACTGGATATGTTGCTTTTACCATGAAGGCAAAAAACGCATAGACCATTTTGTATATATTGTTCAAAATGTGCATTTGTGTTTATTGTTTGAAACTTTTTGTTGTACAGTCTTTCACACAAGACCTCAAATTACCTTTATAAAGTGTCAAAACAGTTGTTTATTATAGTTTGCTGTGTGTTTTGAATAAATGTGTGTGGAAAATTATTTTTCTGCTTTACTTTTTCCTTCCTTATTTTTGATTGTAAACCTTTATTACACTTATAAAACACAACAAAAGCATATATATTATGAAAGCACAGGTTGTCCTGAAAAAAGAGACATAAAACTTGATTGTGGGATGCAGGGAGAGCTGTTAACAGCAATAATAAAACATTCATGCCAGGCGAGTGAACTGTCCAAAAAGCTTCCCAAACAGAACAGAACCGACTATATTGTTAGCTATGATAAGCGGTGCTGCAGCCACCAATATAATAACATGATATTGATATTTTGAAAATGTACACATTACATTTGCTTTTGAAATGACTCATTTATAAAATCGATTATAAATACATGACATTCATCTCAAACCTTAGAGTTTAACAAGTGATAATCAACAGTGTCTGTCAGTCAGACTAATCGCTGATTAATTGTCTACAAACTTTTTTGTAACTGTTATGCCACGTTCACACCGGGCGTGATCAGACGCTACAAATTCACGTGGGTCGCCAGGCGACGGACGCACCTCCTTTGCCCGGTTTGTCGCTCTGCTTTTGCTGTGAAAATTCGCCCCGGTGCGTCATCAAATAGGAGGAGCTTCCATTCTGCTCGCCGGCTCCAGTTTTCAGTCAAGTTAACATGACGGACCTTGATCACACGGAGTTGTTGTGGAAAGCTCCCAATACAGGGAGTATTTGCTGCAGGAGCTGCGTCTGGATGACGGCTGCTTTCAGCGGTCTTTCCTCCTCTGCGGGACCGAGCTTGAGGACCTTTTGTCCCGTTCACGCACGCACATGTAAACAATTAAAAAAAAAAAAAAAAAAAAAAGAAACTCTGCTGCCTGCTGTGGACTGCAGCTTGCTGTTCCCCCCAAAAAACTCTGTCATAATTGTATTTAGAAACCAGTCGCCATTTGTTTTATTATACTTCTGTGTAGTTAATAAGTAAAATAATCTCCACAGACGATTCACTCGTGCGCGCACGTAAAATAAAAGGAGAAAGAAACTCCGCTCCCCGCTGCTGTGGTGCTGCTGCTCGCTCCAAAAACTCTGTCATGATTGTGAAATAAAGGACAAAAGAGACATAAGTCCTGCTCACAGGCTGCTACCAGATACAGGACATGTTCACATCCTCAGTCAAACTCCAGACATCTCCACGTCACTACATATTCAGTCCCTGATTGGTCATCGTGACGAGACGAAAAAGTTCAGATTTTTCAACTTGGGGAGGAGGGCAGCGCGACATGACGTGACGCAATATCGCACCACAAACGCGCAAAAGGCTCAAAATCGCTTCACTCGCATCGCTTCACTCACGTCGCGCTGTGCGGTTTGGCGCCAAAACGTGTCCTTGCATAGGGATTACATGGCACCCTGTGGCTGCATTGGCTCACGTCGCGCCCGGTGTGAACGCGGCATTAGGATATTACATGGTGTGCAGACCATAGTCGTGGCTAGCTGGTCAAGTCAAGTGGTCTGAAACATTTCTTTTTTTGAGCTGTCAGGAAAGTTGTGAACAAAGTAATTATGAACATGCATGTCTTAAAATGTTTTAATTTTTAGGTAAATTTATGCTCTATTTGCATATGTAAATCTGTCCGTGTGTTTCAAGTGATGTATAACTGTCACTACCTGCACACTTCCATGTGTCCACATTGACCCATATGTTAAGCATTACATCCACTAGAGGGCACTGCACAGGCTCAAAAGTTTCATCAAAAATGGTGACATGGAAGAAGTTGTCATAATTTATCTACTGCAAATGAGACAAAAGCATATGCAACGGCGTAGACGATGGTCTTCATGATAAGATTGCACATATAAAATCCTCCACAGTTATTACCTGTCTTCATCGTGTGCTTTGCCGAGGGAAGGTGCTCTGTTTCATCCGTATTTGAAGGGTTTCAAAAAACAGACTCAAATACACTTGAAAATCAACAGTGCGGACAGAAGGCTCCGCCTCAATTCATGTTTAACATTGAGCTACATGAACTGATTACACTGGTCAACGTGATTTTTCTCTCATGGAGTTTTCCAACGGATTTTGGGTAATTTGGGGGCCCTGAATCCGAGTCTGGTGTTAGTTTTTGCAAATCACATCACGTTTTTGAGATATGAAAACGTATTTCTCGTATCAAGCATTGAAGCAAAAGCTGCAGTCTCGCACACCTCTTCAACGCCATAAACAAGATTACGGCTCTTGTTCACATTTTGCGAACCTGGTTTAAAGACTATGCTTTTGAAGCTGCTTTTGTGCAGGATTAGTGGCGTCAAAATCATGAATGAATGAGCAACTTTTGTGTAATTCATCCATATGGACCAGACAGATTGCAAAAAAAAAGGCATAATGTGATAGAAGAAATCTGAGCTCAGATTCGGATTCAGTACCCAAAAATTACCCTAAATCAGTTCTCAAAGTCCATGTAAGAATTTTTTTTGTTGACCAGTGTTTTGATTTGTACAAAGTAATAAGACAAAAAAAAACAGTTTTATATTTTGTCTGCCAGAGCACAAATGACATCAAATAAAAGGACACCCTCTGAGGGTTCCACCCCATCATCTGGTGCACATATTCAATATTTAACTGCACATGGAAGTGGTGGCGGAGTTGTGATCAAAGCAGACGACTGGTTTGAAAGGCTCAGCATACCTTTCTTTTTTTTTTTCTTTTTTTTTTTAAAGAAGTGTTGGCATCTGTGTAACTGCAACAGCCACATGATTAATGATCGGTTTTCGATTCAATCACTAAACTTAAATTCATACACAAACAACCAGTCGATTTATCCACAAGGCTGTGGCATTTTATGCATTAATTGGATGTGTCATTAATGAGCAGTAGTGTGATTGATCTGTGAGTGTAATGAAGGAGTTGTTGAATCCAGCTTTGAGAAACGGACTTGGAATCGTTCAAGTGATATACAAGGTAATGAGAGTGTGCTGCCAGAGGGATGTGCCAGAGTTTGAGTTGCCTACTGTTGGGTTTGTCAGAGGGATGATTGCTCCTTATGGGTTTAGTGGAGCTTTGCAGAGGTTTTCCAGAAAAGGAAATTAAATAGAGGAATTTACTCTGAATAGCTGTTGTCAGATTTCTCACTCTGCTGTGTGAAGCCTAAAGCGCTATTCTTTCTCATTCCTCTGTGGGTTTTTTTTGTTATGCTTTTCTTTTCCTCACTGCTGATCCACTTCATACCAAGGTTACACCTCATGCTCTCTGCTCAGCAACTGTTTCACACCGTTTCATTATTTATACTTCTTGACTTCCAGCTCACTTACACAATTCTGAACTTCTTTCTGCCTGAAAACATAGTCTTTGTTGATGTGGGTGCAGTGTGTAATCGATTATTCATCAGCTGTTAAATTAATCGACAGATATTTTGAGAATTTCTTAATTGTTTGGAGTCTTTCTCTGGTTTCAGTATCTTAATTGTGAATTATTTTGTTTGTCTTTTTTATTTTGGTAGATTCTTTACTCTATGGAAGTAAATTGAATTACCTTTGGGCTGTGGGCAAAGCAAGACATTTGAAGGCATGATCTTGGACTCTTGAAAACATGATTGGTATTTTTTCTTCCTTTTATGACTTTTTACAGAACAATTAATTGATTAATCAAAAAGGTAATTGTTCAATTAATCAATGATGATCATAATCGTTAGTTGCAGTCCAGTATAAAGTGTGTCAAATTGCAGTTTCTGCCAGCAAAAAAATCGATTTTTCAAAAATTTGTTGCGGTTAGTAATTTAAAACATACAGGACCTGCTGTGACCTCAGCTATGCTGTCCTATATATTGTGCTTTGTTTAAATGGCGTTATAAGCATCTTCACAATCAAAACAAGCTCAAGTTCAACTTGTTTTAATCAATCTGTCCTATTTTTATTTGATAACATAAGATTTAAGTCACCCATTATCACATACTAAATAATTATTCTACCTTTACACATTGCAGCCAGAGTCGTGAAGAAATGGTTTGGTAGCTTGAGTAAAAGTAATAACCGCATTCGAAGATCCATGGGGCGCTGTGGTTGGTCACTTTGTACACACGCACAGCTTTTGCAATATCCGGATGTAAATGTTGAGACCTGGGCAGTTTTTGGCTATACAGAACTTGGAAGTCTGTGTCGTTGCTATGGGACATTTCTGTCACTGAAATTACAGATTGTGCTTAAATTTGATAAATCTTTCAAAAGAATTAGATTGTAGATGTGCCTGAGTATAACTGTCGGGCATCAGACTGCAAATCGGACACAAGGAAACAAAAAGATTGACAAGAAAACAGGGCTCGGAAAGCACAGATGGCTTCAAGGTGTTGCATTTCAACCCATTTCCACACAAAACTCGTCAAGCTAAATTAAGATATTAAAGGGTGAAGAGCCAATTTATGTACGGATGACTCGCCATCATGGATGACATTTCTACGTCCTTGGTATTCCTGTTCGTGATCATCATGTTGTCTCGCTGGCAGACCAATCTCGTCCGCTTTCTCCACCAAATCTACCAGCCCCTGCTTTCTGTAACCCGTGGTTGAATCATTCCTATCTTTTAAATACTGTGATACTTTTAATCATCCGTTTCTCAGCCATGGAGTTACTTCAACTATCTAAAGAGATTCCAAATGGCATCGCGGTTTGCTGTGCCCGGCCAGGCTTGTTGCTAAGTTGGTGCTGCATGCACACAAGCGACCTACTGCAGTGTCCCCTAGTATGTTACAATGCAGCTATTACATTGTTAATGGCTTGATAAGGCTTTTTACTTAAATGTTGCAGATGTACTTTGTGAACATATTTAACTTTTTGCAACTTGTCACTATTCATGTTTCTTTAGGGTCTTGGCTTTTGAGGACAAAGCCAACGGGACTACTAGCAAGCCAGATGGACCACCTCCAAAGCGGGATATTGCAAGCCTCCCATAAACCCAGATGTCAACTTCCAAACTGTTCCTGGAGCAGCGGGACCATTACGGTTGTGTGGCATTTAGCCAGTCTTCTACAGTGTGTTGTTTTAATGTGGGAGCAGTGATTGAAGAAGTGTTTTTTTGTTTTGTTTTTTACTGTGTGTGAAAGGTCTGTTTGGGGAAACTGAACTCACAAATGATGTTTGACTGTGAATATTTTTCATCTATTTTTTTTCTTATAATTAAAATGTAGTGTTGATAGTAGTACATTTAATCTGATAAACAGTGTTTCACTGATATTTTAAGGGAACATTCATCATTGGTTGTTCGTCCCTTCCTTGTTTGTCTCATTTGAGGGATAGAGTGAATTTAACGGTGTAAGAAGCATGTATATTTTTGCACGGTCCTCTGTGGTCTTTTATGGATTCTAGCCAGACTAAACTTGGTCAGTGTCGCGCATTAATCATTTGCCAGAGACAAGCACATCCTATTTCCTCAGAGTCAAACTTATCACCTAGAAGTGCAAAATATTTGGAATACTGGGAATAGTAACTCCGACACAGTGACCACCTCATGAAAAACATTTCTATACTCCAGATAAGTCACACTTCCATGTATTAAATATTTGCTGACATGAATTGGAAAGGACATGAGGGGTTGTGCACGCAGTAAGACTTTCATTACAGCATGTGAACAGCAACATGACTCATCTTTAGATCTGTAAGGTTAAAGCATGTTGCAGCTTTGGAAGGAGTGTGATTAAATTGCACAAACAGATCTCTTAAAAAGGGAAAAATGTACATAATTCTACTACAATCATATTCTTTCCAAGTGCCTTAACATGCAGATACTGTAAAACTTCCACAGGCTGGAAAAAAGAGGGTGCACACTTGTTAGATTGAAACTGTCCCTTTAATTCTAATCCTAGGATACCAAGGGATTATGGGATTCTTTAATGGGGGGGGGATGTGATGATCGTTTTAAGTATTTTCATTGAATTAAGTTGGCTGATTGTACTGTTTTTGCGTGTGCTCACATCATACTGAGTAAGCAGCCGGTGCAGTAGTTCTGTTTTCCTGCTGCTTTTTACATCACAGAAAACTTTTAACATGTTATTTACGAGGTCTATTAGAAAAGTATCCGACCTTATTATTTTTATTCAAAAACCATATGATTTGAATCACGTGTGATTACATCAGACATGCTTGAACCCTCATGGGCATGCAAGAGTTTTTTCACGCCTGTCGATTACGTCATTTGCCTGTGGGCAGTCTTTGAGTGGGGAGTCGCCCACCCTCTCGTCATTTTTTTTTTTTTTTTTTTCCCCCCCATTGTTTAGGAATGGCTCAGAGACTGCTGCTTTGTTTGATCAAAATTTTTTCAAAACTGTAAGGCACAACTGAGTGGACACCATTCGATAAATTCAGCTGGTTTTCAGTAAAAATTTTAACGGCTGATGAGAGATTTTGGTCTGGTAGTGTCGCCGTAAGGACGGCCCACGGTGCCTGACGGCGATCTGCGCTTCGAGGCGGCAGCGTCTCGCCGTTTCAAGTTGAAAACTTCCACATTTCAGGCTCTGTTGACCCAGTAAGTCGTCAGAGAACAGAGAACTTTCAGAAGAAGTCGGCATGAGGAGTTTATTCAGACATTCCATTGTTAACGGACATTTTGTAATGAAAGAATGTGCGGGCAGAGTCGCATGTCGGGCCGAACCCGACCGCGGGGGGTCGCAACAGGAGAAACACCTCCGTTGGAAACCTTAACGGACAAGTTGGAACATGCCCAAGCTGTTAAACAATTTCTCAGTTACTCACTTGTTGAAAGCCATCAAAAGCTGCCTCAATTTTACAAATGGTTTTCAACACGGAGGTGTTTTTCCTGTCGCAGCGCACACAGATTCGCCGAGTCGTCATGGAAACGACTCGGTGAATTTGCGCGCACGTCTTTCATTACAAAATGTCCTTAAACAGTGGAATGTCCGCATAAAGTCCTCATGCTGGCCTCTTCTGAATCTTCTCTGTTCTCTCACGACGTCCTGAGTGAATTAAGCCTTAAATTAGGATGTTTTCAGGTCGAAACAGGCCGACGACGGCGTCTGGAAGCGCTGCGCGACGTCCTGCTCCATGGGAAGTCCTTACACCGACAGAAACACCCCATAATCTCTCATCAGCCGTTAAACTTTTCACCGAAACCCAGCTTAATTTCTCGAATAGTGTCCACTCGGATATTCCTCACAGGTCCAGAAAAAAATTTGATAAAGCAACGCGCGCCGTCTCGAGCAGCGTGTGAAACAAAGGAATTCAGCCGAGAGGGCGGGACCACATCTCACTCAAGGCCTGCCCACAGGGAAATGACGTCACCGACACGCGTGGAAAAAAACTCACGCATGCGCACGAGGGTTCAAGCATGATTGGTGTAATCGCACGTCATTCAAATCCATATAGTGTTTTTAAAAAATAAAAAGTTAGGATACTTTTCTGATAGACCTCGTAGTTGATTTGCCTGCTAAAGTTGACAATATTTGTTGTGGATCACTTCTTTGCCAAGGATTTTTTTTTTTCCACCCTCCCTCTGTTAATGTTTTAATCACTCAACCATCACTCCACTTTTGATCCGACTGGGTTCGTTCATGTGTAAATTCTGTGATTTGTGCCTGATTATCTGTGTGGAGTTTTCCTGCCACTCGCAACGTACTGTGAAATGGTACCTCTGGTAGTATTTTTAATTGATAGGAATAGTTAGCCGTTTTGTATTGTTTCGCCATCAGTAAAATGCATATCATTTGCAAACACCAAAGGAATTAAAAAACTTCTGAGACTGGCATGTTTAGTTTGGAATTTGGATTTCAACACTAAATCAGTTTATGGGAGTTGGAACAAGTGCATGAGCAGTGAATAAATGCTAGTTTGTTAGAAACTTGATTACTGTGTTTATAGCAGAAGATGATGTATTACATTGAGAGATCTGATGATGATCACTTTTGCACAGCCTAGGCGGCTCCAGGAGGGCGGTACAGGAAGCCGAGCAGGCACACCACTCTGCAAAAGTCAGGAAAAGTCCCCCACCTTTCACTTCTTGGAGCTTGTTGGACTCCCACCTACCTTGTCCCCACATGTGCTTGTCTTAAGACAGTCTGTGGCAGACCAGGTACAACTCGATGTAACTCCACACAAACTTGGTGTGCGCTGTCCTCAAATCCAGATATCTCAGGATAATTCTCTCTGTATGAGGTGTAAAAATTGGATTCCGAGTGCGTCAGACTTGCACCAGGCCACCTTGAGCCAAGCGTGAGTTGACCAGGCATCCAGCCAAACCAGATGCTTTTGATATGTTCAAAACCAGCACAAGATTAACCAGCATTTCCTGAGTTGTGCTGATCTTCACCAAACAGCATGCCGAAGCACACAGGAGGGTTGCTGCTCAGCCTCATGCATGGCCAAGTGGAAAGGCTGCCTGTTTATTTTAAATGTGGGTGTGGTATTGCTGTGCTCTCTGAGCACTTTTGATCTTGTATTTTTTTTTTTTTTAACTTAGTTTGTTTTTTAAAAGGAAATGCAGCTGATGGTTGAAAGATAATATCCTACATCATAATGACTATTTGGATTCTTTGCTCACATATGTGAGCATGAAGCATCCACTTTGACCACCCCATATATAGAATCCTGGAGCCGCCTGTGTTGCACATGCTGCCAGTACATGAAAAGTTGATAGCTTTGGTTTGATAATACATAGGCTTCCCTGATATTATGGAGTAAAAAATGCACACGGATTGCACTGCAGTAGCCTTGGCTATTAGCAGGCATGCACATAACTGGTACAACCCCTGGCAAAAATTATGGAATCACCGGTCTCGGAGGATGTTCATTCACTTGTTTAATTTTGTAGAAAAAAAGCAGATCACAGACATGACATAAAACTAAAGTCATCTCAAATGGCAACTTTCTGGCTTTAAGAAACACTATAAGAAATCAGGAAAAAAAAAAATTGTGGCAGTCAGTAACGGTTACTTTTTTAGACCAAGCAGAGGTAAAAAAAAAATATGGAATCACTCAATTCTGAGGAAAAAATTATGGAATCATGAAAAACAAAAGAACGCTCCAACACATCACTAGTATTTTGTTGCACCACCTCTGGCTTTTATAACAGCTTGCAGTCTCTGAGGCATGGACTTAATGAGTGACAAACAGTACTCTTCATCAATCTGGCTCCAACTTTCTCTGATTGCTGTTGCCAGATCAGCTTTGCAGGTTGGAGCCTTGTCATGGACCATTTTCTTCAACTTCCACCAAAGATTTTTACTTGGATTAAGATCCGGACTATTTGCAGGCCATGACATTGACCCTATGTGTCTTTTTGCAAGGAATGTTTTCACAGTTTTTGCTCTATGGCAAGATGCATTATCATCTTGAAAAATGATTTCATCATCCCCAATTCAATTGATGGGATAAGAAAAGTGTCCAAAATATCAATGTAAACTTGTGCATTTATTGATGATGTAATGACAGCCATCTCCCCAGTGCCTTTACCTGACATGCAGCCCCATATCATCAATGACTGTGGAAATTTACATGTTCTCTTCAGGCAGTCATCTTTATAAATCTCATTGGAACGGCACCAAACAAAATTTCCAGCATCATCACCTTGCCCAATGCAGATTTGAGATTCATCATTGAATAAATTACTTTTATCCAGTCATCCACAGTCCACGATTGCTTTTCCTTAGTCCATTGTAACCTTGTTTTTTTCTGTTTAGGTGTTAATGATGGCTTTCATTTAGCTTTTCTGTATGTAAATCCCATTTCCTTTAGGCGGTTTCTTACAGTTCGGTCACAGACGTTGACCCCAGTTTCCTCCAATTCGTTCCTCATTTGTTTTGTTGTGCATTTTCGATTTTTGAGACATATTGCTTTAAGTTTTCTGTCTTGACACTTTGATGTCTTGGTCTACCAGTATGTTTGCCTTTAACAACCTTCCCATGTTGTTTGTATTTGGTCCAGAGTTTAGACACAGCTGACTGTGAACAACCAACATCTTTTGCAACATTGCGTGATGACTTACCCTCTTTTAAGAGTTTGATAATCCTCTCCTTTGTTTCAGTTGACATCTCTCGTGTTGGAGCCATGATTCATGTCAGTCCCCTTGGTGCAACAGCTCTCCAAGGTGTGATCACTCCTTTTTAGATGCAGACTAACGAGCAGATCTGATTTGATGCAGGTGTTAGTTTTGGGGATGAAAATGTACAGGGTGATTCCATAATTTATTCCTCAGAATTGAGTGAGTCCATATTTTTTTTTCCCTCTGCTTAGTCTAAAAAAGTAACCGTTACTGACTGCCACAATTATTTTTCCTGATTTCTTATAGTGTTTCTTAAAGCCAGAAAGTTGCCATTTGAAATGACTTTAGTTTTGTCATGGCTGTGATCTGCTTTTTTTCTACAAAATTAAACAACTGAATGAACATCCTCCGAGGCCGGTGATTCCATAATTATTGCCAGAGGTTTACTCATGGTGTTTGTGCATGCTAAAAATAAATGATGCACAGCAGAAAACACAAATGAAGCACTTCATAGGAGGAAAGCAATGATGTAGGAAAAGTGTTTCCCTCTGTCTGCTGTGCATCAATGATTTTGAGCACACATGAGCACGAGTACCAGTTATGTGCACTCCTGCCTATTAGTACCTACTCGGTGGTGAATCAGTTTGTAACTAAGGCGATCTCTCAATGTTTATCTTGCTTGCGTGTTAATCCTTGGTTGTGGAGTCACTTTGTTTCATTGTATTCATGTTTTCATTCCTTTTTCTTTTTTTTTTTCCTTCAGTAACTTTTTACATTGTCTAATACGAGTACATACAGCTGTATGCAGTTACACAATTGAGCAATAAAGTGGTGGAAAAAGTAAATCTGTGGAAACCTTGTAATCGTTTTGTGTCTTGTGCTTTACTTGAAAAGTGTTCGTATAACATTTTGTTGGAAGAACTTGGGTGTGACAGTGGAAAGGATAATAAGCAATATTAAGAAAAAGGACTAGCAGCCACCTCCATTTGGATTATAATAAGCACCCTTGTAATTAAAATGGTAATCACTGTTTTGTGTAATAAACTGCCAGGGGCTGGTGTAGGTGTGGTTGAGAAATCCACAGTGTAGACAGTGCGCCATTATAAAGCAGCATCAGTATATCACATTGCATTCACTGGCGGTGCCAGAATATTTACTTTGTAAAGCAACAGAAGGGCTTAAATCCCTTTTAATATTTGTGTGACCATATTAATGCAAACCTGTGTATAGAGGAACTTCCAATTTTGCATATATGCAATATTGTGATGGTGAATTGACTAAAGCTTAGTGCATCTAGTCATGCACAGTCATGAGCTAATAATACATTATTGATTACTGCTTACTAGGGCTGAGTGACTAAATGATCACGAACCAGGATTGTGATTATTTTATGTTAATTTCAGTGCTAAACTTTGTACAATTTCAATCTGTGTGGACAGATCTAACACATTATTGTATATTCAGTGCAACCACAAAGATTCCTTCAAGATGAAAAATGGGGATATCCCAAGCTGATTGAAGAAATTGTTACTGGGTTCACCCAATCAAGGCTGCTTTTTATGTATAACATAGTTTCCAGAGTATAAGTCATGTTTTTTAAACTAGTTTGGGAAACCTTGAGAATGATGAACAGAAAATTCACGAGATTGTTAGTAATAATAAAGGATTATTAACCTCGCTTACTCATTCTGTATAAAAAAGAGTTCTGATATTCCCATACAGACCCAGCAAGCGAGGTTAATTTATTATATCGCTGTTCAGGGCTGTGTTTTCATCTTGTTGGTCTTCATTTTGCATGTCTACTTAGAGCTCAGTTGCTGTTAATTCCTCCAATTCAAAGTCAACAGTGTATAATAAAATTTGCTCGGCGAATGGTCCTCTTCATCGCTCATAATTTCTTTGTTCATTTGTTTTGTGAAAGTTGTAAACAGTCACAAATCTGATACAAGATCCAGACCGATTGTCATGGTAATAGTCTGATATGGAAAAATAGACTGAAATTCAGCCTATCAGAGCGTGCGTACTGTAGTAGCCATATACGAGGTCTATTAGAAAAGTATCCGACCTTATTAATTTTTTCAAAAACCATATGGATTTGAATCACGTGTGATTGCGTCAGACAACCTTGAACCCTTGTGCGCATGCGTGAGTTTTTCCACGCCTGTCGGTTGCGTCATTCGCCTGTGAGTAGGCTTTGAGTGAGGAGTGGTCCAGCCCCCTTGGCGGATTTTTGTTGTCAGGAAATGGCGGAATGATTTGGGCTTTTTTTCCATCAGAATTTTTTCAGAAACTGTTAGAGACTGGCAGCTGGAAACCATTCGAAAAATTTATCTGGCTTTCGGTGAAAATTTTACGGGCTTCACAGAGAATAAGGACTGTTACTACAGCTTTAAGGACGCTCGGCGCGCCGCGCTCCGTGCCGCCATCGAGAGCCACAAACCACCGGATCATTTCTAAACGGATGGCTCTGTGGAGCCGGGACCGTCGTGTGCACTTTCTCTGGTTATCACAAGAGCTGGATATCAACCATTTTCCGGCAGATTTCACTTTTAACAAGAGATTTTGTCATGGAAAGCCGAGCGGAGGCTTCGCGCGTCACGATGGATTCGCTACTGCAGCGAGACAAAACCACCTTCGTTTTGGTCTCACAGGACAGCTTTAAGATGGCGTTCAGACAGCTGTAGGTGGTTTTTCCATCGAGTGATTATCTGAGAAATTGTGGATGTGCCTGGACATGCCAGAACATGTCCCGTGAGGCTTCATCACGGCGTTGCTTTGCGCCATGCGGCACCGCCGCGACGCGCGGAACTCCTCCCCACGTCTGTCTCAATGTGTTGAAAAAGTGCTGATGTCCACGTCTTTTCACAATTCCTGTGCTAGCCAGACGATGTCCCGGATAAAACACAGCATCCAGTTTGGAAATGAATGGCACATTCCACTGTTACAGGAGTTTTTATCATGGAAAGAGGAGCGGAGGCTTCACGCATCGCGGCGGTGCCGCATGGCGCACAGCAACGCCGTGATGAAGCCTCACGGGACATGTTCTGGCATGTCCAGGCACATCCACAATTTCTCGGATAATCACTCAATGGAAAAACCACAGACAGCTGTCTGAACGCCATCTCAGACGCGCGAAGCCTCCACTCGGCTTTCCATGACAAAATCTCTTGTTAAAAGTGAAATCTGCCGGAAAATGGTTGATGTCCAGCTCTTGTGATAACCAGAGAAATGGCACACGATGGTCACAGATCCAGACAGCCATCTGTTTAGAAATGAAATGGTCGTTCAGCCTGTTGATGGTGGTTTCGGAGCGCGGCGCGCCCCACAGCCGCTGGGGGCCATCCTTAAAGCGACAGTAACACTCCTTATTCTCTACCAAGCCCGTAACATTTTCACCGATAGCCAGATAGATTTTTCGAATGGTTTCCAGCTGCCAGTCTCTAACAGTTTCTGAAAAAATTCTGATGGGAAAAGAAGCCCAAATCATTACGCCATTTCCTGACAATGAAAATCCGCCGAGGGGGCTGGACCACTCCTCACTCAAAGCCTGCTCACAGGCGAATGACGCAACCGACAGGCGTGGAAAAACTCACGCATGCGCACCAGGGTTCAAGCTTGTCTGACGCAATCACACGTGATTCAAATCCATATGGTTTTTGAAAAAAATAATAAAGTCGGATACTTTTCTAATAGACCTCGTAACATTATATCGAACTTTCCCAAGAATCGAAGCTCTTTTTATTTTACAAGGCAGGCTCAGCTGCATTGCTTTAAGGCAGATAAATGTTTTTTGCTGTTTAAATGTTTACATTGTTATACATTTTGAAGTATTTTAAAGTTCAAGTAATAAACCCTCTGGTTTATTCAGTCATTATAGTTGTACTATTATCCAATTATCTACTAATGCAAGCAACAGGTTGGTCATTTCCTGCAGCAGACTATACTCTGTTTTTTAAATGGAACAATATCTGCACCTGCAATGCATTTTCCATTATTGCACTCACTCATCTTCAACTGCTCACTCCAATTAGGGGTCACTGGAGGCTGGAGCCTATCCCAGCAGTCACAGGGTGTGAGGTAGGGTACACCCTGGAGAGGACACCAGTCTGTTACCACATATAGACAAACAAACACTCATGCAGACCTATGGACAATTTTAAAGTTTTCAGTCCTTCTAACCTGCATGTCTTTGACTGTGAGAGGAAGCCAGAGCACCTGGAGGAAACCCACCCAAACACAGAGAACATGCAAGCTCCATCCAGAAAGGCCAGGAGGGAATCGAACCCATGAACTTCTTGCTGTGAGGCAACAGTGTTAAACACTAAGCCACTGTGCTGCCCACCAAAACCACTGGGGGGGTTGGAGTTGCAGTCTGTCCACCAGTCTTATTCAGTGGTTTCTGCTGAGACATCACACAGTGGTAGTGCTCTAGATGAAGATTGTGTATAGGGGAGACTATTGGAATTTTGTGCAAAATTATTAATACATCCCATTATCATTTTTAAAGTGCAAGTCCTCCAAAATTGTTTTTCAATGAAAGTGCACACAGTGGGAGCACACAATATGAAGATGTGCATAAAGGAAAATAATTCTGGTATGAAATGTTCAAGGATTATAATGATAATTGTATCATTATTATAATTTTGTGCTAATTAATGCATCACACTATGATACTGACTTTGTAAGTGCAACTACTCCTAAACCACTTTGTGGATTTCATTTAAGCTTCACACACTGATAGCACGCCATATGAAGACCTGCAGGAAGGAAAATAATTCCAGAACAGAATCTTCAATAGGAGGTAATTGGAGTGTTAGTAGATTAGATAGATTTATTGATCCCTTGGGAGTACTCCCACAGGGAAATTGAGGTTACAGCAGCACACAGGGTAAGAAGTACACAGTGTCAAAAGTGAAAGTAAAAAAGAAAAAGAGTTTGCAAATATAAATACATAATATCAATACCAGACATATTGATCAATATTGGTTTACTGGTTACTACTGTTCCTCTCATTCCCGACCTCTGTCTTCCTGTTACTCCTCCTACCCGAGTGAGGAGTTGTACAGTCTGATGGCCTGAGAGACAAATTGTTAATTTGGGTATTTTGCCAAAAAAAAAAAAAAAAAAGCTTTTCGACCATCAACATATGCAAGCAACAACTGTAGTATTGGGATGTTCATTTTGGAAGCCTTCCTTTTGGCTGCCACCTTGTTCCTCAAGGCCACCACATGTGGCACTGCATTGGGATTTAGCCTGAGTTTATGCAGGATGATCTTCCTGATTGAGCTCCAGCTCAACATGGAGAAAGCTGCTCCCAGCTCCCGTGTTCCCAAGCCATCTCTATGCAAGTACTAATCAGGAGCTACTCTGCATCGCTTCTGAGATCTGACAGATAACATTTGGGGTGATCCTGCTGTATAGCTGCTGCTAATCTAATGTCAAGGCCAGTTTTTACTTCTGCAGTACTGCTCGTTTGAGTCACTTCTGGCAGACACAATGAAGAAAAATTATAGACAATCAAATGACGCAGAGGCATTTCACAGGTGCATCTCCACTAATGCATTGTGTCGTCTCTGATGCATGTCAAGTAGCTGATTGGATGAGTTTACTGCTGTGGTCAAATGAAGGGCTAAACCACAACAAAATAATGGAGCAGAGGGCCATTTCATCAAACCTACAAAGCAGATTTAGTCAGGATTTTCCAGGTATTCTGCCTGAAATTAGATTTCACTATGTTTCATAACGTAAGTTGAGACACATTTTTTGTAGCTAGCCTGCTTCACGGCAGGTGAACACTCATCATTCTTATCACTCATCTTCAACCGCTTATCTGGGAACGCGTTGTGGGGGCAACAGCTCTAAACCCCAGTCTTCCCTTTCCCAGGCCACACTGACCACCTCTGACTGGGGTATCCCAAGGTGTTCACAGGCCAGTGTGGAGATATAATCTCGCCACCTAGTCCTGGGTCTTCCCCAGGGTCTTCCCCAGGGTCTCCTCCCTGATGTACGTGCCTGGAACACCTCCCTAGGGAGGAACCCAGGGGGCATCCTTACCAGATGCCCAAACCACCTCAGTTGAGTCCTATCAACGCGACGGAGCAGTGGCTCTACTCCGAGCTCCGCACGGATAAAGAACCTTCTCACCCTATCTCTAAGGGAGACACCAGCCACCCTCCTGAGGAAGCCCATTTCGTAGTTCTTTCAGTTATGACCCAACGCTCATGGCCATAGGTGAGAGTAGGAACGAAGATTGACCAGTAGATCGAGAGCTTTGCCTTTTGGCTCAGCTCCAGGTGAACAGCCAGACCGAATATACTCAGTAACTAATGGTGATGCCCACCATTTTTAGGCTTTGTAAATGAAAAATGAAACTGACCAACAAGCTCATTTCAAACTACCTGTAAGTTCAACTACACCTGCTCCTAATTTACATCATGTGATAAGATTATTCCCTGCAACAATCCCAAGCATGTCCAGCAGGTGGCAGACAGGTATACAGTATATTACATTTTGATGTGGCGCACCAAATTTTTATCAGTTTATCCTCAAATACCCTTTTAATTTAGATACATACAAGAAGAGTGTACTATTTCTGAGTTGTCCTGTTAACTTTATTAATTTATTCACTGTATTTTACAGGGTACATGCCAAGTCTTTTCCAAAGATATGCTATGGCATTTCCAACGGTATCCCAGCAAACAATTCTACGTTGTCATAACATTTTTTAGTAATGATTGCATGAGAAATTACCGCTACCACAACGTTCATCTGTAATCTCCCAGAAGTGTTGTACAATGTTGTCAGATGACTAAGCAAAGCCTATACTTTGCTGAAAAATATTTGTTTGGCTTTACTCAAATAATGTTGAAAGCCGTGTTTATTAACCTTGAAAGTCATGGGAAATATTCTGTGCCCCATCAAAGGCTGGTCATATGTTTTAATTCCCACACACAAGCCAACTTCTTAAAAGAACAGTCCAGTCCACAAAAATATTTCTTCATCAAACACCCAAACCAAAGTCAGCCTGATAGCCATACCTTTGCTTGTTTGGGAACTCAAGGGGGGCGGAGACCTCCCAGATCACATCAGGTTTGCCAAGAGTGAATGTCTTTGCTCACTGTTGACCAAGGATTTGTACTGCCAACATGGCGACCTCCAGAGCTGTATGGGTTTCAAAACAGCTCTTCAAAGAAACTTATGTATGACATCACAAAGGGTTTTTTCCAGTATATACACACAGTGTGGTGTTTAACCTATAAAGTATCCTATGTGCTACACACTGGGCCAAAGATGTAAATTATCCACTGCAGTGACAGGAGGGAGATAGGCAGACGAGAGGATTGACATTTTTTGGCTAAAAAATGGAATGGTTCATTTTAGGCATGTCTGAAATTGTATTAAGTTCTTCCAGGAATGAACACGATTTACAATTCCAGGTAAGAAGGATATTGTAATGTCAGACCTCCCCCATCCCCTTCCCTTTCCCAAGTACTCCCATAATTCAAACCCCGATTACATCCCTATTAGGCCTCACCTCAAAGACGTCAATGACCATAGTCATAAATTAGCTAAAGTACAAGGTGCTCATAACAATATTTTGAATGTCAGAATGTAAGGTGGAGTGTCAAGAAGACTTTAAACAGGTCTATTCGTTTTGTATTCTGTAATGGGTATGGCTGACATGGGAATAATGAATGTAGCACTGCAGTCTAAGTGTGACTTGAGATTTTATGTGTGGAGCATCCTCTGTTTTTGTGCAGAAACATTGACATCTACTGGTGACTACAGTGAGATTTAACCAGTTGGCTGGAAAATGAACCATTCTTCCCGTCATCCAAATGTAAAAGTCTCTTAACTTTCATAATATGGAAGCTACTAATCACTGACCTAACCTGAATCTGTGCATTATTTGCCACTGGAAGACTAAATTAAGTTTTCAGATACAGTCACAACTCTACGGTTGATAAAAGCCTTTTAAGAGATATGCTCTTGATTTCTTTCTTTTTCAGGATATTCCAAATGTTGTTTTCACAATGATCTTTGTGCAGTGCCTTTTAATGATTTTTTTCCCCATCTTTTCTCATCTTCTAATTGGGCCTATTTTTTCAGATGGCTCTCTGTGCTTCATGTTGGCACATCCTTATTAACAAGGGAAATCTGTGGATAAAACCAAGAGCAAACAATCAGAACTGTTAAGTGTTTCTCATCGGAGTCACAAGAAACACCTCTCCTGGCCGTTATAAAAGTGTGTGTACGCTTGGATCCAAGCACGCTCCGTTTGTACATCCCACTGAACATGGAATTGAGATGTTCCAAGCTCCTCCCTTTTCACACCCTTATTTAAATATGTAAATGCATGTAAATATGCCCAGGGAGCTGGGAATCTGTCAGATCAGTCAACATGAACACAGAAAATAAATTATGTGTGTGAGCTAAAGACAACCTTGTACAAACTACCAAAGTGACACTTGAGTGAAAGTACAAGTATCTTACCATAAAATTACTTTGGTAAAAGTTAAAGTCTCCTTGAAAAATATTACTTGAGTAAAAGTCTTAAAGTATTTTATTCACATTTATTCAAAACACACAGCAAACTATAATAACTGTTTTGACAAGTTATTATAAGGTTATTGACAAGGTAAATTGAGGTCTTGTGTGAAAGACTGTACAACAAAAGGTTCAAACAATAAACACAAATGCACATTTTGAACAATATATACAAAATGGTCTGTGCGTTTTGTTTGTCTCATCTCAAAGCAATTTCTGTCTGCTATTACACAAAAGTTACATCACAAACTTCTACTTCTGCTGTGTTTTGGACTGTTCTGTGCTGCTCCTAAAGCAGCTTTCATGCCCACTTTGGCTCCTTACATTCTGAGGAGCGGCCCTCTCCCTCGCTCCATTGATATGGTAAACACTGCTTTACGCTGAGAAAGCAACAGAGTTATCCAGTAACATTCACATGCAAACGAGTGGAGGAATCCTGATAGTTACACACTCTTTGTTTGAGCACGTGAGATTGTCATCAGAGGCTCTCCGTCTGCTCCATCTACTTTCACTGATCACTGTGCAGGGCACATTGGAGACCAATAGTATGTACTCATTTGGAGCAACCAGGGGGCTATTCAAACGGCCAACTAGTAACATATCACTCCTGAAAACAATCTTTGGCTATTCACGTGAGGTAAATGTGCCCTACGATTGGATTTTGGAAAACCATGTGACAGTGAACCAATTCCAATTGGACACTCACATTGCGCACGTCATCACACAGCTTCTATGAGGAGTAAAAAGACGGCCAATGGCTGGCTTGAAAGTCCGTGGAGTTAACTTTTCAGCAAAAAAAAGTAAGTTTCTATCTCATATCATTAAAAAGTTATTTATAATTTAGTAAAGCCATAGCCGTCATATACACTAGTCACTAGTCTTCAACCCAGGCAAACCTGTGCTTTAATCTGCCCCTGGCTGTACTTACTGATTAATTGATTCTACAGTTATTCACAGGTATTGTGAGTATTTTGAGTTTGTGAGTTTGAGTATTGTGAGTTACTGTGAGTTTCTCTGTGAATTTTCAGACCTTTTGTCTGACTTAGTGCTTAGCTCAGATAAGATAATTATAGTGGGTGATTTTAACATCCACACAGATGCTGAGAATGACAGCCTCAACACTGCATTTAATCTATTATTAGACTCAATTGGCTTTGCTCAAAATGTAAATGAGTCCACCCACCACTTTAATCATATCTTAGATCTTGTTCTGACTTATGGTATGGAAATTGAAGACTTAACAGTATTCCCTGAAAACTCCCTTCTGTCTGATCATTTCTTATTAACATTTACATTTACTCTGATGGACTACCCAGCAGTGGGGAATAAGTTTCATTATACTAGAAGTCTTTCAGAAAGCGCTGTAACTAGGTTTAAGGATATGATTCCTTCTTTATGTTCTCTAATGCCATATACCAACACAGTGCAGAGTAGCTACCTAAACTCTGTAAGTGAGATAGAGTATCTCGTCAATAGTTTTACATCCTCATTGAAGACAACTTTGGATGCTGTAGCTCCTCTGAAAAAGAGAGCTTTAAATCAGAAGTGCCTGACTCTGTGGTATAACTCACAAACTCGCAGCTTAAAGCAGATAACCCGTAAGTTGGAGAGGAAATGGCGTCTCACTAATTTAGAAGATCTTCACTTAGCCTGGAAAAAGAGTCTGTTGCTCTATAAAAAAAACCCTCCGTAAAGCTAGGACATCTTACTACTCATCATTAATTGAAGAAAATAAGAACAACCCCAGGTTTCTTTTCAGCACTGTAGCCAGGCTGACAAAGAGTCAGAGCTCTATTGAGCCAAGTATTCCTTTAACTTTAACTAGTAATGACTTCATGACTTTCTTTGCTAATAAAATTTTAACTATTAGAGAAAAAATTACTCATAACCATCCCAAAGACGTATCGTTATCTTTGGCTGCTTTCAGTGATGCCGGTATTTGGTTAGACTCTTTCTCTCCGATTGTTCAGTCTGAGTTATTTTCATTAGTTACTTCCTCCAAACCATCAACATGTCTATTAGACCCCATTCCTACCAGGCTGCTCAAGGAAGCCCTACCATTAATTAATGCTTCGAGCTTAAATATGATCAATATATCTTTATTAGTTGGCTATGTACCACAGGCTTTTAAGGTGGCAGTAATTAAACCATTACTTAAAAAGCCATCACTTGACCCAGCTATCTTAGCTAATTATAGGCCAATCTCCAACCTTCCTTTTCTCTCAAAAATTCTTGAAAGGGTAGTTGTAAAACAGCTAACTGATCATCTGCAGAGGAATGGTCTATTTGAAGAGTTTCAGTCAGGTTTTAGAATTCATCATAGTACAGAAACAGCATTAGTGAAGGTTACAAATGATCTTCTTATGGCCTCGGACAGTGGACTCATCTCTGTGCTTGTTCTGTTAGACCTCAGTGCTGCTTTTGATACTGTTGACCATAAAATTTTATTACAGAGATTAGAGCATGCCTGTTGTATGGCTGGGGGTGCCTGGCTGCCTTTTGTTTCTGTCATCTGTTCTGTCTTTTGTTTTTCCTTCCAGGTGGCTTGCATTCAGGACTGAGTGGCTGTGTGGCTGAGCTATCAGGACCCCACCCTGATCACCTGAGGCTGGTCATGTGCAGCTCGTCAGGACTCACAGCTGTGGTGCATCTACATGGATTGGGGCATGGTGGCATTTAAGTCTGGAGTACACAGTGTGTATTTGCCAGAGACTTGACCTTGTGACCAGACGGGTGAGATCGTCGTCTCGAGAGCCATCTCATCATCATGGATGCAGAGACCGTACCAGGTTTTGATGCCATGGTCTGTGAAAGAGGAGGGGGTGAGGTCTCACGCTCGTCAGCACACTTCCTGAGGTACAGTAGGTTTTGTGACTAACATTAGTACAGTCAGTAAATGTGGTGTCCCTCACACCTTATTATATTGAGCTGTTATGTTAGTCGTTTAATCAGCTTCCACTGCAGTGAAGAATGTGAACTGGGTGTTCCATGCCTGCAAGGTGGGAAGCTGATTAGTGATTAAGCCAGGAAGTGTTTGCTGTTTATGTACACCTTTGAATGGTCTCTCTGTGTGTGGAGTGTGGACTCACATGATGGTTTCTTCTTTCACAGACTCGGTTTGTCGCGGCCACCTGGGGGGTGTCGGCGGGGTCCTTGGGTCCGAACTGTTTCTGGCTCTGGACCGTTTGTGCTGCTAGGAGCGCACCGTATCTCCACCTCGCAGACTGCGCACTCATTTGTTTGTATTGTAGCACATCACTGTTATGTTATTAAATTCAGTTATCCTTTGTACCGTGCTCTGCTTATTTCATACTGGGTCCTTCAAACGCTGGTCGGTTCTCCGTCCTGCGTCTGACACATAACAATGCCATAGGTATTAAAGGCACTGCACTGCGGTGGTTTGAATCATATTTAATAGATTACAATTTGTTCATGTAAATGGGGAATCTTCTTCACAGACTAAGGTTAATTATGGAGTTTCACAAGGTTCTGTGCTAGGACCAATTTTATTCACTTTATACATGTTTCCCTTAGGCAGTATTATTAGACGGCATTGCTTAAATTTTCATTGTTACGCAGATGATACCCAGCTTTATCTATCCATGAAGCCAGAGGACACACACCAATTAGCTAAACTGCAGGACTGTCTTACAGACATAAAGACATGGATGACCTCTAATTTCCTGCTTTTAAACTCTGATAAAACTGAAGTTATTGTACTTGGCCCCACAAATCTTAGAAACATGATGTCTAACCAGATCCTTACTCTGGATGGCATTACCCTGACCTCTAGTAATACTGTGAGAAATCTTGGAGTCATTTTTGATCAGGATATGTCATTCAATGCGCATATTAAACAAATATGTAGGACTACTTTTTTGCATTTGCGCAATATCTCTAAAATTAGAAAGGTCTTGTCTCAGAGTGATGCTGAAAAACTAATTCATGCATTTATTTCCTCTAGGCTGGACTATTGTAATTCATTATTATCAGGTTGCCCTAAATGTTCCCTGAAAAGCCTTCAGTTAATTCAAAATGCTGCAGCTAGAGTACTAACAGGGACTAGAAGGAGAGAGCATATCTCACCCATATTGGCCTCTCTTCATTGGCTTCCTGTTAATTCTAGAATAGAATTTAAAATTCTTCTTCTACTTATAAGGTTTTGAATAATCAGGTCCCATCTTATCTTAGGGACCTCATAGTACCATATCACCCCAATAGAGCGATTCGCTCTCAGACTGCAGGCTTACTTGGAGTTCCTAGGGTTTGTAAGAGTAGAATGGGAGGCAGAGCCTTCAGCTTTCAGGCTCCTCTCCTGTGGAACCAGCTCCCAATTCAGATCAGGGAGACAGACACCTTCTCTACTTTTAAGATTAGGCTTAAAACTTTCCTTTTTGCTAAAGCTTATAGTTAGAGCTGGATCAGGTGACCCTGAACCATCCCTTAGTTATGCTGCTATAGACTTACACTGCTGGGGGTTTCCCATGATGCACTGAGTGTTTCTTTCTCTTTTTGCTATGTATGCACCACTCTGCATTTAATCATTAGTGATTGATCTCTGCCGCTCTCCACAGCATGTCTTTTTCCTGGTTCTCTCCCTCAGCCCCAACCAGTCCCAGCAGAAGACTGCCCCTCCCTGAGCCTGGTTCTGCTGGAGGTTTCTTCCTGTTAAAAGGGAGTTTTTCCTTCCCACTGTTGCCAAGTGCTTGCTCACAGGCCGTTGGGGTTTTTCCATAATTATTGTATGGCCTTGCCTTACAATATAAAGCGCCTCGGGGCAACTGTTTGTTGTGATTTGGCGCTATATAAATAAAATTGATTTGAACTAACAAAACAATCCTGGGGGATAACTGGTCCTCGAATTTTACCCGGTTAAACAAAGGTGGGGAGCGTGGGGGGCAGTAGAGGGATTTCCTTTGAGAAACTTTTTTCTCTAGGTGACAGCAGGGAGGGATCTGATAGGATAAACCAAATATCTGATAGGATAAACCAAATATCTAAACCATAGCGCTCCTGGAATTATTCGACATGTTGAATCATTTTTCCGACGATTCCCGGTAAAGCCGTAACTAGCCACGCCCCCAGTGCCGGCGTTGACAACGCCGTTTGATCCTTAAGACGACCAAAACTCTTCCGGGACGCTTCCGGGAGCTCTTACCGTCTATGTGTAAACGGGGCTTAAATTGTAAACTGTAAGCAAGGAAATCGATTCATAGCCATAAATAAATGTCAATTAATAATAAATAAATAAATGACTGGAATCCTTTTTGTAAAATACATGTAACTTGAATAAAAATATAAAATTAGGAAAACAAATGTTGGTATTCTGATAATACGTATTATAAACCAGCACAGAGTGCTTTCCTGGGTTTACTACACATGGGTTTGCTTTTTTTCATTTTGAAATAGTACAAGCCCACCACTGGTTTTGTCATAAAATACTGAACAAAATGAAAAATATTTTGTACAGTTTACAGATCCATGTGTTGCCCCCCCAAAGGAAATATTTTTTAAAAATCCCATAAAGGACACAGTGGTGTTAAAATGTTTTTAGTCTGTTGGAAGCTCTTTGAACAAACATAACTGTAATGTTTTGCAAAAATTAAATTAGCATTTTACATAAATATACATTAAAACATGGTTACTATAATATTTTGTAATAAAAAGATACATATAATAGTGGATCAACATATTAACCTACTCTACATTAATATGTAATAAAGCAAGGTAGGACTGATGAATTTTAAAATAGTTTACTTTAATTCTACATGTGTAAAATGTGTAAACCTTTTCAGATTGTTTTTTTGTTTTGTTTTTTTGCAGTGTAAGTCTGTCAGTATGACCTGAAGGTGTTTTGTATGTTAGTCACACCCCCTCACAACCGCACAGTATTAACAGTGTGGCGCCTGTGTGATGACTTCAATGTGACACAGCACTGACAGCGCATCACACACACACTTTACATCACATTTAGTCTTTTTTTAATTTTTTTTTATCCAATACTACCTCTGCTGAAGGACTTCAAACTTGGTGTTGTGGACTTTTTTAAACTTTACACTAAAGTTCCTCATCTTATAGAACAAGCACATTCAGTGTGTATTTTTCTTATTTTTTTTGTATCTGGACTATCGATCAGACTGGACTACCTCTCTTCTTTCCTGAGGTGAGAGTTTATCATCTTCAGCCTGGACAGTTGTCTCCATGAGGATGACAGGGGTCCTGTGGATGATGTGTGTGTCTGTGCTCATCCACGGCTGCTGCTGCAGTTTGGGACTCACAGAAAGAGGCTGCAGACGTTGGACACAAAAAGGAAACGATGTTTGCTGTGATGCCTGTAAAACAGGTAAGTGGAGCCAAATAAACACACAGGTGGAAGAGTTTTTAATTATTATTATCATTATTATTATTAAGGAATTGAAAAACTGTAATCATGTATTTTAGTTTACATAATGTCTCACCTTCCACAAAAAATGTGAAAGGAAATTCCTGTCCTTTTTGTGACTTGTTCCCTCTATTTAGTCCCAGCAGAAGACTGCCCCTCCCTGAGCCTGGTTCTGCTGGAGGTTTCTTCCTGTTAAAAGGGAGTTTTTCCTTCCCACTGTCGCCAAGTGCTTGCTCACAGGGGGTCGTTTTGACCGTTGGGGTTTTTCCGTAATTATTGTATGGCTTTTCCTTCCAATATAAAGTGCCTTGGGGCAACTGTTTGTTGTGATTTGGCGCTATATAAATAAAATTGATTTGATTTTAAAAACGAAAAAAAAAATTGTGAGCTTCATGAAGAATTAATCAGAATATTTTATTGCAGTTTTATGCTCTGCGCAGTGGCTGAA
The DNA here is from genome assembly GCF_902500255.1 of Thalassophryne amazonica. NCBI lineage: Eukaryota > Metazoa > Chordata > Actinopteri > Batrachoidiformes > Batrachoididae > Thalassophryne > Thalassophryne amazonica. The sequence goes on from NC_047119.1 coordinate 14,019,643, forward strand.
GGTGCTGCATGTGACTCAAAAAACAAAACATAAATATAAACAGTGGTGTCAAAAGTACACACATTTGTTACTTAAGTAGAAGTATAGATACTGCAGTTTAAAAACACTCTGGTAAAAGTTGAAGTATCAACTTGACCTCTTTACTCAAGTAAAAGTGAAAAAGTATGTGCTCCAAAACCTACTTAAAGTATAAAAGTATAAAGTAACCTTTAAAAAAAGGTAGATGCCACTATATGAATTGAAAGCTTAATTTAAAAACTGATTCGTTCTACATGTGGCCCAAGACCCAAAACCCAAAATTACCCCCCAACACCACCTGCATGAAAATGTTTCAATTCTAGAAGCTCTGAAATGCAATCTGGGACTATTCCAGACAATAAACTGCAGTGAGTGCAGCATCCATTTAGTGAAGGAAAAAAAAAAAACAACACAACTTTCCTTATTCAAATTCATTCCAGTAGTATTCTGCTCTTTCTCTCTCAGTTTTCTAGTTTGGGAGATAGTTCTGGAGAAAATCACTGAAGAAATTAACAAATTGAAAATATGGTTTGACCGAAACAAACTGTCATTAAATAAGACAGGGATGAAGTGGAGGTGTAAGAGTCACTAGGTGTTCACAGGAAACACTTATTTATGTATGTATGTATTTATTTATGTATGTATTTATTTATGTATGTTCATTGTTAGTTGCTTTTATATTTTCTGTTGTGTTTCTATTCAGGTTCTTTTTGCCTCTTTCTCTAAAATTGTATATAATAATCATTAGATTATTAATATAAAAACAAAAATAAATTTAAGAAATATTACAATTTGAAAACAAATGCACCCGAACGTGATGAGAGCTGCAATTGCTTAATGCTAAGTTTTAACATTGAAAATGCCATAGACATGCTAACGCGTTAGCGTCGCTCCCGTTTTTAAGTTATAAAATACATCTATCAACTGTTTCAGAAGACCATAACAGGTCGGTTTAACATAGAAAAGGTAAATAATACTCACAGAAGTATGCTCTTTAGGGTTTTAGCGTGGGTAAATTAAGCGAAAGAAAGAATAAACGAAGCAATAGGTCGAAGCATTGCTTCAATCTGCGAACCACTGCTTCGATTGGTTCACGGTTCAAAAAAGTTGATTACAGGCGCACATGACGTGAAATATATAGATATATATAAACATTAAACTGAAGCCAAGAGTAACGAGGCTGTTTGTTTTAAAAATGTAAGGAATAGAAAGTACAGATAATTGTGTGGAAAATGTAATGAGTAGAAGTCAGAAGTAGGCAGAAAAATAAGTAATGGAGTAAAGTATAGATACCTAAAAAGTGTACTTAAGTACAGTAACGAAGTATTTGTACTTCGTTACTTGACACCTCTGAATATAAATAAATAAACAAATCTGCAACATTTAGTTGTTTGAGTGGATGGTATTTAAGCAAGCTGGTAAATAATTATGCTATTCTCTCAGTAAAAGCACACAGAGCACTTTACGCACATGAGAACAGCTCTGATCTGCTATGACAGGTTGACAAGTCCAGGTTTTTTTTAGGATCCCAGTGTCACCCAAGGCGACAACTGGATGTCTTTTGTACTATGTCTCTTTGGAAGATCCTTGGGTACCGCAGGAACGACTTTGTATCACACGAGGGGTTGCTAAAAGAGACTAGAATGAGAAATATCACTTGCATTTTGAGGGAGCATCAGCTTTGATATTTTGGCCATGTGGCATGTTTCTCTGTGCATGATTCACCACACAGATGCCTGAGTGTTGAGGATCCCAGTGGCTGGAGAAGGCCAAGGGGACGGCCACGTTTCACCTGGCTCCGGCACATAGGTGGTGATTTTAGTGTTGTGGGAATGAACGGGTTGTCTGCCTGGGTGGTCGCTATCCAGGGCCGCAGGTGGTTCTGTGGTGTTGTGGATGCAGTAAAGCACAGCTCCAGCACTTTCTCCTTGACTATAGAGGTATCTGAAATTATTTTTACAAGTTTTTTTTTTTAAATATGGGGATTACATTGCAAAACATGCATGTACAGGTATAAACTCTACACTATATATGAATTATGACATTAATCCACTCCTATTTTAGTATGGAAGTCTATTTTGTGGCTCTCGTAAGTAAAGTGTTTAATCTTTTTCCTTTTCGACTTTTTATATTTAATTTTTCACTCTGCCGCTTTATATTTATGTTTTTTTTTTTATGTTCAAAATAAACCGTGCACCCGTGAACTCATCACAGCCTCTTATGGTGTCGTTTACCGAGAGCTTTGAATGCAGCACACGCTCGCTGCGCTTTGACGAATCTAATCGCGCAGAAGCTGGGGCTCCGCCCACTCTCTCTGTGCGGGTTAGAGCCGCTGCTCACTGCCGAGTCCGGTCCGTCTGTTCCTGCAGCTAGCGCGAGCTAACCCCGCTGCAAGGCCACTGCGGGAAGATGGCGACGGAAAAGACGAAGCACGAAGGGAGAGTGAAAATTGGACATTATTTTCTCGGGGACACGCTCGGAGTGGGGACGTTTGGAAAGGTTAAAGGTATGTTGCCAGTGCAATGATGTAATTTCATTGTGCTAAAAGAAAAAAAAATGATGGAGCGCTTAGCTTTGTTGCTAATTTAGCTTTACTGTGAAAGCTAACTTAGACGTGACTCACTTGTTGTGTTGGCTCGCAGCTAGTCAGAGGAACTTTTTGACCGAGAGTGTGTATTTTTTGTATCACGACAGCTTTTTTATGTGGCATTCGTGCTTATTTAGCTGAGTAGTTTTAGTGTGCTTTGGTCGCGTTGTGAGACATGAGTCGCTTGTCAAAGAACCACCGGGAAGTGAACCCTCTTGTTTATGAGAGCTGTTAGCAGCTAAAATGCGTGTCCACCTCTCAACTTATCCTACTTTTATAATTTGTTCTGCAACTGACACGTCTGGTCTCGGCTCTGTCACTTTGGGAATCACTAATGTTCTATTTATGTGCAAGTTGAGTTGAGGAGAACCCTAGACTACTGCATCCAGAGGGGGCGCTAAAGCCCCTCTGTGACTGTCTGAATGGACCAGAAGACACTTAGATTTTAATGTATTAGTTTGTTTGTTTATTTAAGGTGTGATCTTATTTCAGTTTTAGCTAAAAGGCTCTTTTGTGTGTTCCATTTGCTTTTATCAAGCTGTTAGTGCAGTAAACTAACCAGGCCCTCCCACAAATCAGAACAACCAACAGTATTGTTAGTTAATCCCCACAGTCATACATTCACACTCGAACTTTTTTTTTTGCCCATGCCATTTTGCATAACCCAATCAATAACTGTCATTGCCTAACTGCAAGCAGTGCTGTCATCATACAGGCCATTCTTCACTTGTGTTTGCCAATCACTATTGTTGCATTATGATTTCACAATCTTCTGTGTGACATCACTGCCTCAAAAGCTCCTGCCTTGTTGGGAATCTTCATGCTAGTCTGGTTTTGTGTGTTGGACATTAAAACTGGAATATCGCAGTCTTCAATAGATAAAATATAGTCTGAAGTTTAATATATAAACTACATCATATTTAGAACCCTTTAAAATTTTTGGGGGAATTTTTAATTTGTGGGAACATACATAATTTGAGGGAAATCCATAGCATATTTCACTATTTGGCGCTCCAGCTTTAAGGCAGTACAATGCACTTCCATGGCAGGTGTAACATGTTCTTTCTCCAAATTAAGTTTTTTGAGCAAGATGATTCCTGCATTAAAGCTCATATTGATACAGTCAACAGTGGCCTTGGAAAGGCTTTGGAAATTAAGTGAAAAAAGAAATGTTGGTTGATCTGAATGGAGTTAAAAAAAGTCTTCTGTCAATGAATCAAACCCCTGTCTTTCGCATGGCAGGCATGGATACTTACCACTAACAATGAGCTAGCAATACACACTGCGTGACAGAACATCAGTTATAGCGGCCTCCGTAAGAATAGCATCAAGATTTAAAGTTATGGCTGCTGTAACTGTAACCACTTTGTTCTCTTAATTTCCACCATGCATGTGATAAGGTTATTGCCTGTAGTATGAATGACCCCATGTTCAGGTGATTAAGTCTAGTATATTACATAAGTAAACCAAAGTTGCTTTTTGATTGGCTTTGTGCACCAAAGTTAACCATTCTAATCAGGTTGTCCTCATTATATGCCCATTTAATTTGATAAGTGACAAAATTATGCCATTTGTCATTTTTTAGTTCATATTGCCAAAGTGGAGACTAGAGGATGGACTCATTTATTCATCAATGTTTATTCACTAGGGATGTGAATCGTACAACAACTCATGATTCAATTCGATTCCGATTCTTGGGGTGGCGATTCGATTCAGAATCGATTTTCGATTCAAAGAGCTCTGAGAAATAGTTATATTACTTAAAAATGTTTATGTTTAAGAAAATGCAGCTTTACAAGGTTAATCAAGTGATTCCAGATGTAAATTTACTTATCTATATATCTGTTACTTATATGTAGTATTGTATAGGGATGTCCCGATCAGGGTTTTTTTGGCCCCGATCCGATTCCAAGTCATCTGATTTTGAGTATCTGCCGATACCGAGTCCCGATCTGAAACTTTAAAAAACTGAATGAACAATCAACAATTGCTAAATATATAATAATTTCATTTTAATCACCTTATTTTATTATTTATCACTTAAACAGTGCACTTCTCCTTGAGGTAGCTTGAACAATCAAGTAATAATCTAACAGACTTAAAAAATTTACAAATTTCCATGTTATTTTATTTGTTTAAAAATAAAATGTCCAAGGTTCCGTATGTTAAACAAGAAATTATCTAATCTGAAATAACAGGTGGTTTTAATTTATAGATGAAAGGTTTCTAAAGAACCATTTATTGATTTAGCTATTTTAATTACAAGTGTTCTAAACTTTTTTTAAACAGTAATCAGAAATTTTGAGGTAACAAACAACAACAAAAAAAACATTTCCAAGGATTTTTCTTCAGACACGTGGTTTCTGCACTCCTCTGTGGTTCAAATCCTTGCCTGACTGGAAAATCACTAAGGGCCCTTTGGCAAGGTCTTTAATCCCCTATTGCTCCCGGTGTGCAGTGAGCGCCTTGTGTGGCAGCACCCTGACATCGGGTTGAATGTGAGGCATCATTGTAAAGCGCTTTGAGCATCTAATGCAGATGGAAAAGCGCTATATAAATGCAGTCCATTTGCCATTTGTACAGATCAGTGGTTTCTGCCACTAGTCTTCCATGTTTTGGCCGGACGCGTCGTTGCTGTTGGACAGCGCGAAGCTACGTCACAGCTCAGAGCGTCAAAAGTTCAAAAGTCAACTTGAAAAGTAAAAGGAAAAAAAAACTTACATTTGCGTCCTGACAGTCCTCATTGTACCCCTCTGATGCTTTATCAGTGTTCAGCAAGTTCAGAGCAGCGCAGTGAACGTGAATGAAGACGGAAGCACTTTAAGACGCGCTCCTATGTGTGATGAGTGTACATGTCGCTCGTTCACACCATCTCTCGCTCCGTTTTGCAGACAAAACAATTAATTTTTTTCTTTTTGTTAATCAGATGACAGATCGTCGTCCTGAGGACTTGGTCAGCACCGGGTCCTGCTCCGCATGGAGGGATGACTGAGCAAGAGTTTTGGTGGGAAAGTGTCCATCATCCTCTTGTCATTCCATCGAGGCATCAGGCTGAGCGCGTAAACACACAAACAGCAGTTCTGCGAAAGAAACTTTGCGTGCGTAACTCCCCCCACCTCTGTCTGAGTTACAATTCCATCTCTTCTTCCCAAATTCACTGCGCAACTCTTGTTCCCGTTTCTGTGCGAGAATGTCCGGTTGAACTTATGTTTTTTCTTTTGTTCAATTAAAAAAAAAAGATTGGGTTGAACTTTGACCGTGTCAGCCTGCCGACAAGCGGCAATGCGCGCTCCCGTCAGAAGCGTTAAGTCAAAAGCCGAACTGAAGCGACACTTCTGACGCCTCTAAAAAGCAACGCGTCTGACGCTTCCGACACGAAAGGACCATTAATCTGCAATAATGAGCTTGAAATAGCGCTGATCAAAATAATGAGGATAAAATCTATATCTGATTCCTGATTGGGATGCAATGTCCGATTTCAATCAAGTCTGAAACCACGTGTTCGGGCCCGATTTCCGATCACATGATCGGATTGGGACATCCCTAGTATTGTATGGGTACTCGGTATGAATTAGGTATTGGCATTATCATTGGCCTGACAGAGCCAGAAGAGAAAGTGAGTGCTTAAAATAAATTTTTAGCTGCTGTTGTTGGTCTAGACATGGATATTTTGCATACTGACTATTCTTCCACACTTTTGGTTGCATGTGGGTCCAGTGTGGTTCAAGACCTCTACCACACATCGACAGGTCTTCTCCCCTCAGCATAATCTGTGTCTACAGCTATACATTTGACAGATAAATTTATCTAAAGCAACTTACAAATTTGGGAAAATATGGACATCAGGACAGGATTTGGTCAGGAGAGAAATCAACATATGCAAGACTTTGTCTTCTGAACTCTTGGGTTGAAGACAGCTAAACTACACACTGAGCTATCACTAGCCTGGAAAGTATTCACAGTGCTTCACTTTTTCCAGATTTTGTTATATTACAGCCTTATATCAAAATTAAGTAAATCCCCCCCCCCCCTTAAAATTCTACTCACATCACCACATGACAACATGAAAAAAGTTTATTTATTTTTTCCCCCAAATTTATTAAAAATAAAAAACTAAGAAATCACACATAAGTATTCACAACCTTTGCGCAATACTTTATTGATGCACCTTTGGCAGCAATTACAGCCTCACGTTTTCTTGAATATGATGCCACAAGCTTGGTGCACCTATCTTTGGGTAGGTTTGCCCATTCCTCTTTATGGCACTTCTCAAACTCCATCAAGGTGGATTGGGAATGCCAGTGCACAGCCATTTTCTGATCTCTCCAGAGATGTTCAGTTGGATTCAGGTCTGGGCTCTGGCTGGGCCACTCAAGGACAGTCACAGAGTTGACCTAAAGCCACTCCTTTGATATCTTGGTTGTGTGCTTAGGTCATTGTCCTGCTGAAAGATGAACAGTCACCCCAGTCTGAGGTCAAGCGCGCTCTGGAGTCTGTCAGCTGTGGGATGTCCAATTGACTGAATTTAGCTCAGGTGGACTTCAGTAAAGCTGCAGAAACATCTCAAAGATGATCAATGGAAACAGGATGCACCTAAGCTCAGTTTTGAGCTTCATGGCAAAGGCTGTGAAAACTTACGTATAAGTGATTTCTTAGTTTTTGTGTTTTTTATATATATATATATAATTTTGCAAAAATCTAAAAAAAATAACTTTTTCAAATTATCATTATGGAGTATTGTGTGTATAATTTTGAGGAAAAAAATAATTTAATTCATTTTGTAATAAGACTGACACAAAATGTGGATAAAGTGCAGTGCTGTGAATACTTTCTGGATGCACCGTGTGTGTGTGTGTGTGTGTGTGTGTGTGTGTGTGTGTGTGTGTGTGTGTGTGTGTGTGTGTGTGTGTGTGTGTGTGTGTGTGTGTGTGTGTATATATATATATATATATATATATATATATATATATATATATATATATATATATATATATATATATATATGAGGTATCTTATAAAACTAACCGGCAGTTTTATTAAAAAAAAAAACCTATATGGATTTGATTGACATGCGATTACACCAATCATGCTTGAACCCTCGTGCGCATGCGTGAGTTTTTTCATGCGTGTCGGTGACGTCATTTCTTGAGTGAGATGTGGTCCCGCCCTCTCGGCTGAATTCCTTTGTTTCACACACTGCTCGAGACGGCGCACGTTGCTTTATCAAACTTTTTTCTGGACCTGTGAGGAATATCCGAGTGGACACTATTCGAGAAATTCAGCTGGTTTTCGGTGAAAAGTTTAACGGCTGATGAGAGATTATGGGGTGTTTCTGTCGCTGTAAGGACTTCCCACGGAGCGGGACGTCCTGCAGCGCTTCCAGGCGCCGTCGTCGGCCTGTTTCAACCTGAAATCATCCTAATTTAAGGCTTAATTCACCCAGGATGTCGTGAGAAAACAGAGAAGATTCAGAAGAGGCCGGCATGAGGAGTTTCTGCGGACATTCCACTGTTTAAGGACATTTTGTAATGAAAGACGTGCGCGCAAATTCGCTGAGTCGTTTCCATGACGACTCGGCGAATCTGTGTGCGCCGCGACAGGAAAAACTCCTCCGTGTTGAAAACCATTTGTAAAATTCAGGCGGCTTTTGATGGCTTTCAACAAGTGAGTAACTGAGAAATTGTTTAACAGCTTGGGCATGTTCCAACTTGTTCGTTAAGGTTTCGAACGGAGGTGTTTTTCCTGTCGCGACCCCCCGCGGTCGGGTCCGGCCCGACATGCGACTCTGCCCGCACGTTCTTTCATTACAAAATGTCTGTTAACAATGGAATGTCCCAATAAACTCCTCATGCCGACTTCTTCTGAAAGTTCTCTGTTCTCTGACGACTTACTGGGTCAACAGAGCCTGAAATGTGGAAGTTTTCAACTTGAAACGGCGAGACGCTGCTGCCTCGAAGCGCAGATCGCCGTCAGGCGCCCTGGGCCGTCCTTACGGCGACACTACCAGACCAAAATCTCTCATCAGCTGTTAAAATTTTTACCGAAAACCAGCTGAATTTATCGAATGGTGTCCACTCAGTTGTGCCTTACAGTTTTGAAAAAATTTTGATCAAACAAAGCAGCAGTCTCTGAGCCATTCCTAAACAATGAAAAAATCGACGAGAGGGTGGGCGACTCCTCACTCAGACTGCCCACAGGCGAATGACGTAACCGACAGGCGTGAAAAAACTCTCGCATGCCCACAAGGGTTCAAGCATGTCTGATATAATCACACGTGATTCAAATCCATATGGTTTTTGAAAAAAATAAGGTTGGATATTTTTCTAACAGACCTCGTGTGTGTGTGATGTATGTATGTATGTATGTATATATATATATATATATATATATATATATATATATATATATATATATAATGCACACACATGCATGAACACGGCCGATAAACGAACTCAGCTAATATTACATTTGTCGAAATGCTCATTTCAATAAAACGTCTGATTTTTATCTCAGCTTACAAAAGTAAATCACCCCTATTTGTGTCTTTTTGTGCTGAACAAAGCATTTTTTCATTCAATAAATGTTTGTCTTGTTAGCTTATTAGGTCTAGGGGAGGTGATGGTCTAGTGGTTAAGGTTGGGCTTGAGTCCAAAAGATCATGGGTTCAAATCTCCGACTGACTGGAAAATCACTAAGGGCCCTTAGGCAAGGCCTTTAATTCCTTATTGCTCCCGGTGTGTAGTGAGCGCCTTGTATGGCAGCACCCTGACATCGGGGTGAATGTGACGCATAATTGTAAAGCGCTTTGAGCGTCTGATGCAGATGGAAAAGCGCTATATAAATGCAGTCCATTTAGCTTATGTCTGTCAGAAAGTTGTGTGCATGCTCAAAACTTTGGATGGACATCAGACAGAGAACTTTCCTGGTGCCAGTTTATTTTGTTCTGTCCTTGTTTGTAGCTTGCCAGTGGATCTCCAGTCAACATTGAGCTCCTTTCTCACATTACCAGCATAAACACTATCACAGCAGAATTCCATCTTTACCTTCACAAAGCTAGTCATTGTCCTGGAACACTGTTTTCTTGCACAAGTCTTTCATAATAAGAGCACATTTCAACATAATCTTTGATTCTCCTACTAGAGCATACTGATGAAATTGTCACAGGTAAGACATAGAAAAGATTAAAAAACATCATGAAACTTTTTTTGCTTTTTATGATGTATTGGGGTCACAAAATTATTCAATTTTGGCTGTGCATTTAATCAACTTTAATAAAAATTTAATTTAGGGTGGAGATTTAACCAGCTCCCATCAAAAAGGGAGCTGCAGTGGATTGACCCCGGGCACTCCGATGCGCAGATAGGGTATATATATTTTATGCTTTGCAGAGCTGTTCAGTTGCCAGGCACAATGGATTGACTTTAATAGCTTGTGATTTTCCCTGTGCAAGTGCACTATCTAGTAAAATACAAGCATCAGAAGTTAGAACAGGATGCAGCATCAGCAGATAATCGGTCGTGGGAAGAGAAAACGTGGGTATATTTTTAGCTTGCTGGTTCGCTTTGCTTTCATGAAATAGTTCTGCTTTATAGCCATATATAGTTCCACATAAGTAATTCTTCTACAGGGCCACTTTCTCTGTTACTAATTGTTGATGGTGTGCAAGCTCTTTGCAAAGAATCTTTTTTCCACAGTTTGTCAGTTCATAAAAGCTGGCATGTTATATCCACAGTTTTCACCTCACACCACAAGTACATTTACATTTAGTACGCTTGAGACCACCCTTGCCCCATTCTCCTTGTACATTTGCTGTTGCCTCAGGAACAGCATCTGGCATAAAAGTTGCACCCACTCTTCTCCAATAGTACTTGTACTCTTGTCCAGTAGTTTCTGCTGTAATGTTACTGATTCTGTGTTTCATACTAGGTATTTAATTGTGGTTTTGCTGATTCTCATTATTCTGCAGTGGGCCAACATGAGCTGACCAAACACCAAGTGGCAGTGAAGATCTTGAACAGGCAAAAGATCCGCAGTTTGGATGTGGTGGGCAAGATTCGCAGAGAGATCCAGAACCTGAAGCTTTTTAGGCACCCTCACATAATTAAATTGTAAGTCCTAGATTGCACCCTGCCTGCTGCTCCGTAATCCCCATGCTGCCACATTAATGCCACCCAGTGAGCTGTTTTAATGTTGTCTTTTCAGCATTTCACAGAGGACAAAATCTGTTTGACCTTGACACCTCCACCTTTATTTATTCATTAATCTCCCTCCATGTTTATCTGCTTATGTTTAGACACTCACTTGACTACTGTTGTTGCTAGTACTGTTTTTATTTTACTTTTGTCATGTCTTCCATTGACTGTAGGTGGTAGAGGGTATATATGATATAAATTTAATCTGTAGATATAAAAAGCCTGAACACACCCCTATCTTAAGCCCCAGTCACATGGCACTAATGAAGGACACCGAAGCCAAAACAAAACAGGAAATCTGGGCTTACGTTGACTTTCGGAGACATTGTTTATCCGTCATCCAGCTTCGTTCCTGTAGCTGGCGCTTCATCAGAATTTTCAAACTGTTGAAAAATGTGAATGAATCCCGACGACAAAGTCAACTTGTCCGTAATCCGTTTTGCTTTCTGTCTTGACTGTTCCTCATCGTTTGGGTAGTTGTCGTACCGTCAGCGTTCCGTTTGATTACCGTCCAACCTCCCAAGGCCAACGTCTTGCACGAACATTGGCGATATCTGAATGGATCAATAACTAAAGTTCCGACGAGCTGAACGGTACTCATCCATGTGTGGGACGAAAAACAACTGCTATCCTGCAATAACCATTTATCTGAAATTAAAGTCCTAGGCTGAAAAGGACTTACTGTCCACTGCTGCAACGTGGGCAGTTAAAAATCAAGTAACCTGACCAGATGTTGTGGCCAATTGCAAAATACACCAGCTGGATTATGTGCCTCGTGCGTCCAGATGAATATGAACAGGGCAGTGTGAGTGAGATAGAGATGATCCATGTCAGGGAGCACAAACATTGTGCAGTATGTGTGCTATTGGCAGAGTGGAGCAGTATAACACAACACTGCCTTATCTGGTAACTCCATGGTTTCTTTTCCACTTGAAGCAATAATGGCTATTTAATAAATGTTGTTTTGTCTTAGAATTAATTTTTTTTTTAAGTTGGAGAATAATTATGAAAAAAGTTGTGTTCATATTGATGTGACTGCAGTCAGTATTGTCATTAGAGTTTTTTTCTGTTCTCGTGTGTCTGCTGATCTTTAGTCGTTACTTTTTGTGCTGGTAGATGTAAATGTTTTGTTATGAACTCGTAACATGACCAAAATGGTGCCAAATTTAGTGCTTTACGTCTGTTAGATGACTGGTATTGTCTTTTGGATGCAGCTGCAGAGATTTGACTGCAAAATGGGTTAATTCTGTGAGTTCTGTCAGTTGTGCGTTTGTTCTGGAATGCAAGACTTGCACTTGAGGCCAGGCAGCCAGCAACGGACTTTGTTTACATGGGCTGGTAACTCATTTTTCAAGTCTTTCAGTCCACTTGAACTTAATGCCACTGCAACAACAACTATGCAGTCATGCTGTGCTGCTCTGTTGTGCATCAAGGCTGTGTCATACTTTGTGTTCATGCAACACAGACACACTGCATAACAAAGCAGTGTTGTGTTGTGCTGTGTTATAGGAGATGCAGTGTGCTCGTAGGTGCAGTGGGCTAGCTATTTGTAATTTATTAAGATTGTTTTGTTGTTACTATTATGCTTTAGTATTGAAATTGGTCAGAGCTGAGTCAGTGTCTCAGTTCTAACTTATCTTGAAAATTGCATTACTTTTTGAGTGACCCACTATAATTTCTGTGGATATTGTGGTGCACGTCTTTATTTCTGCAGGTATCAGGTTATTAGTACCCCTACAGATATCTTCATGGTGATGGAGTATGTGTCAGGAGGAGAGCTATTTGACTACATCTGCAAGAATGGAAAGGTAATATTTTCTGATAGTGACAGTGTTCTGCTTTATAGTGATGACTTTCTCTTTGCTTTCTGTTTTACTAAATGCAGTAGACATTCTTAGGAGGGGTCTCATTTTGTTACCACTGAGGGTATTAGAACACAGTGCGTTCTATGCTGCGCACATGGTGCACTCAGTTATTGCTTGCCTGCAGTGATAAGCTTACGTCTGTATGATAATGTATATCACAGCATGAGCATTGCTTTGTCAGCTCTGCAGTGTTAACTGTCTAAGCAAGACAGAAAAGATCACACATTTGACCATTCTGCTTTAACAGTTGGATGAGAAGGAGAGTCGCCGGCTGTTCCAGCAGATTATTTCAGCAGTAGACTATTGCCACAGGCACATGGTGGTACATCGAGACCTCAAACCAGAAAATGTTCTGCTGGATGCACAGATGAATGCCAAGATAGCAGATTTTGGTAAGTAGTGCTTTTCTTCTACATGTACACGCCTCATGTTGACTGTGAATTGTGAGAAGCAAGATTAATCATGTGGCATTATTTTAATTCTCAAATTATAATGTGATTGTTCATATTGTTATGTTTCAAGCAGGATTTAGACTGGATAACTCTGTACAAAGTTTGTAATGAAAAATCAGAGTCCACTTGGCAAAATGTGGCATATTGTTGCAGTTGGTACACTTACATTTGAGTTACCCTGTCTCACTGGTAACTAAAAAATCAGTACTGTGGAACATGGTCTAAAGTGTAAAGAAGGCTTTTTTGAAACCTGTTAAACCTGTTATCTAACACCTGTTAGATAATATCTGTGCTAATTCTTTATTTTATGTTAGCTGTTAAGTATTTGTGTTATTTGTTTGGAAGTTCTGAGAAATATGTTAAGTTTTACTCCATGTGTCCAGGGGAGACACCCCCTGTTGGTGAGAGCCAGTAACATTAAAATATGAGACTAAACAACACCCACATTGTATAAAAGTGTTGTATAAGTTACTTCATGTGCCTTTTCACCAGATGGACGCTGTCTGTGAGGGTCCCAGGCCTGGTTTCTAACGTGACCTTTAATAAACTCAAAATGAGGAATATAATGGTTTGGTTTTTTAGTAAGGGGCAGAATTTAAGAACCAGGTACAAATAACACACACCTGCATTGTGACATGCCTGCTTTGCTTTTGGCTGATGCAAAGAAGAGAATTGTGGGTAATCAAATGCAACACAGGCTTTTTGGTGTGATTACTTCCAGCAATTTGCAACAATGTACCTTATCTCTGTGTTTAAACCTGTGGGTTTGAACTGTTATAGATTGACAGAGAAACAAGGGCAATTTACATCAAATATCAAACAGATGAATTTCAGTCCACAGAAGTAAGATGCTGTGGTAGGAATGTCTTGATTATTTTTTTAAAAGTCCCGGTCAGAGTTATTTAATCAATCTGATGCTTTATTTTGCTAGATATTGCACATACAAGCTCATTAAAATCAAATCAATGTACATTCTTGACAAAATAATGGCTCTGGCAAAAAAAAAAAAAAAAAAAAAACACCTTTAGCACTTCTTAATGTTTCATTTATTTAAAGTATTTTTTTTTTTTTTAAATATAGCTCTTCAGCTCCATGTAATTGACAATTATAGTTGTAAACAAAGAACACGGAGTAATGATTGAACTGTTTTAGTTGTGGCATTATAAAACGTATCACTGTCCAATTACTTATGGACCAGATTCAAATAACTCTGTCAAATGCTACACAGGTTTATCAAACATGATGTCAGATGGTGAGTTCTTGAGAACAAGTTGTGGTTCACCAAACTATGCTGCTCCAGAGGTCATTTCGGGGAGGTAATATTTTTAAATTGCTAATTTTGTCAAGTTCAGTGTAATGATGCCAGAAAAATGTTACTGAACAAAATAATAAAACCCAGGCTCATTTCCATGCTTTATGACATTCATATTGTCCTTAGGCTATATGCTGGACCAGAGGTGGATATTTGGAGCAGTGGGGTCATTCTCTATGCCTTGCTATGTGGAACGCTTCCCTTTGATGATGACCATGTTCCATCACTGTTTAAGAAGATCTGTGATGGAATCTTTTTCACCCCTCATTATCTGAACCCTGCAGTAATAAGTCTTCTTAAGCACATGCTGCAGGTGGACCCCATGAAACGAGCAACCATCAAAGAGATCCGGTGAGCTCAAATATGGATGTCATAGTCAAATAATTGCTTTTACCCCACCATGCCTTTTTAATTCTAGATTATTTTTTACATCTTGTCACGTTTAAGACAATCAAATGCCTCAACCTCTTGTAATAAACAAGCACTTACATTCTGTCTGTAGTTTTTCTTGACTTAAAAACCTCTCATCCCACAGAGAGGATGAGTGGTTCAAACAGGACCTACCCAAGTACTTATTCCCGGAGGACCCCTCCTACAGTAACAATATGATTGATGATGAAGCTTTGAAAGAAGTTTGTGAAAAGTTTGAATGTACAGAAGAGGAGGTTTTGACCTGCCTGTATAATCGCAACCACCAGGATCCATTGGCTGTTGCCTACCATCTCATAATTGACAATCGTCGAATCATGAGTGAAGCCAAGGACTTTTACCTTGCATCCAGCCCCCCTGACTCTTTTCTGGATGACCAACACTTGACCTCTTCTGGGGCAGCCATTCTTAAGCCCCATCCTGAACGGGTACCCTTCCTCGTGGCAGAGACCCCTCCCAGACCTCGTCACACTCTGGATGAACTAAACCCACAGAAGTCCAAGCACCAGGGTGTTAGAAGGGCCAAATGGCACCTGGGTATCCGAAGTCAGAGTCGACCTAATGATATAATGTCTGAAGTTTGTCGTGCCATGAAACAGCTGGACTATGAGTGGAAGGTAAGAAGTCTGTGAAGAAGATCTGGTTGGGAAAATGCTCACGTGACTAACAGTGCTTAATATGTTGTAGCTTAGAAGCAGTAAAAGTGACCAAAGCTGATGCTGTGCTTTCTGCATAATGAAACAATAATTTGTGCCATTACTTTAATATCATGTACCTGATGAAATTTATATTCTGTTTTAATATCATGTACCTGATGAAATTTATATTATATTTTAGAGTACCATTTTCAATGTTCTATATGGTTTAAGCAGAAATAATGAGTTTGATCCTTTCTTAAAGGTTGTGAATCCATATTATTTGCGTGTGAAAAGGAAGAACCCTGTTACTGGGATGCAAACCAAAATGAGCCTTCAGCTTTACCAGGTGGACAGCAGAACCTACCTCCTTGACTTCCGTAGCATAGATGGTAAGTAAAGAAAGTTCAGTGTTAATCCAAGGCATGTCTAAAGCACATGAATGTTGAGCCGTGAGCATAAAATTGCACCATGACTGAGTGAATTGCTCAGTTGCCCAACATGCCATTCCAGAGTCAAAGGGCACTGATGTGCCATATGTGCTATGTTGGCTTCATGGAGCCAAAAAAAATGTTAGGTCTTCAGTTCTGGCTGAAAAGTGCTGAAAAATAAGTATCAACCAGTGGAGGGGAAGGATCTTGATTAAAATCTGAGCATATTTCTCACTCAACATTTACTTAACACAGATCACACAGCTCTGCTGGGTCAGGCATCAGACTAAGATTAGTTATAAAAAAATTTCTTTGTCAAGATAAGTCATTGAGGAGACATTTTTTTCCTAGCCTTTATATTAAACATATTTTTCCTCATTGCAAGTCAGAAATTCAGAGTTCCCATTTTTCTGTTTCATGTCATCAGCTATAAATTTGTAACCAGCAGTAAGATTTATCTATATTTTTATGATATATCACTGTAATGAAAATATATTACAATAGCTAGAGTTCAACCAAAAAAATTATAAATTTTGTGTAAAATTCAAAGGTATTACTGCTAGTTGGCAAGTTCATTTGTTGTAGCATCACCTCATTTGTGTGAAGTTGAAATTTATAATTGGCTGGCTTCTGTACATTTTCATTGGTAAATGGATGCTTTAATAAAAGCATTTTTTTTTTTTCTTTCTTTTGTCCTCAGACACAAACTGTTGACTTAAGTGTTTGTCAGCCGGTCGTCTTCAAATTGCATTTGTATTAAGTCATTCAGGAGCAGCTGTCAATGTTTACTATTGTTGTAGCGACTAGTTTATTTGCTAATTTTTTTCTGTTTAATAGTCTAAATGTCACAAAATAAAAACACATTACATAAAACAAAATGTTGTTACAACATAATCTGTACTTCTTTTATGTTTAAAATGTTTGTTGCAAACTGCCTAAAATTTTGGAATAGAAAAGGCAGAAGTGTCATTGATTTCTGTGTTTGTATAGAAACTAGTCAGTTAAGCTCTTATACAACCTGACGTGGAATCCAAAATTACGTTTGCACTGCAAGCCTTAACCATATTTTTCCTAAAAACTTTAAAATCAATGTTGTTGTTTTTTTTTTATTATTCTTTGATGAATGATTATTAAATGAACTATTCAAAATTAGTTTTCAGTTTAAGTAACTGATTGCCATCTTTTCTGGAGTACAAGTCCTGTTTTTTATGTTATACTATTTTGGAGGTCCTGCAGCTTATACTCTGGTGTGACACATACTCTGATAAATTATACATTTGTTTCTAATAATAATCATTCCAGTAACTATTTTTGTGGTGCTTTCCCAGGAACCAAAGCACTAAACCAAATAAGCTCCAATAATAAATGCCATTAATAAAATTTACACTACAACAATGCACAAAAATCCCAAATGAAAGTGCTGATAATAAGGACAAAGGGTCCCACTTACACCCAGAAAAATACAGTTGTCTTGTATTGATAGTCTTCTCCAAAAATGAGCTTTAAAGATACAACAAAGAACCTACAGTTGAGCAGTTGTCAAATATCACATACGAGGTCTGTTAGAAAAGTATCCAACCTTTTTTTTTTTTTTTTTTTCCAAAAACCATATGGATTTGAATCACGTGTGATTGCATCAGCCAAGCATGAACCTTCGTGCGCATGCGTGAGTTTTTTCACGCCTGTCGGTTGCGTCATTCGCCTGTGAGCAGGCTTTGTGTGAGCAGTGGTCCACCCCTCTCGTCGGATTTTTATTGCGAATAAATGTCTGAACGATTTGGAGCTTTGCTGCATCAAATTTTTCCAGAAACTGAGAGACCTCCAGGTGGACACCATGCGGAAAATTCAGATGGCTTTCAGAGACGATTTTATGGGGATTACACAGATTGAGTGCTCCAGCCGGTTTAAAGACCGCCCACAGCTGCTGAGAGCGCTCCGAGCGCCGATCGACAGGCTGAATCAACCAGATCATTTCCAACGTGAAGGCTTTGTTGATCCGGGACGTCGTCTGACTTACACAAAAATGGCAGGAGACAGGACATCGGTACTTTTTCGGCGAATTCCACTGTTACAGGAGATTTTTTCGTGGAAAGGGAAGCAGAGGGATGTGCCACGGACCCACTCATGGCGCAGGACAAAAGCACCTCCGTGTTGGTCTCACAGGACGGCTTTGAGATGGCTTTCAGACAGCTTTCGGTGGTTTTTCAGTCGTGTGACTATCCGAGAAATTGTGGATGAGCCTGGACATGCCAGAACATGTCCTGTGAGGCTTCATCACGGCGTTGCTTTGCGCCATGCGGCACCGCCACGACGTGCGTAATTCCTCCGCACGTCTGTCTCAATGTGCCGAAAAAGTGCTGATGTCCACGTCTTCCGCAGTTCCTGTGCTAGTCAGAGGACGTCCCGGATAAAACACAGCATCCAGTTTGGAAATGAACGCCACATTCCACTGTTACAGGAGTTTTGTCATGGAAAGAGGAGCGGAGGAATTCCGCTCGTCGCGGCAGTGCCGCATGGCGCAAAGCAACGCCGTGATGAAGCCTCACAGGACATGTTCTGGCATGTCCAGGCTCATCCACAATTTCTCGGATCGTCACACGACTGAAAAACCACCTAAAGCCGTCTGAAAGCCATCTCAAAGCCGTCCTGTGAGACCAACACGGAGGTGGTTTTGTGCCGTGCCATGAGCGGTTCTGTGGCGCATCCCTCCGCTTCTCTTTCCATGAAAAAAACTCCTGTAACAGTGGAAAGTGCCGAAAAGGTACTGATGTCCACGTCTCCTGCCATTTTTGTGTAAGTCAGGCGACGTCCCGGATCAACAAAGCCTTAACGTTGGAAATGATCTGGTTGATTCAGCCTGTCGATCGGCGCTCGGAGTGCAGCGCGCTCTCAGCAGCTGTGGGCGGTCTTTAAACCAGCTGGAGCATTCTTTAATCTGTGTAATCCCCATAAAATCGTCCCTGAAAGCTATCTGAATTTTCCGAATGGTGTCCACCTGGAGGTCTCTCACAGTTTCTGGAAAAAAATGATGCAGCAAAGCTCCAAATCGCTCAGACATTGATTCGCAAATCTGACGAGAGGGGTGGGCCACTGCTCACGCAAAGCCTGCTCACAGGCGAATGACGCAACCGACAGGCGTGAAAAAACTCACGCATGCGCACGAAGGTTCAAGCTTGGCTGATGCAATCACACGTGATTCAAATCCATATGGTTTTTGAAAAAATAAAAAGGTCGGATACTTTTCTAACAGACCTCGTATATAGGCTGGATATAAATCCATTAGTGGACTGTCGTGACTTGCTGACACTTGCATACATCTTTGTAATATTTGAACTTACACCAGCAGATGACAATAGCCTAAAAAGTGAATGCAGCCCTCTTTGATCTGAGTTGTGTTTACCTGCCTTCTTCAACTTGGGTTTGTTTTAGGCCACATAAATGATTGACTGAGTTGGAGAGTCTGTTTTATACCCTTTGCACTGGAATGCTGTGTAGCAAGTATGAGACTACATTTGGACTTAAGGCAGCTGTAAATGATTGTTCATTAGTAGTTGAAGGAACAGTGAAACTAGCGCTCAGAGATAATTTATGTGGAATAAATTAAAGCAGTGTATGTTTCTTGTGGATTTGCCTGGAAAACATCTCTCTTGTATTGTTCAGATGATATGTTGGAGACAAAGTCTGGAAGTGCTACCCCTCTGCGCTCTGGGTCCGTGGGGAACTACCGTACCACTATTAAGAACGAGGTTGATGGGGCAGACATTCCAACCACGTCAAGCACTGTGCACCCCACCAAGACCCCAGAGGGCTCGTTAGCTTCATCGTTGACTTCATCCATCGACTCGACAGGAGGGTACGACTACGCATCATCCCCTCGGCCAGGAAGCCACACGATCGAGTTCTTTGAGATGTGTGCAAATCTTATTAAACTACTTGCACGATAACTTGGAAAACAATCGCAAGCATTTTTCTTTTCTTTTTTCTTTTCTTTTCTTTTTCTTTCTCCCGTCTTTCTTTCTAGCAATAAGCATGCAACCGAGTCATGGTTCGAGTCGTTTTGGCTGGGGGTGCAGTGATTGTTTCGTGGACTGACAGGTTCCTGAAGCTAAAGGGCTGTATACTGAGCAAGCAGGAGATGAAAAGGGAAAGATCGATGATGAGCTACTTAACGGTTACAGCAGTGGAACACTTAGGAGAAGGTTTCACAGTTTATGGATCAATTTAACAACAACATCCCTCTTATACATGAACACAAATGATCA
Source organism: Thalassophryne amazonica (assembly GCF_902500255.1). NCBI lineage: Eukaryota > Metazoa > Chordata > Actinopteri > Batrachoidiformes > Batrachoididae > Thalassophryne > Thalassophryne amazonica. The sequence goes on from NC_047119.1 coordinate 14,039,826, forward strand.
CATTTGATTTTCTGTGCGGTAGCCAGCGAGGACGCATAAGATGGTATTCAGGAGGCAGTCCTGTAAGATCCAGGGAGCACTTTTGCACAAGATTATTTTATTTCCAACAGCTTTTGTTTTTCTCACAGTAGGAAACAGAAATGGTGGAAATGTATCATGGGCTCTGCACTGGCTGCAATGACTGTGCCCATAACAGTCACTGGACTGAAGAAGTGCATTGAACCCTGTGTTGGTGTTGTAAATGAGGCTTCGTTATTTGTTTTCTGAGTTAAGACAATTTTTTCATGGTTTTGTCCATGTTGTAAAGGTTAGTTTCTGTCCTCTACATTTTATATATCTATATAAAGAGTAGAATATATTTATCAGTGCATTAAGTGGACAGATTGTACTGAAAAAAATGAAGTTTTTGTTTTGTTTTTCTTAAGATCTGTTGCTGGATGTATACATTACCTTTTTTCAATTTTTTTTATTTTTTTTTACTGTTTGGTTTTTTTAATCAATATCATGTTTATTTCTTTCAATCATGCTTATACTTGACTCTTTCAAGATAAAAATGTATAGCTTGGGTTTGCCATGACACTTACTTAAATCTAGAAGTATCACTTTAAATGTCACATATTAAAATGACGTTTTTTTCTGTATTTTCTTATTTTAGATGATTCGGATTTGAATATAATTAACAAGGGGCATACCTTTTGCCCCTGTTCATTTTGTAAATGCCAATCTGTCACAAGTGTACGACGGTAGGCTGAAAAGTTCTAAGGCTCACTATAATACAGTTAATGCATTACTCCTTCATGGGGAGCCTTAGAACTTTTCAGCCTACCCTCGTATGAAAATCAGTAGCACAAGTTACATGCAGTGCATGAATAATATTTAGTTTTTTATTTTATTTTTTTGCCTCACATTCCTTTGAGACTTGATTTTGATCATTTTACTGTATCTACAGATTTCAGACTTACAAATGCTAAAATCTTAAAGCTGGACTGCAATTCTAAGGAAGAAAAAGTATACATTGTAAACAAAAAAAATAAGGCGGGGGGGGGGGGGTTTGCATAAACTTTAGCTGTCTCGCTTTTTTTTTTTTTTTTTTTTTCTGTCATTCAGTGCCGCTCCCTCAGTTTACTGTAATCAGTGGTTCTCTTCAGGATGCTGAGTTATTGTCAGTAAAATTATTCATTCTCATGTCATTAAAATTGGTCTTTCAATGCTCTTCAGAATTACTGGCACTTTTTTGAATTGCTATTGTGGGTGGGAAGGGCACTTTATTTGACAGGTATCTTAATTGCCCACTACTGTAATATTTCAAAGTTGGGTGTTTGGTTTGAAGGTGGAAAAAATGCTATTATACAATGTAGTATTGGACATTTGACAGTTACATGTGCCAGTTACAGGGGCATCACACTACTCAGCCTCCCTGCTAAAGTCTGCTCCAGGGTGCTTTAAAGGAGGGTTCGGCTGATACTTGAACCTCAAATTGAAGAGAAACAATGCGGGTTCCGTCCTGGTTGTGGAACAAACGACCAGCTCTTCACTCTTACAAGGATCCTGGAGGGGGCCTAGAAGTATGCCCATCCAGTCAACATGTGTTTTGTGGACTTGGAGAAGGTGTATGATCGGGTACCCCGGGAGATGCTGTGGGAGTATGGCGAGATGGGGTCCCTGCTCAGGGCCATCCAATATCTCTACTCACAAAGCAAGAGCTGTGTTTGGGTCCTCGGCAGTAAGTCAGACTTGTTTCTGGTTTGGGGTTGGCCTTCACCAGGGCTGCGCCTTGTCACCAATCCTGTTTGATATTCATGATTCATGGACAGGATATCGGGGCATAGTTGGGGGTGGATGGTCTCATCACTGCTTTTTGCAGATGATATGGTCCTGTTGGCTTCATCAGCCTGTGACGTCCAACACTCACTGGATCGGTTTGCAGCTGAGTGTGAAGCGCCTGGGATGAGGATCAGCATCTCTAAATCTGAGGCCATGGTTCTCAGCAGGAAACTGATGGCTTGCCAACTCCAGGTAGGGAATGAGGTCTTGCCTCAAATGGAGTTCAAGTACCACAGGGTCTTGTTCACGAGTGAGGGGTCAATGGAGTGTGAGATTGGCCGGAGAATCGGCACAGCAGGGACGGTATTGCATTTGCTCTATCGTACTGTTATGAAAAGAGCTGAGCCAAAAGATGAAGCTCTATTTACTGGTCAATCTTTTTTCCTACTCTCACCTATGGTCATGATGATTGGGTCATGACCGAATGAACTAGATCGCAGGTACAAGTGGCTGAAATGGGCTTCCTCAGAAGGGTGGCTGGTGTCTCCCTTAAAGATAGGGTGAGAAGCTCAAGAGTAGAGCCGCTGCTCCTTCGCTTTGAAAGGAGCAAGCTGAGGTGGTTTGGACATCTGGTAAGGATGCCCTCTGGGCGCCTCCCTAGGGAGGTGTTCCAGGCATGTTGATCTGGGAGAAGACTCAGGACTAGGTGGAGAGAGATCTCCACACTGACCTGGGAACGCATTGGGATCCCCCATTAGAGATGGTCAATGTGGCACGGGAAAGGGAAGTCTGGGGTCCCCTGTTGGAGCTGTTGCCCCCGCGATCCGATCCCAGATAAGCAGTTGAACATGAGTGAATATTGGACATAAGTCAATGCCACCACAGTGTAGTGACATTAGAAAATGGAGCAAAAAGTTAAAACTGGCATTCTTTTTTTTAACATTTATTTTGAACTATGGATTCGAAGATTTCAGTGAGCTACAAACTTCTCATTGTTTCTATAATTTTAAGCTGTAAGAAGTGTGGAAAACTAATATTTTCCTCATTTCACAAAAGCAAGCAAAAAATTCATTATGAAAATTTTCTTGCTGTCTTGTGCATTTTTGGACTTAAGGTTTTTGACAGTTGCACGTCACATTTAAACAAGACTAGATGAAATATATTCATGACATAAGAACACTCTATGGCCTTGGGAAGAAGTGAAACTATTTTAGTTTCATAGTGAACAGCTGAAAGTTCTATTTACGAAGCTTTTCATATGTTACATGATGTTACATGTTTTGTGCTAAAGGTGAACGTGAAATGACGACTTGTTCAGCCTTTTGTTGTTGAATGGGGCTCTACGAGAGCGACCTGTGTCTTATTGGACCGTGTTGAAAATTTGTATACACAACTGCCTAATAAAAGCTTAGACACTCTTCAGCTTAACAGGAAATTGAGATTCACATAATCTTAAAATGTACCTATTTAACAACAGTTATATACAATTTTAAAATAAATCAATTCTACGGATATCTGTCGTTATTCTGCTTCAGTACAGTTAAGGAGCTTGGTGTCAGAAATAAGCTCATACTATTGTAAAACCTGGATATGTATGTCTTAAGTATTTTGGCTACAACAGACATGGTAAGGTTGGTGCATTTATTTATAAAATAAAATCCTGATACTGTTTATAAGCTTGCAATGAAAACAGCCAGGTGTTGCTGACCTCATGACCTTGGTGATTTGGATAAATGGAATATTGGCAGCATTGCTCTCAAAATTCAAAGCTAAGAGTTTTTATTAAAGGGGTTGCTTTATAAACGGCAGACAATACTCAGGGAAAAGTCTGTGTGGGGTTTTTTACAAGGTCATAGTGATACCAGATAGTGTTCAAGTGTGACCTTATCTGATATACACTCATTTGGCATGTCCAGTCAAAGCTGGGTTGTCCAAGTTAACCTGTGCATAAGAAGTTTTGCATGCACTGACGGGGTAATATGCTTACAGTAGGTGTCCATATAATGGAAGTGGCCCCTGTGTGTGTGTGTATCTGGGGCATCAATTGAAATCTAAAAAAAACTTATTTTCGTCCTTTGGCATACTTGTGTATTTTTCATGACGATTCAAGTCGTGAAAATAGCAAGGTGATCGGACCAATATTTTTTGAGAAATTAGTAATTTTTGAAAACAAGCCTGTTTATATCGCACTTCCACAATAAGGGCCTGTATTTCAAAATAAAAGCTTGTGAGGTTGCTGCAAACCTGACAGAATTCATCACTGTCCATCCTCCAACAGCCCAGACAGCAGATTCAAATCTGGACATTTTCTGTATACATGTGACCCCAAAACCAGAATGAACATGTTCACACGCTGCACAAAACATCAGAATTGTGTCTCAACAGTGTCTGGCACAGGCCAAAAAAGAAATTTGATCTAATGTGAACACTGTCACAATGCAAATATAAAACTTCAGTTATTTGTAATTTCTTTACATAGAATATTGTGCTGGTTAAGCAGTTTCAGAAAAAGTTAAGGACCAAAAAAAAAAAGCATTTTACAAAATTGGACAACTATAAACATTAAACCTTCAATACAGACTTCCATAAAAGCCAAGAAATATTTCTATGCCAATATGTCAATAAATGTAGCACAAAAAGAGTTGGTTCCCCACGAGTCAACGTCCTAGTGCTCCTATAACTGATGAATTTCTTTAACTGCATATTCAACTTGGAAATGCTGGCTTTTAATGCAGTAGATGTAGGTGAGTAAAATTGAAGCTACTTGGGCCCTGCTAGCATCTTTTAACAAAAATTGTAGTTATTCCTTGGGCACTTGAGACTGGAATACCTAAATTTAATACACCCATTACTTTGTTATGTTATGCATTAGCGTTACGTTGCTATGACAATATATGTAATGACATTTTGTTTTAAATTTCAATGTCTAAAAAAAAATCGTGTTTCTTTAAGACCTACTGTAAATATTGTAACAGCTTCCGGGTCATGCTGCTGTATATCCGTTCTGCTTCTACAACACAAACAATTGTATCGTACCTTCCATTCTGCTTATGTATTGTTTTTGTTGTTATAACATTGCATGCTTTATTGTCTAAAAGTTTAACGTTTTGTCTGACCTAAGACAATAACGTGTCAAGAAGTGTAAAACGACTTGGTAGCTAGCATGTTTTTATTTAACTACAGCTAGTGTACATTTCTCTTGAGCCTAATATTTGTTAATTATTTATGCCATATCGTTTAGCCCCCCCCCCACCCCCAAAAAAAATCTATTATAGTTTTAATAAGTAATTGTAACCAAACGTGTTTAGAAGCTTTAGTTGTTGATTTTTAGAGCGTCACTTAGCATGCTAGGATTTCGTCTCTGACTTTTCACAATAAAAGTCTCGCTCCCAAAACCTCACTGCCCCTTTCCTCAGAGGATGGCTTCATTTGGATGGAAGAGGAAAGTTGGAGAAAAGGTTTCCAAGTCGGTGGTGCAGAAGTTTGAGGCTGAAGTGGAGAGTGCTGGAGGGGATGAAAGATGTCAGGAGGATGAGGTGGACTGGCTTCATGCTATAAAGCGGCGGAAGGAGATCCTGCAGGAAGACTGTGTCGCCAAGAGCAAGAGGCTGAAGGATGAGGGAGCACTGCTGGCTGACCAAGGCAGGTGAGGGAAAGGAAGCTGCTAAAAGCACTGTTCTGTTCCCTGCTGTGGAACAACACCACTGCTCTTGCACAGCATTGTGCAAAGTTATTCATACATATAATGTTTAAAACATTTGATTAAAATACTAATATTCTGTGTAATATTTCAATGGAGTGAGTCTTCAGACTTTATGCAACAGCTCATATTTATCTGTAAAATGTTGAGTTGTAATAGATGCCCATGAAGAACTTTGACTCTCCTATTTTGGAGCACATTGGCATCTTTTAACATTCAAACTAAAATAACGCTTCTTCAGCCACAGAATGCTCCTTTCCAAGTGCAGGACCAACAGACTGAAAAACTCCTTTGTCCTTCAGGCCATCAGACTGTACAACTCCTCACTCGGTGGGAGGAGTAGCAGGAAGACAGAGGGCGGGAAGGAGAGGAACAGTAATAGCCAGTAAACCGGTATTGATCAGTATTTCTGGTATTTCTATTTGCAAACTGTTTTTAACTTACACTTTTGATTCTCTGTGTGCTTCTTACCCTGTGTGCTGCTATGCAGTGCTGCTGGAACCTCAATTTCCCTGAGGGAGTCTTCCCAAGGGATTACTAAACTTCTGTCTGATGTAATCTAAGCAGTCAAGTTGCTTTTCAAGAATTGTTAATTGTAGGGTCGTGATGTCCAATGGAGGCCACTATTTATATTTTAAAAAAAAAAAGTTTATGACCATTTTTTACCTTTTTAAAAATATATAATGTTTTTGGCTGTCTGTAATATAACCCAACCAATGTATCAGCTGAACGAGAATATCTACCAGCAGGAGTGTTTCATGAATGCAACACTATTATTTTTACAGATATGATTTATTGTTATTATTATTATTCTGTATAATTAAAAAACACTATTGGTATTATTTTTACAGACGTGTTTATATATATATATATATATATATATATATATATATATATATATATATAAAATAAACGCTGAAAAACACAGGCCCATGGAAATTGTCTTTAAATAGTTTGTCCAACAGATGGCGCTCCGACTACATTGTTTAAAAATGCTGTTTGAGCAGGACTGTGAGAGATGTAAGTGACCAGGTGCCATTCATTTTTAACCTGATTTGGACGTTTTAAACATGACGACCCAAGTATGCTGCCAGCTGGGCAGTAGTGCAGCTGAGAGGCAAAATGATTGTGCATTTTTGTGACTAAAGCATGAAATTTGGCACAAATATTCAAAATTAACTAATACTTATTTTCACATGTGGAGGCAATGAAGAATTACACAGGGATCAAAATTTAGAAGTGTTCCAGTTATATTGAAAGGTATATATGGAAGTAAATCTGTGGCATCAGAGTTTGAATTTGAATTTTTAAGGTTGATTCTTTTTTTTTTTTTTTTTAAGCATCAAAATTATTGAAGTTGTCTTTCTAAGGTTGAATTTGTTTAGCATCAAAATATTCAACCTGAAAAACCTCAACCAAAAAAAAAAAAATTAAACCTCAGAAAAATTCAGCTTCAAAAATTTCAACCGAAAAAAATAATCATCCAATCAATCAATCAATCAATCATCCAATCATCCGTCACAGATGTACTTCCACGTTGGATGATTAAGACAGAGATCACTTGCTTCTCCCTGCTTTTCTATTTTTTTGAGGTTGAAATTTGTTTTTTTTTTTGTTTTGTTTTTTTTTTCGAGGTAGATTTTTTTAGGTTGAATTTTTTTTTTAGGCTGAATATTTTGATGCTAAACAAATTCAACCTTTGAAATTCAATTTCAAACTGTAATTTTGATGCTAAAAAATTAAACCTTAAAAAGTCAAATTCAAGCTGATGGCACAGAATTACTTCCATAGGTATACCATATTATTTGTCTGATCATAACTATTCCAAAAAGGTATTTTAATTATTAATAATTAATAATTTGCGTCACTTTTTTTTTTTACCAAAATTAGAGCAACTTTAACTTTTGACCCTTGTACAAACTGAAACTGACCTTTGTCATGCTTTTAGCTGTTTTTAACACCATGAATCTCAAACATTCAGTCAAAGATAGTCCAAACTATTACTTTTTAGAATATTTATGATCAGACAAATAATGTGGTATACCTTTCACTATGATTGAAACATTTTAAAATTTTGACCCCTATAGGTCATTAGAGGTCAGCTCCAGGATACCACCATGTGTGAAAAGAAACATTACGTAATTTGGAATATGTGTGCCAAATTTGGTGCTTTAGTCACAAAATGAACAACTGTTGAAGTTTTAGCTAAGCTGCACCAGAACAGAGAACTAAGTCATGAGTTGCAATGTGACATACATTGGTTGGTTGGTTGTTATAGTTATTTATATTAAAGTTCGTGTTTAAACTGTAAAACATAAAGTATCTGCTCCATTTCTTTGTGATAAAGGTTTGATAATGAAATGTTAGGAATCATTGCTGTGTTTAATGTATATATGTTGGGGAATATATAGATTTTTATTTATTTATTGCTAATTAATTTTGGTATATTATATCTGTAAAAAAAACATTGCATTTTTACAACAGTTTTATGTTGCCTGCACTGGCAACAACATCAGGCTTATACAGCAAAAATGTAGATGAGTGAGTGTGTTAGTCCATCCCAGCCATCTCGTGCAAGCGATAACTGATGAACAATAAATTGTATCAACGTGTAACTCAGTGGAGTAGGAGACCACGTAATGAGGGTGAAGTTTCTGATAGATACAGGCGAGCCTCACATTACGGGCCACACGAGTGTCTTTTAACATGCAAAATAAAATGGAGAACAGGCCAATCAAGGTTCTTGTGAAGCCGTGCTGCTTGTCTTAGGGTCCTGGTGGCCACTAGAGGCCACTGTTGCTTGCATTAAATGTCATTTACAGAAAGAAGCAGAAAGCACAACAAAGCACACTTTTTTATTCACATTGGCACATTGTAGCTATTCAGTTGTAATCAGAATTTTTTGATAATTTGCAAGATAAATTAATATTTATTTGTGAAAGTATTTGTTAAATGTTTTTTGCTGAGTGATGTATTGTTTCAGCTCTGAAGCTGTAGCTGTTGTATGGTGTGTTGTGTTGACACCACATCTGAGACTTTGAATATTGGCCCAACTATTAAGTTGAGAAAAACTACAACTGCAGAAGATGTATCAGTTACTTCTTTTGAAAGACATTTATCTGTTCTCTGTACTTGGTTTGTGTTAAGCAGATAGCAGCCCAATGGAGAATGAAAGTCAATGAAAATGATTCAAGGAATCTATATTCAGAAATATTCAAAAAGTTACTGAGCAGGTTTTTGGCAATAAATTGATAAGTGCACAAAATGTCATTTTACCCTTTTTTTTGGGGGGGGGGGGTGCTTAGAACAATACAAGGACAATTACATTTTTTTTCTTCTGCGGGCAGGATCTGAAAGATTGTTTATGCAAAACTGGAGAAAAAAATTATTGAACAAATTTTCTGCAATAAATTGAACAATATGAAAAATGTCATTTCTTGCGGGTTTCAATCAGAAAGTCCAATCTACAGGACCAGACAGCCCCCCAAAAGATGTTTTTTTTTTTTGTTTTTTTTTTATCAAATTTTGGGAAAATTGTATTCGATTTATGTATTGACAGAAATTCCTTGGACTGCATTTTAAGCACTTTGGGCAAATCTTGATGGCATTACTTCTATGGACCTTTGTCCAAAGGACCAAACATGAACTGTGCTCATGACAGTTTTCTGCGCTCTCATTTAAACACTTGTGTAAAACTGTAAGGGGCAACTTTTGCATCACTGGAGCCTTCAAAAAAGACTCACATTAAGGGCTTTATTTCCATTCAGGTTTGAATTAATTGAAGTATTAACAGTAGCTAAGAAAAACTTAAAAAAACAAACCTCATTAATGAATGAATGAATCACTAATTAAAGTAGTAAATATGTGCATGATATGCAACATGAGTGTAAATGTTTGTACTGTCTGTACTTTCTGCTGATTTCCAGCACGGCACTCTGCATCATGTTGTGACGTTGGCTGAACAGTTATTATTATTATTATTGAACGTTTGATGTTTTTTGAGCGGAGTTGGATGTTTATTCCAAGATAATTGTCCATTTTTGCCAAATAGCAATCATTTTGTGAAAACTCCAGTCAAGCAGATGTAATGTTGTCCTTGCTGTCTGCCTGTAATCGTATTTACAAGTAGAAAGTGGACTTTATTGGGGGAAATGATGCCTTGCTGGCCCATAATGGTTGATTATAGGTTTGGGATGGTGTCTGGTCAGAGACGTCACCCAGGAGCGTTTCTGCTCTGGCGACATTGACTGTCATCTGTCATTACCAAGGTGCAGATGCTGTTAATGTACTGTAGCTGAAGATCCTTTCTGTTACCTGTTTATTACTATGAATGCTGTTGAATCACGTTGGCATAGATAGGTGGGCTTGTGAAAACACATCACAGTTTTTTGTAACTTTTCCTTATTTTTCTCTGTGATTAGCAGGGCAGCCTACGATTACTGGAGTCAGGGAGTGTGGGCAGTGGTGGGCAGAGCTAACCAAAAAGTTAGCTTTGATAACAGCTAATCAGCTAACTGAAAAGTTATCTTCTATAAAGCTGAACCAATAAACCACCCAAAAATTTATCAGAATTAACCGATGTTGTTGTCCATTCGGCTGCTCCTATTTTGTGGGCAGGGTCGCCACAGCGGATACAGCCAGATCTACATGTGTAGTTGGCACAAGTTTTACACTGGATGCCCTTCCTAACGCAACTCCAGTTTTACCTTGGAGAAACACACACACAGCCTCTGGTGTTCCAAAGAGGTCTCCCATCCAAGTACTAACCAGGTCTTGCACTGCTTAGCTTCTGAGATCTGATGGGATCAGGCTGACACAGAGCAAATCAGCTGCAGCTAACCAATAACTTTCAAAATTGAGTTTTGACACCACGATCACAAACCCAATGAGTCACCACTTCTGTCTTTGTGCCCCCTGCTGGAAGCTCCTGTTTACTACGTATTTGCAGCAAAAGGAGCCTGACCACCAGGTTCTCACAAAAAATATATATATTATTCCTTAACCGCATACAGCTGTTCCACTGTGAGGCAGAGATCTTGGAAAATAAAGTAGTTTTGACTTATGGTTTTGATTTATAAATCAAATTATTCTGTATAAAATAACTACATTAATGACATTTCTGTCATTTGTACAAAGTTAAAATATAACACATATCTTTTAATTTTAAACTGGACTAATTCTGAAGTTTTGTAACAAACACACACAGATGCCAAAGGGATGATGGGTAAAATAGCCTCCGCGAACACTGATTGGTTGACTCATTCATTCTATGTAAAAACAAACATGTTAATGTGACGTGTGTGTTGGTTTACATACGTATAAATGTGCTTTTGTAAAATATGCCATTTTTTCATATGTAAAAAAAAAAGCCATTTGCAAAAGCCAAAAGTCAAGTTGTGATTAAACAACCGTCTGATATAACCTGATAATACTGCCATGAACACTACTGGTCAGTAGATGGCAGTAGAGACTGTGAAAACCTGCCAAAACAACTACAGTATTCCAAATCATCTTTGTCTGCTACGTTTAATCTGTGTGGAATTTAATAAACACAAACTGAATTTCAGACATATATATATTTTATTCTAAATGTAAGAATTAAGTAATCATTTTTACAGCCAGTTTTCTTGAGAAATGTCAGGGGATGAATACATGAACATTTCCAAGTCACTTTTAATCACAAGGCCGACAACATTTTTAACTAGACATCGGTCTAGCCGGGGAAAATATCTACGAGACATAGGCCAAAATTTACTGGTCCACGACCTCGGACCAGTGGATTTCTCTACCCCTGCAAATACACCACAGTCTGAGTCTGTCTTTTAATGTGTGTTGAAAGTGCAGACTTCAAACTATATACCAGCTTTTAAATTGTGTTGCTAGGCCAAGTAAAACTTGAATCATGACTAATAATTTACACCATGCTTTATCTTGAATATTGTGGTCATGTTTGGTTATTATGCCTGTATAATGTGGCTTTACTAAGGTAATAAACAGCAGCTTTTCTGTGTCACATTGACCAAAACACTTGACAATCCTCATTTCAAATATGTCACATTTTACTCTACATTCTGACATTTCACTCCTCAAATCATTAACTTGAACCCTTCCAAACTGACACAAGTGGCTGTTTTCCTTGAAAGATTGTCAAATTTATCTTACATAATCCACCAAACATCACTATCTGGAAAAAAAAATGTTTGCGGAAGTGGTCCTTAGATTTATTTTATACTTTAGCTGACTAGTTTACTGTTATTTGAGTTGTGGGAGACTTAAGGCAACAGTTCATGTCAGTACAACATCATTAGTTTGTGGATTTGGTTGGAATGCAGCTGCCATGCCCACTTGATTCTCAGGGATGGTTTTCATACTAAAACTGAGCTAGAAAGAAGTAATCTGATTTGATTTAATTTGATGATAACCAGCATAAACGCTCTTTGTGTTTTATGCTGGTTATCATCATAACTAAGTGTTGGAGATTTTTTTTCCTGTTAAGACTTTACTGTCAGTTTACCAGTGAGTTATAAATATGCTTTATTTTTAATACTTCACAAGTCATTGCACCTTAGATCATAGTGATTATATAATGGTTTGTCTCCAGTCTGTCTGACTGATCTACAAAGTTGCAAAAGGAACATTTGAGTTAATTTTGGCTTTGTTGTGCATCAGTTATTATTTCCTGACATCTGATTTTGTAGTGTCCTTTGCCTCATATGTCAGTAAGATTTGCACACTGCTTGGGTTCCTTTTTCTTACTGTCTTAACTGATAAACAGCAGTGTTGTTCTTGGTACATTTTTGACTTTCAGGAAGTGTAATCCACAGTGAATTAGGTTCTGGCTGTGTAATTGACTAGGTCTTTGTCCATTTACACTGTGAATGCATTTTAAGTTTGTTGTGTGTTTTTTTCTGAATGTGAGCAGGTAATACAGCCCTAAACATCATAGAATTAATCCTGTTGCTTTGGTCAGCAGTCACGGCATCAGTGCGTGATCTGGTTCTGTACACACTAATGCCATGGCACTGTCATCACCATTCTTCACAGATAACATTGTTTATCCATGGGATGTTGTTCAAGAACTGTAAAATCTTATAGAGATGTCTTGTTTTTCCTCCCTACGGTTCAGCCAGTGGGCAAGACATCACTGTGCCGGGAGTCAGTCAATTAGTCATGTGACATCTCACTTGTGAGCAAGATTACTTAATTTCTACTGAACTGATTGTCACCAAACTTGGTTTATGCATCCTGCATAGTGACCCCAAGAAGTCTGTTTGTCTTGAGGTAAACAGGTCAAACATCAAGGTTACTTGCAGACATGGGGTCAAATACTTTGCATTGTATTTAAATACAAATACAAATACTTTGTACTTTTTCAAATACAAATAACAAATACTTTATATTTTGAGTATTTCAAATACAAATACTTTCTATGAACTATAAACAACAAATCAACATAAAAACTGATAAACCGGTGACAATTTATTGTGAAAATAGCATGACCAAATACTATTGATAAGTAAAGGACTGAATGTTTTATCACAAATTCACTATTATATATCACAGGCAGTAATCAAACTATCACAATCTATATTCAACACGGTGTCACAGAGATTCCCAAGTTTGAAAAGTATTTGTAAAAGTATTTGGAAATACTTGGGATCGGCAATGTATTTGCAATACAAATACAAATACTTTGAATTCAAAATTAGAAAATACAAATACTGCAAAAAATGTATTTAAGTATTTTCAAATACAAATACTTTTGTATTTGGCCCCATGTCTGGTTACTTGAGCAGACTTTGTTAAAATATTGTGAGCTGAATCACTTTTTTTTTAACTGCCCAATTGTCTCCAAACTTGGTATGTGTATTAGGTTTATTGCCCCCAAGAATCCTATTGACATTAGGGTCAATAGTCAAGGTCACAGGAGCATACTTTTTAAGAACCTTGTAAGCGCAATAACTTTTTTTTTCATCAACATGTTCTTTATTATAGATAATTAGCATAACATAGGTTGGGTGGTTGTTGGTTATATTTATAATATAACAATATAGCCAACAACCAGCCAACCTATGTTATGCTGCCTTCATTTGGATGGGAAGCGTGACTTCTCATCTATTTTGGTCCCACCTAATTAGTAGCATAGCAGCTACTTTCTCTTGTGGCTGGATAAAACACTCACTCTGACTGAAAAGGAATGGCAGCTGGTCATATTGGCCCTCTCTTGTAGCTAATGTGACCAACGGGTGATGGGGGTCCCAGCCATGCTTGACAGCATTGCAAGCAATGCTGTCAGAGCACCCTCTACTGGACAAACTATGTAATGATGCTATTTCTAACAGTGAAAGTGTTTTTCTCTATTGTTTGGTAAAATAAAAGTTTCATATCAGCAAAAATAATGCTGATTCCTATATGTTCATAAAAGGGATATCGGCTGATATTAGAGGCCAACTGATATCAATTGAGCTCTAATACAAATTCAAAAGAAACTGGTCACAGGCAAGAGCTGATGGGCGCGCCGTTGCCCTTGATCGTGGATCAGTAAAGTTATGTGACTGGTTGAAAAATGTTGCATTTGACATTTGTATGCAGTGACTGCTCACGTTGTATATCTGAACTGGTATGTGTAAAAGCAAAACTGTGTTTTGTCTGTGTAGTGTGGTAAGTAAAAGAACAGTATGCATCATGGCGTCCAGAGGAGATGTGAAGTTATAATATAGACATAGGCCTTGGCCATGAGACATACTGTCCAACAGCGCTGTTGTATCATTTTATTTATTTACTTATTTAATCTTTATTTAACCAGGTCCCATTGTGATTTAAAACCTCTTTTTCAGCAGCAGAAGATAAGCATAAATACAGACATAACATAAAAAGAATGACATCACAAGAACACATACAATAAACAACGTATATCAGTAACTATTTTAAAACTAGTTCATTGCACAGAATTAAAAGTACTGCCAGCTTAAAGAAGCTGCCTCTAAGTCCTTAAGTTTAGATTTGAACTCATTCAGAGAAACTAGGCAGTCCAGTTGTAAAATAGTTTGCAGATTGTTCCATGCAGTGGGGGCAGAGTAAGCAAATGCCTTTTTCCCAAGCTCAGTACGGACGTTTGGAACTAAAAGTAGGTAAAGGTCATGGGAGCGCAAGCATATTATTGAGTACTCCTTGGCATAGTAAGGACACATAAGTAAGATGGAAGCAAACCTAAAATTGCCTTGTATATGACAATATGCCAATGATGAAGCCTGCTGGTGGCCAAAGAAGGCCACCCCACCCGAGAATGTAACTCGTGATGATGAGTCAGGACTTTAAAATTTGTTATGAATCTCAAGGCAGCATATACATTTTATAAAGACACTGAGCAAAAGTATACCAAACATCACCGTAGTCCAACACAAATAAAAAAGTGTCAACAGCAAGCCACTTTTTTTACATTAAGAGAAAAACACAACTTATTACAAAAGTAGAAACCCAATTTCAGTTGAACTGCGTTTCACTAGTCGAAGCACATGCACTGTAAAAGTTAGGGGGTCATCAATTAAAATACCCAAATATTTATAAGAACTAACAGTCTCTATGATCCTTCCATCCAGGGTGACCACAGCAGGGATGTTTGCTCTAAACTTTGAGTTCCTAAAGATCATGAGTTTGGTCTTTCCAGCATTAAGAATAAGCTTTATCTTAAGAAGGGTATCCTGAATAACAATAAAAGCATCTTGCAGGTGCTCATTGACCAGGGCAAGAGTAGATGCACAACAGTAAATGACTGTGTCATATGCATAGTCACCCACAGATAGTACTAAGGTGCCAAATAGATTTCTATGCCTAATCTGTCGCCGCCGTCACCCACATGTCGTCCGGTGTGAACGTGGCATAACAATCATCTCAGTCTTCTCTGAGTTAAAAATGAGATAACATCCAGCTTTACAGTGAAGTTAGGCAACAGGCATATACATCTGCATATCATCAGCATAACAGTGAAAACTAATCCCATATCTTATGTATAATGAGAGAAACGCAATTTCGATTCCTTGTATGTCTAGTACATGCAGAATTGACAATAAAGCCTACTTCGACTTCGAAATTCTGAGCAAGTGACACTTTATAATAGAACATCAACAGTGGACAGATAGCTAGCTGAGTGTTGAGGTACTTCATACATTACTGTGAAAAACTCCTCTTATAATATTCCAGTAAACATACAGCCATTGACCAGATTGGTAAGGCCTCATGCATATAAAGCACTAAGGAAAATTTGATCTTTATTTTCAGCACAAAAGATCCTAATGATGACCAGTGTCACATACAGACATGTTGGCAATAGATTGAGAAAACAAGTAGTACTTTTAGCACCTCAGATCGCTATTGACAGATTCTGTAGAGAAACACTGTCGAAATATGACAAAAATCATAAATTAATACTTCAAAGCCATAAAAATTCACAATACATACTTTACCAAAAATTATATTTTACCTGGTAACTTTTTCAAACTCCTAATCAAGATCAACTGATGCAAATCTGGAATCAAAGTTGTTTGCACTGAGGAAGGGTGGCCATATTAGTGGGCTTTAACTTTCTTAAAAATCAAGCAGGTTGCCTGAATGAAAGGTGTGTAATCAAGCTCTTGCTACACTTTGATGAAAGTATCCTTGAGCAAGAAACCAAACCCCAAAACACTCCGGGTCCCAAACCCAATAAAATTAGATGGGATCAGTAGCATCAGAACGGGCATCCAGCTGTAAAACCATTAAGTACATTGGACTTGCAAAGATCAGCGGAAAAAAAATATTTGTTGAAAGAACACAAGAAATGCGAATACAGTACATGTTTATCAGAAAACTGAAAACGTTTAACTGTCACAGATTATATTTTAGACAATAAATCAGTGGTCTCAGTATGAAAGTAAATCTGTGCCATCAGAGTTTGAATTAGAATTTTTTGAGGTTGAATTATTATTATTATTTTTGGGGGGGGTTGAATTTTTTTTTACTTTTTTTTTTTTTTTAGGTTTAATTTTTTGGAGGCTGAATATTTTGATGTCTAACAAATTCACTCACTTGCTCACGGTTTGGGTCACGGGGTAAAACAAATTCAACCTCAACTTCAAACTCTGATTTTGATGCTAAAAACATTCAACCTTAAAAATTCTAATTCAAACTCTGATGGCACAGATTTATTTCCATACTTTTATTTCCATATTTTTGAGGTTGATTTTTATTTATTTATTTATTTTTATTTGAATTTTTTTTTTTTTGGGGGGGGGGGGGGGGGGTGATTGAATTTTTGAGGTTGAAATTTTTTTGAGGTTGAATTTTTTTTTTTTTTTAGGTTGAAGTTTTTGAGGCTGAATATTTTGATGCTAAACAAATTCAGCCTTAGAAATTCAACTTCAAACTCTGATTTTGATGCTAAAAACATTCAGCCTTAAAAAAATCAAATTCAAACTCTGATGGCACAGATTTACTTCCATATGCCAGCCGCTAGCAGGCGAGGCTGCAGTAACACTTTTGTTTGTAACTTGTGCCCAAATTTATGTAAATTTATTTTTCTTCTTTCATGCCTGAACAAGAACTATAGTATCAGTGCCAACAAGAGCAAGCCTCTGAGGAGACAGTCAGAGTACTTCACTACACCTTTGATAAGACACCTTTGATAAGACATTACACACTTCCTTTTGAAGTATTTCTGGTGGTTGGGTGCACACTAGGTTTTGTGTGTTGTTGTTGAAAAGTAGTCTAACATTCTGTTTAAAGTAAGAATTTGAACTTGAGCACTCTGTAATCATGTATTACAAATAACCACAAGATAGGGGTCTTCACAATTTAAACCTGGTTTGAGGTCTAATGGAATCAACCCAAAATGGATCTGAGCATAATTTAACCTGAGCCAAAGTGCAGTCAACCTGAACAGCAACAAATGGAGAAGGAACATCAGGATTATGCAACAAAATAATAAATAAATTGAGGTAAATGTGCGGTAGATGACTTTGAAATCCTCCCTTTTTTCACTGGTCTTTTTAGTTCACACTTGTTTTGCCATAAAAAATAATTATCCTTACTTCTCCACTCAAGACGCTACATTTTACACTTGGATCTTATGTGCATTGCACTTAATTCAGAATTAATAATGCTGATGTAAACAGTAACTGATGCTTTGTGTGATGAATCCGCATTTCATTCATCTGAATCAAAATGGATCGTGTATTTTTTTTGTAGGCACTGGGAGGCTGTTAAGAAGTGGGACGAGGCCATTCAGCTGACACCAGACAACCCATTACTGTATGAAATGAAGTCTCAGGTATACTATGAACCACCATTGTACAGTTAATATTTATTATTGCCACTACTATTCATCTTTAAACAGCCCATCACTGTACTGCCTCTGTACACCACCACAGTGGGGAAGAAATTAAGCAATCAATATGGATTTCAGTGGTGGACACAGTTTCGCTAATCCACTAACTGCTAATTAGCAAAGCTAACTTCTTTGTTTGTGGATTATCTTTCCAGCTAACTTCAAAAACCATCAGCAAACCAAATTAGCTTCCAATAAATTAGTTCAGATAACTTTTAGGCCGCTAACGTTTTTTGTTTTTTTTACATAGTAATGGTGAAAAACATTTATAAACCCTGTTGGCACCTGTCTGCTACATATTTTGCAGCAGTGAGGCAGCTGAGAGGAGCTGAGCTCAACTCTATCCCAGCAGAAAGGGCCTGGCTGCCAGACTACCACAAAAAAAAAAACAACAACAACAAAAGTCATTACCCTTGGCAGCATACAGCAGTCTAGCCGTGAGGCAGATATCTTGAAAAGGAAAGCAAATTTGACCTATGGTTTTGATTTATAAATCAAATTAATCCGGACAGAATAACTACATTATGTCAACTCTTAAAATGTAACAAAGTGAAAATATAACACATATCTGTTATTTTAAAATAATGCACTAATTCTGAAGAGTTGAACATTAACACATAGATACCCAAAGGTATTATGGGTAAACTGGGCCTCCGCTCATACTGATTGGTTTAACTAATTCATTCTATGTAAAAAAAAAAACAAGTTAATGTAATGTGTGTGCTGGTGTTTACAAATAAATGTGCTTTTGTAAAATATGTAATTTTTTCATTTGTAAAAAAAAAAAGCCATTTGCAAAACCAAAAATTCTGTTAAGTTGTGATTCAGGTCGACAACCGTGTGATATAACCAGAGTCAAAATGCATAGAACACTGCACCCAAAGCTGAAATTTCACATTGTCCTTGTAATGTGAAATTAATGCTGACCTTCTCTGTGCCACTACACTGTGGAGCTGTGTGAGTGGAGATGCATCAGACAAAATTTGAAGTATGCAAACGACGACCACAGACACCTATAATTTCTTCAGTGTAGTCTGGGTGTCTTGGTGGCTTTCCTCACTTGTCTTCTTCAGACAGAGTTACCATACAGTACCATACTGTTTGTATTTCTAAATAATTGATGCAAATGAAATCCAAAACATATTTAGTGACTTGGAAATGTACATGTATCCATCTCCTGACATTTCGAAACCAAAACATTTACTTTGTCCAATTACTTATGGGCTGTGAAAAAGGAGGCACCATGTATAAAAAATGACCATAATGCCAAAATGTTAATGTAATAGTTTAAAAAAAGTATTAAACTGAACATGCCACACAACATGCTTGTTGATTATTGCATTTCCATCCATCCATCCATCCATCCATTTTCTTCCGCTTTATCCGGAGTCGGGTTGCGGCGGCAGCAGCTCAAGCAAAGCTCATTAATGGTGTGCAGAAATAAAATTACAAAAATTGGCACTGCCCAATTATTTATATACAAGGTCTGTTAGAAAAGTATCCGACCTTATTATTTTTTTCAAAAACCATATGGATTTGAATCACGTGTGATTGCGTCAGCCAAGCTTGAACCCTCGTACGCATGGGTGAGTTTTTTCATGCCTGTTGGTTGCTTCATTTGCCTGTGAGCAGGCTTTGAGTGAGGTGTGGTCCACCCCTCTCGTCTATTTTTTATTGCGAATAAATGTCTGAACGATTTGGATCTTTGCTGCATCAATTTTTTTCCAGAAACTGTAAGAGACCTCCAGGTGGACACCGTTCGAAAAATTAATATGGCTTTCAGGGATGATTTTATGGGGATTAAACAGATTACGGGGTGTTACTGCCCCTTTAAGGACGGCCCACAACTGCTGAGAGCGCAGCACGCTCCCAGCGCCGATGGACAGGCTGACACACCCGCACAAACCACCAGATCATTTCCAACGTGAAAGCTTTGTTGATCCGGGACCGCTCGTCTGACTTTCAACAAAAGGCTGAAGATGTGGACATCAGCACTTTTTATGGCACATTCCACCGTTACAGGAGTTTTTTTTGTTCATGGGAAAAAGAAGCCGATGGACGCGCCCACTGAAGCCGTTCATTACCGGGACAAAACCACCTTGGTGTTGGTCCTCACAGGACGGCTTAAAGGTGGATTTCAGACGGATTCCGGTTGCTTTCCAGTCATGTGAATATCCGATTGTGATTGTGCATGAGCTGGACATGCCAGAACATGTCCTGTGAGGCTTCATCACGGCGTTTCTTTTCGCCATGCAGCTCCGCTGCGACGCGCGGAATTCCTCCGCCTTTGTTCCTCTTTCCATGACAAAAACTCCTGTAACAGTGAAATGTGCCATTCATTTCTGAACTGGACGCTGTCTTGATCCGGTATGTCCTCTGACTAGCACAGGAATTGTGAAAAGACATGGACATCAGCACTTTTTCCGGCACATTCCACCGTTACAGGAGTTTTTTTTTTCATGAAAAAGAAGCCTAGGGACGCGGCACAAAACCACCTCGGTGTTGGTCTCTCAGGACGGCTTTCAGACGGATTCCGGTTGCTTTTCTGTCGTGTGAATATCCGAGAATGTTGTGTGTACATCACCACAATGGAATTGAAATGAAACAATAAAATGTGTTGTGTATTAGGCTTTCACCTTAGTTGCAAGGGGTTTAACAAAGTATTGTATGAATCGTTGAGTAGTAGCCATTTTTATATGTAGTCCTTCAGTTTTTATGACCCGAGTACTTGGACAAATTGAATATGAGAATTCTTCATGCATTCATTTCTTGGACCTGTTTTCGTCCTGCTTAGGGTCATGGGGCACTGGAGCCTATCACAGTGGTTCGCGCCAGACAGGTTGAAAGTCTGTTGTCCGGGTGACACAAACTCTTTCACATTCACTCCTGCAGTCCAATGCATGTAGTGCAGCAGATAAGTGAATATTTACTGAGGGATCCTTCAAATGGTGATGCAAGCACCAAATTTGGCACACGTACTCCTTAGATATTACTCTTTTAAAAATGCCGAGTGATCACAATTGAAGAATTACAGAGAGGTCAAAATGAAAAG
This sequence comes from Thalassophryne amazonica, assembly GCF_902500255.1. NCBI lineage: Eukaryota > Metazoa > Chordata > Actinopteri > Batrachoidiformes > Batrachoididae > Thalassophryne > Thalassophryne amazonica. The sequence continues at coordinate 14,060,703 of NC_047119.1, forward strand.
ATGCTCCAATCATATTGAAAGGTATTCCATATTATTTGTCTGATCATAAAGATTCCAAAAAGGTATAGTTTGAACTATCTGTGAATGAATGTTATGGGGTAAAAACAGCAAAAACACTGAGAAAGGTCAATTTCAGTTTGTACAGGGGTCAAAAGTTAAAGTTGCTTCAATTTTGGTAAAAAGTGGTACAAATTACTGGTTGATCTAATAGGATTAATAAATGGAATAGTTTTGACTGTGTTGAATGCTTGGTTTGCAAAGTAAAGGTTAAACAATGTCGGCATCCATTGGGTTCTGTGACATGTGACATATGCTACCCTGTAACATGATACCTAAACATGATACAGGATGCAAACTATTCCTTTTAAAACCATATTCACTCAACTAATAATTCGCATCACTTTTGACCAAAATTGGAGCAACTTTAACCTTGACCCCTGTACAAATTAAATTGACCTTTGTCCACCATTCTTCTGTTTTTACCCCATAACTCCAGAACATTCATTCACAGATAGTCCAAAATATACCTTTTGGAATCTATATGATCAGACAAATAATAATACAATAACATGCTTTTGGAGTGCGGTATACATTTTCAGAGGCCTGATGTCCACGCCCAGTCGCCCAAAATGACAGATATTCGCCCAAGTTAGATGAGGGTGAATATCTGTCATTGCGGGCGACGGCATGGACGGAGGGAGTTAGAAAATGCATACCGCACAACACATGCATGTTATTTGCATTACGAGGGTAGGCTGAAAAGTTCTAAGGCTGACTATGATGCAGTTGTCGAATTGAACAAATTCAGGGTTATTTTTCTACATAGTCTCCCTGTAACTCCACACACTTCTTCCAGCGGTGTTTGAGTGCTTCGATTCCCTTGGCATAGAAGCTTTCATCTTGAGAGTCAAAATAGTCCTCAACGGCAGCCATCACCTCATCATTGCTCCGATAGTGCTTCCCAGCCAAGTTTTTTTTCAGGTTTGGGAACAGATGAAAGTCCAAGGGTGCCAAGTCATGGGAGTATGGTGGATGATCTACCAGTTCGAATCCACACTCGTGGATAGTGGCCATGGCCACTGTTGACTTGTGAGCTGGGGCATTGTCTTGATGGAACAGCACCCCTTTCGTCAGCTTTCCTGGTTGCTTCTTTTTGATAGCCTTGTGTAACTGTCTCAGTAGGTTAGAATAGTACTGTCCATTTATGGTTTGTCCCTTTTCAAGATGGTCCACGAACACAATGCCCTTGGCATCCCAGAAAACTCAAACCATGACCTTCCCCGCAGACGAAATGACCTTGGCCTTCTTTGGAGGTGGTGACCTTGGGTGTTTCCACTGCATTGATTGTTTTTTTTTGTCTCTGGTTCAAAGTGGTGAACCCAACACTCATCCTGGGTAAGAAAACATTCCATGTAATGGGCTGGATCCTCTTCAAATTGTGCCGTTTGCCTTCGACATGACTAGCCTGGTGCGTTTCTGATCAGGTGTCAGAAGACGTGGCACCCACCGAGCTGACACCTTTGACATTCCAAGTTCTTCATGCAGAATGTGTTCAATTCTCTCACGGGATATTCCCACAGCATCTGCTAGCTGATTAATCGTCGATCGTCTGTCGTCCATCACCATTTCATGAACAAGGTCAATGTTTTTCTGGGTTGTGGCTGTTGCAGGCCGCCCAGACCTTGGGTTGTCTTCAAGGCCCTCTCTGCCCCTCTTAAATTCAGCTGCCCACTTCTACACTGTAGATATGGAGGGAGCTTCATCCCCTAATGTAGCAACCATATCCGCATGAATGTCCTTCGGCTTTAACCCCTTCTTATGCAGGTACTTAATCACACCGCGATGCCAGAGTTTGTCCATTTTTGCCATTTCCCTCTACCACGAACTTTCAAACGTGGCTATGAGCCACAAACTACCTCACAACCTGGAAGAAAAAAACACAGTCATCAGAAGAGTTGAACTTAATGCATGCCAAGTTTTATTGAAATGACATTTCTCCTTCTTGGTGAGCCTTAGAACTTTTCAACCTACCCTCGTATTATCACTTTACTGAGATACACAACACATAACGCGTACATAAAAAGTTGACTTACTTTAACTTTTGTCGTGTCGGCTGGCGCGCGCTACTCTCCAAATTCGGCAGTGCATCCTCATCGAGCTGGCTGCTTTGGCTGCTGTTCGTTGTCGTACTATCCGCTCTGGGATAGCACGGCTCCTATCCCTGAGTCAGAGGCGTCCACTTCAACCACGAACTGGCGGCTAGGGTCGGGCTGCACCAAAACTGGCGCAGTAGAGAACCGTCGTTTCAACTCCTTGAACGTGGCTTCGCACCGATCCGACCAGGTGAAGGGGACTTTTGGAGAGGTCAGGGCTGTCAGGGGGCTAACTACCTGACTGTAGCCCTTAATGAACCTCCTATAGAAATTAGCGAAGCCGAGGAACTCTTGCAGCTTCCTACGGCTTGTTGGTTGGGGCCAATCTCTCACCGCCGCAACCTTGGCCGGATCAGGGGCGACGGAGTTAGAGGAGATGATAAACCCCAGGAAGGACAAAGACATGCGGTGAAACTCGCACTTCTCGCCCTTCACAAACAGTCGGTTCTCTAATAACCGCTGCAGGACCTGACGTACATGCTGGACATGGGTCTCAGGATCCGGAGAAAAGATGAGAATATCGTCCAGATATACGAAGACGAATCGGTGCAGGAAGTCCCGCAAGACGTCATTAACCAAGGCTTGGAACGTCGCGGGGGCGTTGGTGAGGCCGAACGGCATGACCAGGTACTCAAAGTGACCTAACGGGGTGTTAAATGCCATCTTCCATTCGTCTCCCTTCCGGATCCGAACCAGGTGATACGCATTTCTAAGATCCAGCTTAGTAAAGATTTTGGCTCCATGCAGGGGGGTGAACACGGAATCCAACAATGGCAACGGGTATCGGTTGCGAACCGTAATCTCATTCAGCCCCCTGTAATCAATGCATGGACTGAGTCCGCCATCTTTCTTGCCCACAAAAAAGAAACCTGCCCCCATCGGGGAGGTGGAGTTCCGGATCAGCCCGGCAGCTAATGAGTCCCGGATGTAGGTCTCCATTGATTCGCGCTCAGGTCGTGAGAGGTTGTACAGCCTGCTGGACGGGAACTCAGCGCCTGGAACCAAATCAATGGCACAATCGTACGGACGGTGCGGGGGAAGGGTGAGTGCCAGATCCTTGCTGAAGACGTCAGCAAGATCGTGGTACTCAACCGGCACTGCCGTCAGATTGGGAGGGACTTTGACCTCCTCCTTAGCCTGTAAACCGGGAGGAACCGAGGATCCTAAACACACCCGATGGCAGGTTTCGCTCCACTGAACCACCACCCCAGATGGCCAATCAATCCGGGGATTGTGCTTCAACATCCATGGGAAGCCCAAAATCACGCAGGAGGTAGAAGGAGTTACAAAAAACTCAATCTCCTCCCGATGGTTTCCAGACACCACCAGAGTTACTGGTTGTGTCTTGTGTGTGATTAAAGGGAGGAGGGTGCCATCTAGTGCCCGCACCTGCAATGGCGAAGGAAGCGCCACCAGAGGGAGCCCTACCTCCCTTGCCCATCTGCTGTCTAGCAAATTCCCTTCTGACCCCGTGTCCACCAGTGCTGGGGCTTGAAGGGTTAAATCCCCGCTCAGGATTGTAACTGGGAGTCGTGTGGCAATCTGTGTGTGTCTCACGTGAATGTTTTGACCCCCCCTTAGCCCAGTCTCTGAGGGCGGTTGTTGTTGTGGCCGTTTGGGGTAGTTTTTCTGTATGTGCTCCTTTGAGCTGCAGAGAAAACACTCCCCGCGGATCAGCCTCCTCATTTTGGCCCTGTGCGTTTCCCTAACAACGTCAGCAGGGGGAGCTGTTGCCCCACAGAGCGCTGCGGCTGTGGAGCGTGGGGAGGGCGGCCCCTTTTCGAACCCGGAAGGGAGAGGGACGGCGCGTATCCGGCCACGTCCTTCGCCTCGCTCCCGACGGCGTTCCTCCAACCGAGTGTCTAACCGCATAACGAGATCGATAAGCCCATCTAAATCCCGCGGTTCCTCCTTAGCAACCAGATGCTCCTTCAGGACCAATGACAGTCCGTTTATGAAGGCGGTGCAGAGCGCAACGTCATTCCAGCCGGACCTCGCAGCCGCGATGCGGAAGTCGACTGCATATTCGGCTGCACACCGGCGCCCCTGTCGCATTGACAGCAGCATTGTTGAAGCGGTCTCTCCTCTGTTAGGGTGATCAAACACTGTTCTGAACTCCCCCACAAACCCAGTGTATGCTGATAACAACCGTGAGTTCTGTTCCCAGAGCACCGTAGCCCAGGCGCGTGCCTTACCCCGAAGCAGAGCAATCACATAAGCTATTTTACTAGCATCTGACGCGTACATGACGGGACGTTGTGCGAAGACGAGCGAACACTGCATGAGAAAGTCCGCGCACGTCTCCACACAACCTCCGTACGGCTCAGGAGGGCTTATGTATGCTTCAGGGGATGGTGGGAGGGGTTGTTGAACCACCACTGGAACGTTCATATCCTGCACAGGGTCGGCAGGAGGAGGAGCTGTAGCAGCGCCCTGAGCGCTCGCTGCCACCTGCGCGGAGAGAGCCTCCACCCTGCGGTTCAGGAGGATGTTTTGCTCGGTCATTTGATCCAACCGAGCCGTAAAGGCGGTGAGAATGTGCTGCAGCTCACCAATCATGCCTCCTGCAGACGCCTGCGCTCCCTGCTCTCCCATTGGTCGTTCAACAGCCGGGTGACGCCCCTCGGAGTCCATGACGCTGGCCGAGATATCCTGTTGTGAAAGTGTAGTGACACGGACCCACAACAGGGGGCGCAAATGAACGGTCAATAGATGAGCCAAAAATTAACAATTTAATGTTGTGAAGGAGCACAACGAACATACAGACAATCTCAGAATAAGATTACAGTCAATCCACAGAGGTGACGTGTGGGCAGGCTCGAGGATAGAAGACGTCTGTCCTGAGAAGAGCCGGAACCACACGATTTCCGCCGCCACCGAACCTGGTGAATACTGGAGCCGCCAAGTCCCGAATTCCCAGGTGATCACCATCCCCGACTGTCGGATCTGGTACTGCTGGCGAGAACAAAGACAGTCAAGTGTAGGTGTGTGCACACCAAGTAACAGCAACGGTGGGAATGCCACCTCCACCTCTCACTCAATATGCTGATGAATTTACAGTGATCCCTCAGAGGAAAAGAGTGCCGTCCTGCACTCACTCAGCCTCCACAGGAAGAGGGACCGGTACTCCTGCAAACACTCACAATATACAGCTTATAAGTAAACACAAATGGCTGAGGATATTACCTCCAATGAAGTACGATATCTCGGCGATGAGGTGGAGATGACGTCTGGGTTTTATGGAGTGCGATAATGAAGAATGAGTGACAGCTGTCAGGAATTAATGAGTGACAGCTGTCACTCCCGGCTGTGTCCGTGGCGGCAGCGCCCTCTCGTGCCTGAAGCCCGCACTTCAGGCAGGGCGCCCTCTGGTGGTGGGCCAGCAGTACCTCCTCTTCTGGCGGCCCACACAACACTATCCATAAGAAAATCATCTGGAATATCCATATTGGGACCAACACACACTTCTCGCCTTTTTATGTTTTCCTCTGTGGACAGTTCTTGGGCTGCACGCTATGATGTCATTTGTTTACGCACAGCGGGCGGGTATAGCCAGGTAGCGTCGACGTAAATCTACACTACTGGCCTTGCAATGCCTCTGTAATGTGATGATAATATGGAATACCTTTCAATATGATTGGAGTATCTCTTAATTTTGACCCCTGTGTAATTCTTCAATTGACCCCTATTTGGCCACTCAGTTATCCGCTGCACTAATGTTGGGAACTCTCAATGCAAACTCCACACTTGGGTCAGATTCGAGTGTTGAAACCTTTTTGCTGTGAGGTGGCAGTGCTGTCCACTACACCACCTTGCTGCCCATGACGATTATTGTCAATATATATTGTCACTTTTTTGCAGACATTATATGGGATACATTAACATTTCCAAGTGACTCAACATGTTTTGGACTTTATTTCTATCACTCATGAATAAATATAAAGAGTTCAGTACTGTGTGGAAAGTCTGACTGGAGTAGACAGCTTTCAAAAATAGTGAGTGTGTAAGAAGGAGACTATTAAGGGAAGCCTTAATAGACTTTAGCCTTATAGACCTATAGACTTTAGCCTATATTTATTCATGGGTCCATCCCCTGACTTTTCTAAAGAAAACTGGGTATAAAAGTTATGATTTGTATACAAAATAACTCTAATATTTAGTTTAAATTTCCCTGGTATGAAATGCACGGGTATTGTGATTAGCATAAGGTTGTATTTGGGTGATCCCCAACACCAGTCAGTCGATTATGGTGCCCTTGGAGTCCATATCAAGGTCACAGCGAGATATTCAAGATATTGTCATTACCACACTAGTTAGCACAATATCTCAAGAACCACTTGATGAATTTCATTCATATTTACCAGAAGGGTGATCCCCTGACACTTTGTATTACTGATTTGTGGAGATCAGGGGGATATGTCCTCTCCTGATGACTCTTGTTGCAAGTAGTTATGGCCTCTGTAAATGGAGAAACTGTATGACAATGGCTGTAATTCCTAAATGGATAAACTATGTTTTTGTTACATCCACTGGATTAAAGCTGACAATGTGCATGACAAACCCATCTTGATTGTTTCATCTCAATGCCATTGTGGTGGTGTACAGAGGCAAAAATTTAATCAATATCCCAATGCGTATGTGGATTTCATCAGTATTTGCATCAGAGTACCAGATGACAAGGATGGCGTAAAGTTACACATGACTTGTTTAACTTAATCAGCTTGTGCCTGAGAGATGCAGCCCTGTGCGTCTGTCTGTTGTACCAGGCTTCAGTGCACAGTGCAGGATATTAACTGCATTAGTAAAACTGCATCTTGTTAGGTAGATGAATGAATCAAAGCTCAGTGGGCTCACACTGTTTGCAAAAGTTGGTAATTTTGCTCACTGAGACTGCTGTGGAGTCTCCCTTTGCACAATCATGTTCATTTTTTGTACTCCTAAAGGTTTGTCATGTCAGAAATCTCCCAGATGAGTAAAAAAATAAAAATAAAATGTAGCGTATCCTCTAGAAAATACAGTAAATCATTTACAAAGACTTTATGAGGGTAGTTTTTATTATAAAGTGGTAACATGGGATTACTGTAATAGATTGGGATGCTGTTTTTCCCTATTCAGCCTGCCTACTTTTTATATATTAATTATATTTGTTATGTTGCTGCTTGTCATGTTTGCTGGATTATATTGTATTGGTTTAGTGTTATCGCTCATAGTTGACGTAGCCACATTCAGAGCCGTAAAACCAAGCCTTGTGACTTGACAGGTATTAACCATCCTGCATGAAGTGTTTCCAGCTGTGCAGGCTGCAGAAATGGCAATAAAGCTCCACCCCCTCTGGTGGGAGGGCTGGCAGACTCTCGGCCGTGCCCAGCTAAACCTTGGCGAGGTGGACCTGGTGAGTGTGACATGCGGTGTATTCCAACTAAAATTTTGTTTTTCACAGGTATGTAAACAAAGGCTAGGCTGTCGAATCACTGTTGAATATGACATGACAAAGCCAAAGTGAGGATTAGATCAATGAGTCAAACACAAAGAAGTTGCACAACCAGAAAATTACTTGTACAGCCATCTTTACTGTGAGCAGCTAGGGAGTCAGATGATCAGCTCATAGACCTGGTACCCGTCCTTCACCATTGGGTTCCCACACATTTTCTGACACATTATACACATAAAGTGGATCACTTTAGGTGTCTCAGGTATTATTTCATTTTAAATCAGCTTGCTGTCGAACACTGACTATTAGGATTGGGACAGAGATATCTAGGCTTTGTGCCTGAGTTTCTCATTGGCCTGGTCATTCATGACTTTTTCGCATCTTATTTCGTGTTTGTCTTATTACGCTATTTTTTCATCATAATGTGGATTATAAAATATACAGTGCATGCAGAAAGTATTCACAAAACTTCACTTTTTCCACATTTTGTTATGTTACAGCTTTGTTCCAAAATGGATGAAATTCATTTTTCCTCAAAATTCTACACACAATACCCCATAATGACAATGTGAAAAAGGTTAGGTTTTTTTTTTAGATTTTTACAAATTGATTAAAAAATAAAAAGAAGAAGAAATCACTCGTACTTAAGTATTCACAACATTTGCCATGAAGCTCAAAATTGAGATCAGGTGCATCTTGTTTCCACTGATCACCCTTGAGAGGTTTCTACAGCTTAATTGGAGTCCACCTGGAGTAAATTCATTTGATTGGACATGATTTGGAAAGTCACACACCTGTCTACATATAAGGTCCCACAGTTGACAGTGCATGTCAGAGGACAAACCAATCATGAAGTCAAAGGAATTGTCTGTAGGCAAAAGAGACAGGATTATCGTGAGGCACAAACCTGGGGAAGGGTACAGAAACATTTCTGCTGCTTTGAAGGTCCCAATGAGCACAATGGCCTCCATTATCCATAAATGGAAGGTCAGATTCACCAGGACTCTTCCTAGAGCTGGCCGCCCGTCTAAACTGAGCGACTGGGAGAGAAGGGAGGTGACTAAGAACCCGGTGGTCACTCTGTCAGAGCTCCAGCACTCCTCTGTGGAGAAAGGAGAACCTTCCAGTAGGACAACATCTCTGCAGCAACCCACCAATCAGGCCTGTATGGTAGAGTGGCCAGATGGAAGCCACTCCTTAGTAAAAGGCACATGGCAGCCCACCTGGAGTTTGACAAAAGGCACCTGAAGGACTCTCAGACCATGTGAAACAAAATTCTCTCCTCTAACAAGACAAAGATTAAACTCTTTGGCATGAATGCCAGCCATCATGTTTGGAGGAAACCAGGCACCATCCCTACAGTGAAGCATGGTGGTGGCAGCATCATGCTGTGGGGATGTTTTTCAGCAGCAGGAACTGGGAGACTAGTCAGGACTGAGGGAAAGATGAATGCAGCAGTGTACAGAGACATCCTGGATGAAAACCTGCTCCAGAGAACTCTTGACCTCAGACTGAGGCAATGGTTCATCTTTCAGCAGGACAATGACCCTAAGCACACAGCCAGAATATCAAAGAAGTGGTTCAGGACAACTCTGTGAATGTCTTTGAGTGGTCCGGCCAGAGCCCAGACCTGAACATTTCTGGAGAGATCTGAAAATGGCTGTGCACTGATGCTCCCCATCCAACCTGATGGAGCTTAAGAGGTGCTGCAAAGAGGAATGGACAAAACTGCCCAAAGATAGGTGCACCAAGCTTGTGGCATCATATTCAAGAAGACTTGAGGCTATAATTGCTGCCAAAGGTGCATCAACAAAATATTGAGCAAAGGGTGTGAATACTTATGTACATGTGATTTCTTAGGTTTTTTTTATTAAAAAAATAAATCATGTTGTCATTATGGGGTGTTGTGAGTAGAATTTTGAGGGGAAATATGAATTTACTCCATTTTGGAGTAAGGCTGTAGCATAACAAAATGTGGAAAAAGTGAAGTGCTGTAAATGCTTTCCAGAAGCACTATACTGATTAATGTTGTTTTGATTAGTATTGCAATTCATTACACGGTACAGAGGCATAATTTGTTTCAACATACTTTTTGTGCAGTGTAGTTCAGTTTGGTGTCACAGTCTGTGCAAACTGCTGTAATTGAAACTAATTTGTGGTTTTTGCACTACCACACTATTTAAAAACTGATAATCAGTGCTCATGGTTGAATGATTTTTGCTCAGTCTTACAGAAAAGATGTTTAAATTTTCTTTTTTCTTCTTTTTTCTTGGAATGACCTGTGCCAGTGCTGTAGGTGTTTGCAAGGTGCTTTTGAACACACATGGAATGTGTCAGTTATTTCTGTTTACTTTTTTTTTTTTTTTTTTTGCAAAATCTTGTCCTGTTCTCTTCTTATTTGAAGTGTGCCCAGGTGGTTGGGGCTTGGATGATTGCTTCAGTAGTCCCAGAACATGTCAGGAACTGTCAGCCTGTGAAACCTGCTGATCCAGGTTTTACTGTTCCCCCATTTAGAACTGAATAAACAGGCTGAACTGAGAAAGCCTCCAGCTAATGGCACTGTGTGGAGATCCCACATGTCCCAGAGCAAGACCAATATCCTACAACACCCAAAACAATGAGAAATGTTTAATGTTCCCTGAGCTGAAACTAAAGACAAATATAGACACACCTCTTCTTGTAGTAGAGGTGCTGGCAATGAAAGGGGTGGAAACCAATCTATTTTTAACAGGGCATGTTCAGTCTAGTGTTAGATTCTTTTTTTTCTGCATTGAAATGTTTGACTTTTGCCTGTGTACAAATCATTGCAACATTTTTTAACTTGAGTGCATTAACATTTATGTCCCCTGTTTCATTCAGTTAAAACAAGGAAAAAGTTACTAAATAAAAGTAATATTTTGGATTTTAATTTTTTTAAATCTTTCAAATGGCAAAAAAAACGTGACTACTCAGTTATTCATGTTTCACGTTACCATTGAGGGTGGACGGAAACAGAAATGTACCATAAGATTTATCCATTTTTCACCCTTTAGCAAAGATGCAAATATGTACAGCTGTTTTTTATCTTTGTAAAATACTGATCAATTTTTTTTACATTAGAATAAGTGTTTCTTTGTTGGAGCTGTTCTGTTCCTGCTAGTTTATTGTTTTACACAAGTCCCTTCAAAACCATGTTCGAAATAGGAATTTTGCTTCTGTGGTTCATTGATTTTGTTGACGTCATTGTTGATTAGCACCAACAAAAGTACGTAGAGGAAACATTATTTAACATCATTAAATGCTCTATGCGTCAGTGACATTTCCTGATCTGACGCTGGCCATAATTTATGACGTTTAATTGGATTGGTACAGGAAGTGTGACTTTCGTCATCACTGCCAACATTTGCAGCAACTTAAAAGTTAAATATTCTTTATCAGGGTAAGAAAGATGAAAGGCACATTTGTGTTGAGTGCTTTTTTGTGCTTTAATTTTTTTTATTTTAAAGTCTGTACTGGACATGACATCAAATAGCATTCCAGGCTACATGACTCAAAACTTACACCTTGTGGCACTGTAGTCATGGCAAGTGGCAACATAGTCAGTGTTGTATAGTAACGAAGTAAAAATACTTCACTACTGTACTTAAGTACGTTTTGGGAGACTTTGAGTTTTTTAATTCAGCTTACTTTCACTTTTACTTCACTACATTTCCGACCTTAATTGCATACTTCTACTCCGATACATTTTCTATTCGCCATGCTGTTAACTCGTTACAAAAAAAAACACACACACACACGAAAAAAGTTGTGTTTTCACCCAGAGACACTACTGATTACTAGTGATTGCAACGAAGTCAGGCTGATTTGTCATGAGGCATGTCCGGTAGGCTTTTTTGCAGTTGCACACTTGGGGGGTGTTTATCAGGAAAAAGATAATTTCTCTACATTGATTACAGACCTGCAGCGGGTCTATAATCAACTTTTCTGCAGCGCGGCTTTGCTTTGAACCTTGAACCAATCGAAGCAGTGATTCGTGGATTCATTGTCGCTTTATCCTAATTTTTTCCCGCTAAAACCCTGAAGAGCATATGTCTGTGAGTAATATTTAATATTTTATGTTAAACCGACCTGTTATGGTCTTCTGAAACAGTTGATAGATGTATTTTATAACTTAAAAATGGGCCGATGCTAACGCGTTAGCATGTTTATGGCGTTTTCAATGTTAAAGTTAGCATTAATGGCTCAGCGTTCGTTGTCTTAAGAGTCAAATTGTAATTTTTTTAAATTTATTTTTAGTCATATATTATAGCAACAACAGTAATAGTCTACATAATAGACAATAATAGTCAATAATAATAGACTAATAATGCTACAATACAATTTTAGAGAAAGAGACAAAAAGAACCTAATGAAACAAAACAGCAGAAAAGATAAAACCATGTAACAATGAAAATAAATAAATACATATAGAAATAAATGTTTCCTGTGAACACCTAGTGAGTAGCCCCTACTCTTGTTTAGGTTTTGAAACCTTGTTTCTGAAGTGTTTTTGTGTGATGTGCACAATTTTCAGTATTTTGACTAATACTACCAGTCATTTACAAGCCTAGATAAACTTCATATAAAAAAATCAGTCCGTTTTTGATTATTAACATTTACTTTTACTTTCAATACTTGAGTACATTTAGTTGTACATTACTTGTCATACTTAATTACAATAAATACTAGATATTTTAAGACTTTTACTTGAGTAGCATTTCAATCAGTGACTTGAACTTCTACCAAAGTCATTTTTTTAATGGGTATCTGTACTTTTACTTAAGTGTGATTTTCCAGTACTTTATACAACACTGAACATAGTCTTTACAGAAGACGTTGCTTTGAACCACTGGGCTGTTTACTTGAGCATAAAGCTGATCCTCACTGATCCTGGATCGCACCAACTACAAGGGTATTATACTGCTCTTCATGATGTTTAGAGACCAGGGCCTCATGTACAAAGCGTGTGTATGCACAAAAAACATGGCGTACGTCCATCTCCACGCTAACGTTCAGATGTATCAAAAGTGAAATGACAGTTTAAATGTGCGGTGCGCCATGCAAAAATCCTGGCAGGCGTGCACACATTTCTACAGCTGTTGTTCCACTGCCGACACGTAGAGGTGATGCTGGGAACCGTTAATAGTGTGAAAACATGAAGTCATCAGAGTGATGTGTAGATCAGAGACACACTGATGAACAATTAATGCACCCACGTGTTTGCAGTTATATGGGTGGACATAAAAGCATGCGCAAAGTGATGAGGAAAATGGCACTAACAATGGCTGCATTAGAGTTGTTGTAAGACCTTGCAAATGGTGCAATCTCACGTGAGCGTGTATTCAGGGAACACGATAATTGGCTTATAAGCTGATTTCCATTACCAAGGCCAGTATTACTGGAATTGCGTGCAAAATGCGGCCGGCCCAGAGCACAATTCGGCAAGGAGCCAGGGGTTGTCTGTGCCCACACAGGTGCTGACCACACTGCGCTTCCTGGCAACAGGGGCATTTCAGTGGGAGCTCGCCGATCGGTCAGGAGTGTGCCAGTCAACGTTGAGCCGAGCCAAACCATCTGTGTGTAATGCAATCATCCGAATATCATCTAGGTACATCACATCCCAGCATTAAAGTGCAATTTGCAGCCAGAGTCGGTTTCCCTAATGTAATCGGAGCTATTGACTATACACATATTGCTATAAAGGCGTAATCACATGATGAATTTGTTTTTGTTAAGGAAGAGGAAATATTTTCATTCCATCATTGTTCAAATCATATGTGATGTGCAAATGCATTGGGTTGTGTTGGGAACAGGCTAAAGGCTGGCATGGTGGTTAAATAGTTTTTACCTAAATGTGTGTGTGTGTGTGTGTGCACTCCCCTGAGCCTCAGCATTTGCACACATGGACACACTCATTTCATTTTCGTTTTACATTGCGATGAGCTGTGTGGGACCAAACCACAGCTTTCATTGTTGTTGCATGCTGCCTCTACAAGTGCTTTAAGCTTTACACACGACAGCACAGAGACAATAGCGGAAGTCATCAAACACACTACACTCCACACTTGTGGTACTGACAAATAACACTAAACAAAACTATTAAAATAAATTTGCATGTTCAGATGAGGGCGTGGTCAGGGAGGTGTTTGGTACTTCTGCATGTGCACTTAATTCCACGTTGATTGGGATGTACAAAAGGAACGTGCGTCGATCCATGCGTACGCACACTTTCATACATCTGAATTTTTTTTGTGCTTACACCAGTTTTTGGGTTTTGGCGTACATCATGTTTCAGTAGGAAATCCATGCAAGTCTTTGTACATGAGGCCCCTGGCCAATCTGCTTTTGTGTCCAATAACTCAACTATCAACTGCATCAGCTGTGCAAGTATGTCATTGAACACAAGCATGATTCTTGTATGGGCTTCTTTGTAGCCTATATTGATTTTTGCAAATGGTTTGTTTCGGTAGATGGGGTTGCTTTGTAGGACATTCAGAGAATTTGCAGCATCTTCAGTAAGTTGCTAGACATCATAGCTAGGCTATACACAAGCACTGTGAGTGCTGTGTGGAACAATGGCAGTGAATTTTGGCATTTGTCAGGGGTTTATTTTGGCTCCTGCTCTGTTCAACATTTGCCTGGGCTGGGTGTTAGTTATGGTAGTGGAGTCCAGTAACTTGGCCATCTCTGCCAGTTATTAACTTAACTTTATGGACAATTCTGTGATGTTACAAGGATCAGTGAATGTCTTGATTGTAGCACTCAAAAAGCTGAGTGGTTGGTTACCAGACAGGACTCAAGGTGGTTCCTTTATGTATTGGGTGCAGCACCGTGTGGCCTAAGAACATTTTGTACCTGTAATAAAGAACAAAATATGTTTGGGTGTTGCTGGGCACACCCACGTGCACACTCAGCTCTACTGATACCAGTGTCACACCTGTACTATGAGACACTTCACTGAACCCACAAATGGATCTGTAAAAACTGGGTTCAATCTTTCTATTTGTTTCAGAATATGAACTTCTAGTCAACGGGGGCTCAAGTGCTTCATTTTCTTCATGTTACCTCACAGACAGCTTATTTTTCTGCATTTTGGTGATGGCAGCGTCGTGTCGGCTGATATCTGTACTTTCCCTTCAGGCTCTGAGGTCCTTCCAGGTTGCAGTTCACCTGTGCCCGTCAGATCCCTCTCTGTGGCAGGATGACTTGGCATGGACACAGAGGTTAAAGAAGCAGCGTCTGGCAGCCAAGGAGAAGATATGTCAAAAGGAGGAGGCCAAAAAACAGCTACTCAGTGCACCCGAGCTTGAGCAGGACTACGACTTTGATTCGGATGAGGTCCTGGCTGCCTGTGTGGCTGTGGCCGAGCAGCAGAGAAAATACGAGGAGCTGATGAGGACAGACCAGGAGAACAAGATAAATGTCCTCACTGAGGAAGGAGGCTCGGTGGACACAGCGTCACTATCAAATGAACAGTTCGTCAAAGCACGAGGAGTGTGAAGTCATCGCTGCATGAGCTGATTTACAGGCTGTTTTTAAAAACCTCTCTGGTGATTCCTCACCAAATGAGAGGTTTCCAGTTGTGTGTGACACAGCTTAATTTAGGTGTGTATTAAGAGGCTGTAAATTTTTCCAATTTGAAGGATGTCTTCGTTTCGCATTACTGCGGCAGACTGACTTCACTACAAAACAAACTGACCGCCTTGTTTCATGTGTGCAAAGGTGTGACATCATACCAGGGAGCACAAGTGTTGAGCTTCAGTTTTGTTTTAAACATGAAGGTTCCCAAAATGAACCAAGCATCACACAACCTCCACACAACTGTAACAGTGACTTGAATCCTCAGAAAACCAGCTGTTGTTTATTGATCTGATTATTATACTTTAAGTGAATTAAAATCAACCTCAAACTCAGCTTTACACAGAATGCAAAAGTTCCTTCAAATCATGGGAAGGAGAAGTAAATGGGAATTATCAGCAAATTCTCATGAAAGTTTTAAAGAACAAGTTAAGCTTTTAACAACCACAATCACATGAAGGTATTGTTAGCGGTCAAGCCTCTGAGTGCTGTTCTCACCTTTGTCAAATGCTTTTTTGTGAGAAATCCTGTTTTTTCATTCATTCTCTACACCCATTTATTATGATTAATGGTACTGTTGGGGGGTTACACCATGGACAGGTCATGAGTCCATCGCGGGGTCACATATAGACAAACAAACAACAGTTGAAGTCTCCAATTCACCCAACTTGCATATCTTTGGAAGTGGAAGGAAGCCAGAACCCCTGGAGGGAAAACATTCAAACCCCACACAGAAAGGACCAGGTGGGAAGCGATCCCAGGACCTTCTTGCTGTGAAACAATAGTGCTAACCACTAAGCCACCCTACTGCCGACATCATGTTTTGAAAAGAAAAATAGTTATTTTGGAAGTAGGCCATGATAGTTGATGAGTTTTCATATGAAAAGTTGCAAAAATCCTCTATATGCTCAAAAGAGCAACAAAGTATTTCTGGCCACCTTTAAAAACACAAAGGAAAATCTTTGATTCATTTGTACCGCTGAAATGACTGTGTCAGACAAAGAGTCACTGAGGGAGATTCAAATGAAGATTATTATCTGCACTGTGGGGGAACATCAGTGTTGGCGGTTTGACTATGTGACAGGATCCAGCACACAGGTGCCTCAGTGTGGAGGAACCAGCGGCTGGAGGAGGTCATGAGTGCACATGTCGCCTGGCTGCAAAAAGATAGATGGTTGCGTTTGATAGTTGAGGATGTAGCGGTTTTGTGATGTGGTGGATATACAGGCCTGACCTTAGGTGTTAGTGGTACGAAACATCAGAAGAAATATGGCTAGCTCTTTCCTTAAAAAAAAAAAATATATATATATATATATATAATTTGTTTTTGTTTTTTTATATATATGTGTGTGTGTGTGTCATCAGGTTCTGTGTGTCTTCAGGTTGTTCATTGTGGATTTTGAGCACTGTGTGTAGGGTTTATATTCATTTCATAATAATCACCATGAATATAGGTTGTAAGTATCAAATGTAACAGCACATTAATAGTTACATTGTTCAAATTTAAGGTTCAGAAAACCCCTGTTTTGAGTTTATTTAGCGCTCTGGGAAAATCCTCTTCTACTCATCCACATTTGCTGTTCAGTCATTTGTGTGAAAAAAGAATTTGTAATATTTTGGAATTGACAGCGTTTAAAAGAGTACACAGATATTTGCTTATTAAAAAATAATATGATTAAGGTTGCTCTTCCTCCCCCGTGACCCTTGATTGGATTCATGGATTCATAGAAAATGAATGATTAAGGGTGTAAAATAGTAACAATGATCTTGTCCTTGAAGAAAAAAATGCACAAATCTGACAGCCAAAAAAGTTGAAAGTTGGTTAGGTGTCAAAAGCAGACAGGTGTGTTTGTGAAAATATTTTTTGGTGGATGTGGAGTGAATAAACACCAGTCAAAATGTGGAACAAGTCTGTTTTTTTCTGATTATACCAAGTTGTGCTGAGACTGAACACATTACAGATTTTAAATTCTAACTGCTTAGCTGTTCTCATCTGTGCTGCTCAAACTGTTGGTAGTAGGTACCGTTTCTGTAGGGTAGTTAAATATAACAAAAAAAAAAATCATTTCTGTAAAAGCCCATTGAAAATCCTAATGCAGATTCACTGTGAGGAATGTGAAAGTCTGGACTGCGTTATAGGCAGGTGTAAAGATACTGTTTCTGCAAGTTCCTGGAAAAATAAATGTTTGTGAAAGAAGTTTCACTTTGATCCCCGTCTATAGAACTGTATCTAACATGTACAGCTGTTGTGTATTTTCCAGGCACCAAGTTGAGCTTCCAGAAAATGAAACACTTACACTGAGATAAGATGACATATAGTGTGAGTCAAAGAGAAACCGATTAAAGCTGCACTTTACGCAAGTAAGAGTGGCCAGTTTTGGTTTGAGAAACACAGTATAGTTGAGTGGCATCTTCCAAGAACAACCATTTAACCTTTAACATCTTTTAAATTCAGATTATAAATGTTTTTTTTTATCAGTCACAACTTCCTGTTTCCCCAGAGAGTTATGCTCTTAAGGGCCCCTTCACACATAGTGCAAAGTTTGGTTGATTTGCGCATAAAGTGAGCATGAAGCAGGAATCGTGCAAAATGTGTAAAATCGTCCCTGCCTCGAACACCTCGTACACCTGCTGCTACAACAATTTGCGCACACCAGCAGCTGAAATACAGTGTGCGCGCTGTGCGAGCCCATCAAACCCTCTTGCGGCAGGAGTCGGCCAAATTTGAGCTGACACGCACGAACATCTAACACCGCTTCTTTGGCACTTAGAAAATGTGTGGCCATTCGCACTCTTGGCACGACAACAGTCTGCAGACAATCACTGTCGTGCTGGCAGTGAAATTTGTCTAAGTTCCCCACGAGTGTGGCTTTGGTGTGCGCGCTGAACTGACAGGTGGTTTGTCCGCCGACAGAAGCAGATGTGGAGAGCTGTCATTCTGGACATCCCAGCTGGACAACATGTACTGTGTTTGGACAGACATGGACTAACAACTGCCCACTGTGACGTGCCTGTATCTGTTTGCTGTCATCACATGGACATAAATAAAAACATATATCACTGTAGCCATATATGTTGTGGGCTGCAGCCAGCGTACGCATGCTTGCCCTGCTGCAGCCCTTTGATAGGCTGCCCCCAGGCTGAAATGGACCATCAGATCAGAACACGCAGCGGGCGATCTGACTTTTACCTCACCCATGTGAGCTCTGTTCTATATGATGTGGTGTCAGGTCTAGCGCGCCATCCACAAGACACGTGTCAGGCAGGATGTGCACCAACAGATGTGGACATGAGAAGAGCGAACTGCTTCTTATTCATGTCATTTCATGACTGTATGCCTGTGACCATGGGTCATCTACAGAGGGACAGATGAATCATATTTGTATTGCCCGCTTGATAAGAGGGATTCAATATAAAATGCTGTGTTTTTTATAGTGTATGTTTTGGGGTTTTTTTTTCAAATACGTCCATCTCTTTGTTGATTTCAAGCATTTTCCCCACACCATTTACAGGCCAGTGACAGTAGCGCAGTGGTAAAGTTTTGGGCTGGCAATCAGTAAAATGCAGGTACAAATCCTGTGGGTGGTATTTTTTTTATTTACTTATTTATTCCACATCAGCGGCATGATGTGGTTCCATGGGTACCAGCTGGTTTTTATTTTTTATTTATTACACTTAAACGGTGCGATGTGATTCAACAAGTACCAGCTGGTTTTTATGTTGTATTAATTCCACATAAGCGGCGCAGTGTGGTTTCACAGGTACCAGCCGGTTTTTATGTTTTATTTATTCCACATAAGCGGCGTGATGTGGTTCCACAGGTACCAGCTGGTTTTGTATTTTATTTAATCCACATAAGCAGCGCGATGTGGTTGCACAAGTACCAGCTGGTTTTTATGTTTTATTTATTCCACATCAGCGGCACGATATGGTGCACCTTGCACTGTGTTCCTGCTCGAAAGACACCGTCATATGCATGAACCCTCGCACCGGGATCGTGCACGCCTGCCTGTCGGCGCGATGTTTCATGGTGCGCTAATTCAAACTGTTTCTCGCTGTTTCGCCGTATTCGACCAAACTTCGCACTATGTTTGAAGGGGCCTTAACAAATTTCTCTGTCCAAGGTTGAAGCTCTTTTTATTAACTCATTGAGTGCCAGCCATTTTCAAAGTTCAGAACATCCCAGTGCCAGGATTTCTTCAGCATTTGAGTGTTTTGTCAAGACCCATAGAAAATTGAGCAAATGTACCTGTCGTCGTAGAGCTGTTGCTGAAATACCAACCAAAATTCTATTTTGCCTCTCTGGAAGTACATCTGTTCTTAAAACTATGTTGCATGTAGTATGACACAGTAAATTATATCAAGTAAAATTTTGATGAGCTTCATTGTATTTCTCTGAATGCTGTTCAGACTGTGTACTGACCCATCCCAGAAAAAAATACTCTTACACCCTGGTCCATTTGTCTGCTGCCCTGCCCTGCCATTTGTCTACACTGCCATCATTGAGTCCATCATCTCCTCTTCCATCACAGTCTGGTACGCTGCTGCCACTGCTAAGGACAGGAGCAGACGGCAGCATATCATCCACACAGTAGAGAAGGTGATCGACTGCAGTCTGCCATCCCTACAGGACCTATACTACACCTCCAGGGCCCTGAGGCAAGCAAGGAAGATTGTGGCCAATCCCTCTCACCCAGGACACAAACTTTTTGTCACCCTCCCCTGTGGCAGACGGCTGAGGTCCATCAGGACTAAAACCTGAAGGCACAAAAACAGTTTCTTTCCATCCACAGCTCGACTAATAAATAATGCCAGAGACCCCCAATTACCCCGCTTCCCCGCCACCACTTCCACAAAGTACAGATTGGTCATTCTTGCACTGGAAGGTATTCTACACACCAATCACATGCTTTTGCAAAGTCCCATTCCCCTATGTTATATTTATTTATTTTACAGTGAACATAGTTTTGACTGTTTAACTCTTTTACTTCTTACAGAAGTGTTTTTTTTTTTTCTTTGCTTTTTTATTGTTGCTTATGCACTAATAACATCAGATCAAATTCCTTGTATGTAAGAACTTGGCAATGCATTATATTCTGATTCTGTGTTTGTCTCTGGATGTTATGTCATATTTCAGCACCCGCTGGTCATAATGTCTTATTTTTGGTGTCAACATGCAAGTCTCTATCAGCTCTAATGGAACTCTTTGTCAGAATCAGAAGTCAATGTCAATGGCCAAAAACTCATCAGTCAGATCTCACCAGTGAGGCTGGATAGCAGATTTTAAGCTTAAATAACTGAGAGCTAAAGTTTCTCTGCTCCAGTTCAATATTTAATCTAAAGATGGCTAGAAATGCCTGTCCTGACTTTTGACCCCAAAGGAGTGATCACTCTGTTTATCGCAGTAAACACTGATCCTAGACAGATAAGTTTGACTCAAGCGATCCAATTTTCTGTTTTAACTTTTTTTTTTTCCAGAAGTAACCACAAATTCCTGTTTTGACCTTTAACCCTAACCCCATGCTGTATCTACCAAGAGAACTAACTGCAGAGGTTTTGGACTTAAATTATTCAATGATCTGCAGTTTATGTTGACCATTATAAATTATCCCCTTGCTGTATTTCAATTAAAAAAAATCTGTCATTGGATAACATAAAGAATCACAGTTGATTGTTAATGTTTAATTTGACAACAAAGTAAAAATTATGCAGCAAGTTCAATAATCTGTTTGGGGCTGACATCCAACATAGCAGGTTGTGCACTTTGTTACTTTCCAGCAGATTTCACTGTTATAATTGATAATGACACAGTTACAGGGTATTAATTTACTCTGACCCGTAGTACAGGTAGTTATGATTCCCATCATAGGTGCCTTTCTGTTGTGAGAGTAAGACAATAAGTCTTATGCAGGCCCTGAGACCCACTGAGCTGGTGTTTACCCCCCCCAGAGACCGTTGCATTATACTTTATACACTAATTACCGTTTTTGTTTATCTTGTTAGCTTGCTAGATACGGTTGGCTTATTAACGGCTAATTTAGCTCTTCTAACTAGAACTAGCTTATTTTCGTTATTACAAATTTATTTTACATGGTGTAGATTTTTAATGATTCATCAGTTTACCTGTTCTTTTTAAAGATATCAACATATAGTACCTTAGTTATTAGGTTTCCATTTGATAGCATATAGATTATGCTTTTTATTTTTCTGTAGTATGCTAGCAGAGTTACTTTAGATAGATAACAATAACGCATTACTTCATAGCTTCTGTTTCTATAATAAAATACCATGACCATATCTTCTCCTGTATTAATATTTAGGTTTTAATACCTACTCCTGTATATTATATAGTACCATATTTATTGTATATGTTGTTTATTACCTTAATATTTAAATATAGTTATATATATGGTGTCTTATCTTTCTTATGTGTTATTATTTGTTATTATATATACTTTTTTCTTGAGCCGCTTGGGTGGGTAAGGAGAGTTCCCATGGGGTAAAAAAGCTTTTCAACTACCATCCCTGGTTCTCAAGACCAGGCACCTAAGTGGCTCTACTCTTCCATTTTACTCTTCCTTTTTAGATATTTAGATATACAATGAAGAAAATAAGTATTTGAACACCCTGCTATTTTGCAAGTTATCCCACTTAGAAATCATGGAGGGGTCTGAAATTTTCATCTTACAGGTACAGGTACAGGTAACAAGTTCAAACAGGTGCAATTAATACAGGTAAAGAGTGCAGAATAAGAGGGCTTCTTAAAGAAAAATTAACAGGTCTGTGTGAGCCAGAATTCTTGCTGGTTGGTAGGTGTTCAAATACTTATTTGCAGCAGTAACATACAAATAAAATATTAAAATATCATACATTGTGATTTCCGGATTTTTTTTTTTTTTTTTTTTTTTTTTTAAAGATTATGTCTCTCACAGTGGACATGCACCTAAGATGAAAATTTCAGACCCCTCCATGATTTCTAAGTGGGAGAACTTGCAAAACCGCAGGGTGTTCAAATACTTATTTTCCTCACTGTACCTTAGTATACTCGCATAGTTCTACCTTAGAACTGGAATATAATATATAAGATATACCTTACTGAATTTTCATGAAGCACATGACAGTCTACGACTCCCCCTAGACGTCGGACCATCAAAGGTTACTTCCCCAGCTGAGGTCAGTACCCATTAAAAGCTGTTTGTACTGGGACAATGCAGACGAGGGGTCTTATCCAAGAACATTTCTAAAATTGAACCGTGGTCTGTAGGTTGGTAGTCCAACACCTGTACCACAGAGCCACCGGACTGATTAATATCCCATCTATAACAAAGATTCAGATAAGCCTATTCCTTTTCCATGTATTCCATTTTCTGTCTATATCTCAGTAATATCTCGTAGAGCAGGTAGTGCAGGA
The DNA here is from genome assembly GCF_902500255.1 of Thalassophryne amazonica. Taxonomy (NCBI): domain Eukaryota; kingdom Metazoa; phylum Chordata; class Actinopteri; order Batrachoidiformes; family Batrachoididae; genus Thalassophryne; species Thalassophryne amazonica. The sequence goes on from NC_047119.1 coordinate 14,083,294, forward strand.
GTTTATACCAACAAGTAGACCTAAGTTTGTTTCTCAATCACTCTACCTGTGTGTCCTCGAACAAGATGCACAATCTACACTGACTCAGTCAACCCAGTGTAACCTGCGATGGACTGGCGTCATCTCTCGGAGTAGTCGTAGACTCATCCACTACAGGCTACTGCGGGCACAGTTTGCAAATCTGACACCTTCTTAATTTTAGTCACATTTGACAAGTTTTATTTTCGTTTGATAAAGAGTTTAAAACATGTACTTTTCACAATACAGTACAGCTTTCATGGTTACAAACATATTCATACTGGCTTTACATCGAAATGTTGACACGTCTGTTTATTTTATAGGAACATTCGCACACTGGCAATTATATCGAGACACCCATTCCAAGAAAAGGACACACATTTGTGTCTTTAATCAGAGAAGAAACTGTATCTCACCTTTAAATTCAATTGCTGTTCCTAATTCCCCATTAAAGTCTCAGTGCACGTTATAAAATAAGATGGAGTTGACTGAAGCGACACAATGTAATGGGATTACCTTGTGAGACCTCGTAACATCCTCCAGTGTGTGCACTGTGGAAAACATATTCACAGTATAGCTGCATTTAATAAATGCACAAGAGGGTATGAATCCGGCGTCGACATTCCAAATCAGCCGGTTATGATTCAGATATTCACAAATGTCTCAAACAGCTTTGAATATGTCGAAGGGGAAACTCCAGCCTATCGGCGATTCGACAACTCTCTGTATTCTCTCGTCGTTTCAATCACAGTTGAATCCTAACCCTGGAGTTTCCCCAGTGACAGTTACAGTATATTCATCTCAGAGTGAATAAAACAACTACAAACTTTGTGAACCTTCTCACAGAGAAGACAAGAAGACATTTTCCCATTTAAAATAAATTAACATTACGAAAATCACATTTCAACTCTTTACACTGTTAAATTTAATAAAAAAAAAAATACCAGCCTGGCTGTGGTTTTAGCGCTTAAAAGTGCAACAGGGTACCTTGAGTTTTCTGAATATGAGTGTTTATTTATAATGATGTGCACTCACATGTTGTTCCAAGAAAAAGAAAAAAAAACGTCATTAGTGTTGCTTGCAGCGGCAAACGGCAGATAATGACATACGACGCGGCCATTTGTTGGTGTTAATGAGACGGATAATTTGCTTATTTGAAAGATAACGTTTTGAGATTTGCCCAGTGTGATATTAAAACATTCAAAATGTCAACTTTTTGTGATGCTACAGTGTAATTTCTTTCTGTAACAGACAAATTATTTCCATTTATCTGATGTAATACCGGGTGTCTCTGCAGTTAAATAGTCCATCTGTAGCTGCTCTTCTTCCAATCATTGATCGGGATGGGAATCAAGAACCAGTTTCAAAATGTTTAGTCCTTCGGAATTGCTAGGCTTTTTGCAGCGACGATTGGAATAATGGTCACTGTTGTTATAGTTATTACATTAGTGGTTGAAAAGGGCCTGTTGTTGCAGAGGACTAATGTAACAAGGGTCACTATTATAATAAAATTTTTATTACAATAGAGTCTGATTCTGTAGAGGGAAATTTCTTAAAATTTCAATTGGGAGTCCAAAAATGCTATGCTCAGAGATTTATATACACGTCAGCCCACTACCCCCCCCCCCCCCCCCCCCCCCCCCCCCCAAAAAAAAAAACTATGGCATGTACTTTATGTATTATTACACTCAGAAGTGTTATTAAATACTAAGTATGGTTACTAATGTAATCATTATTTCAATATTGCACATTATTTTATGGCTACAACCCTAGGCACGCTCTGATTGGCTTAAGTTACAGTCTGATATTTTCCCGTGTGACTGGTGTTACTACAGTTACCAGTCACTTGTGTAATAATATCTAAAATTCAAACCACAGGTTTTCGGTTTACAGAGTGAATCGTGTATGTTTCTTTGTGATGGACATTGGTCGGAAGTTTTTGGTGGACTCCTGATCAAAATTCTAAGAAATTTCAACCTGCAACATCAACCACTACTGTAATAATTATTACTACAATAGTGACCTTTATTATGTTTGTGGTTGTCGCAAAACAGGCTTCGTCCAACCAATGATGCATTGCAAAAATATGTGCTTGTCATGATGTCACCAAAATCTGCATCTAGCAACAAGAGAAACAAATGCGTTGACATTGAAAACCTGTGTAGGCCTACTTTTTTTTTTAACACAGGAAATTGATTAATTAATAAGGAATTGGAGTGATGAGCAGAATCGATAATGGCATTTATATCAATAAAAACTTATCGATAAAAAATTTAATGATCCATTGAAGATATAACAACATCCAGTTTGAGGTTGTCGCTAAGGCAGGTGGAAAAAGTTTAACATTTTTAATGTTTGACAGGCATTGCAGAATTTTCCATCATCCTCTCTTTGAAAACAATGGAACATGCAGTTTGGTGCCTGCCATTTACAGGCAACATGTGAATGCAGCATTAGTGGTGTAAAACAGGTGAAATACTTTGACTGTTGAAATTAAGTTTGTTACAATGTCTTTTTTTCCTAGCAGTCCTATACAGTTTGGGCTGTAGATATCTACAAAACAGGAGTATTGTTCACTTTTTATGTCACTGATTGAATTTTCTGAGATTGTCCACTTGTAAATGCTCATATGCATTTCTCCGGTCCGCTCACAGTCTCATCTGTGAAAGTTACTTGCAGAGTCGTGTCTTTAGGACACATGGGGACTTCTTGTAATGCTTCACCTGGCGCTATGTACTCCAAATCAGTCTGTAGGAGCCCCCTCTGAGGGCTCTTGGCCTCCTGAGGTTGCGGTACCAAACCCGGCTGTGCAGTGGATGCGCTGGACCCATCCTGCTTTTCAGACGGAGCCAGCTTCCTGACGTACCTCTCACACGGGTACAGGAATGTCTGGGATGTGCTCACCATTTCCTGCAGCTCACGTGACACCAGCGAGGGTGAATCCCGAGACAAGATGGAGGAGGAGAGGCGGCCGTCCGCACAGCGGAACCGGCCTGGGCTTCCTCGGCCTCGTCCACCCATTTTGCAGAAGAGACACTTGATTTTCTCCATCAGCTTGAGGACCACCGTCTTCCTGAGGAGGATGTAGACCCATGGATCTAAGATGGGGTTGACAGACGCCATGCGGATGGCCAGCAGGTCTTTGTTCAACCCAAAAGACTCTTCTTTCTCGTTCCTGTACAGCTGGTTTACAAAGATCCTCAGCTGATGTTGGAGAGAAAACAGGAGGAGAGGAAATGAAAACAGTTACAGATCCAGTTTCACATCATTAATTTGTATTAAGCCTCAATTACCACAGTTTAAAAAAAAACCCTCTGCCTGATGTTTATCAGTGATGAGGTGGCGCAAAGCCATTAAAAACAGACTTCCTTCATTATGAGAATCTTTGGCTGCTGGCTTTCCCATCGTCAAATCCATATGCATCTTTCCACACAGCCAGTTACCGAAGAGACATACAGATTTTTCTTTGAACATCTACTCTTGAATACAAGCAAATGGTCAGGAACCAATTGATCCTGTAGATAGATGTGCCCCCATACTTTTACCGCTTTGCCACGCTGAAACCTTGTGTTTGTAGACATGTTCAAAAGAAGAAACATAGTGGGCCCTATCTTGACAATCTCTGGCGCGTGGCCTAAAGCGATTAGCACAAGTGATTTTGAGTCATCTCCAGCTGTGCTATGTTACTATGGAGTGTGTAAACTGAACACAAAGTAGGGGACAAAGGAGTTTATTGAGCCACTTAATTAGTTATGAGCATGTTTTGGGTTAAACTTGAAACAAACCAGTCAGATCTGTCATTTCCTTTAAGACACCCACATTGCTATTTAGATGGAAAATTCAGAAATGAAAGGTTTTCTGTGGGGGAAAAAAAGGTTCTGTGGGCAATGCATCAAAGCCTACTAACAGGAACAGCAGTTATCCACCACAGCTGCCTGAGGTGAAGCATGAGAATGCCTTGTTCCTGCAGCACCTCCTCCTCTGACCACCCAGTCCTCTCCATATCCCACAAGGCTAGACTCTTGTTATCTTGACTAATCAAGTGTTTTACTAAACTATTTTTCCCCCTCCATCTTAATTTTGTCACTAACAATAGAGCAGGACTCATTCTTATATCAAAATTCTGGGTCTGTTAGCAAAGCAAAGGGCTAGCTGCCAGTGACCACATAATAGGGTTCTGTGAGTTGCAACTTCCGGTTGATTGATTCTGCTCTCTCATTCTGTGTTTGTGGTGTGGTCGTCGGACTCTTTTGCTGATAGTTGCAGTGGAGTGGTTAACTCTTTTAACGGTCACAGGTCTGAGCATGTGGCTTGACTGCACTTGCGTGAGAAAGAGCTTCACCACTTTGAAGTTTTCTGGACTACATTGTCCAGTGGACATTAATATCCTCAGATTCTAATCTGTTTTTGTTTTGCATGGTTGACCTCGTTGTACTTTAACTGATCTTTGTTATTGTTAGAATGGCGTAAGCAGTTGGTCACCCCTCTGAGTCTGGTCTGCTTGAGGTTTCTTTTGCAAAAAAAAAAAAAAAAAAAAACCTCCTGAGGGAGTTTTCCCTCAGGTTGGTAAGCATTGACCTTACCCTTCTGAAGTGTCTTGGGGTGACCTATGTTGTGATATGGCACGATATAAATAAACTGACTTGAATTGGATTTCCACCTAACTCATTTGTCATTTTCACACGCGGTACCCGCATCCTCAAAGTAACAATGTTACTTGTACTCTACACTATGGATGTGTTTTTCTAAAAGTGAGGTGTGGGCCTGCACAAAACTGGCAGGTTGATATCTTGCAAATTAGACCAGCAAAAACATTTCTAAAATGTTTCACTGTAAACAGAGCTTAACAATCATGTCTGTTTTGCATAAGCAGCTTCACAACACACATACGCTCTGCCTGCACATATCACCACCAGTCACCTGCAAAGGTATAAAACTAACATAATAATGTATTATGGCTCACTGTGGGCAACTATAAAGATAGAGCAGAAGGAGAGTGAAAAGAAACTCGTGCTCTCTCTCTCTCACTTTTTCTCAACTTGTCTCTCTCTTAGAGACAGCTGACACCATAATCAAATTCTTTGTTAATCAATAATGAATTAAGGAACAGAACATGGTGTCTTTTGAACACTGGAAGTTATTTATCAAGCCAAATGTTTCATGTAAAATAAAAAATAATACACCTTATATCAAACCAAACACATGAATGATCAGCCTCACCGTGACTGAATGAGATGGCATTGAATTATATTATCTTATTAACTATATCTGTAGCATGAGAAAAATGAGAATGATAACATCAGGAAATTAAATACGTCACAAAAATTAAGCACATTGTGGTCTGTTTTAATGAGGAGAGGAGTTCAAATGCTTTAATCGTTTAGCCAGCTCAGCTAATTATTTTCTGTGATATCAGAACTGAAATGATATATTAATTTATTGTGTGCTGTATTGATATCTGGATGATTTCATCAATGATTTACTTCAGTGATGAGAGAATGTGCTTTTAAATTTGTTTCCAGGTGCTCTGTAATTCACATCAACATTCAGAATTAATTGCACACACAGACTGTTCCAAACATTACTAATATTTTATGGGGGGGGGGAATAAAAACTATAGTTATAAACTTATATTTTGCTATACATTCAATTAAATGAACAATTTACATAATTCCAAATCACAAGTTGCCCCAAGGCACTTCACAATGGTGATAATCTAACCTTACCAACACTATTTACCTACAGGTAGTATTGCAAACTAAAGCTAAAGACTCAGGGGTGATAATGTGGCTTCCTTGCATTCCCTGCACTGTAAAACTGAACAAAGTGAATTTAAGATTGATGCATGATTGATTTTAACCAGAATATTAGAAAACAATACACCTATAGATGCCCGTATTTCTTCAGATGTTGTTGTACAACTAACATACCCATGATTACGAAACAGGCTGTTTGTCTTATTTAGTTGCTATATCGAGCATACTGTGAATTTTTGTTACTCGTAGGACGGATATCCCATTCACACCCACTCTTTCCTTCCTGATTTGTATGAAAATGTGATTTCTCACAAACAAAGTAACAGTCAAAGTTAAACTGAGTAATCAGAAGCTCAGCCTGTGAACACTGTTTTAATGTGACTAAACAAAAAGTGATGCAGTCCTTCAAATAATTCAAGTAATGATATTTTAATTACTAAAATCTATTTGGTTAATTGTGTGAAATTAATTAATTCCATTCAATATACACTGTAAAAACATGCATTGTTTTTAAAATATTAAAAAAAAAATGTCAACTATGGTTGCCAGAATAATTGTTAAAAATACAGAGAAATATGTCAATACTTCAGAGAACAACCTGAAGGTTTTACAGTATAAAGCTGTTGTCATTTTTCATTACACTTTTAACAAGTAAATCCAATGGCATATTTTTTCTTGTTAAATTAGCTTGGTCATCTTTTAAAACAAATTATTTCTGTAAAATTATTGTTGTTACTTATTGTACATTGAACCCCTTTCAGTGAGGTTTTGTTGTGCTACTTCAGGAGGTTTGGCACAGAATCCCCAGGTTGATCTGCTTGTGCCACTCTGCTGTCACACAATTGGAACTACTCTGAAAATATAAACAAATATATATCATATCGATGTATTAACATATTTTTACTGTAACAGAATGGTGGTGCAAGTAGTTAGCATGCCTTTTTTCCCCCAAACAGAATATCCTTCATTCACAACTATCTATCCCCCATTCTGCTTTTATTAATATGTCTACATATTCTAACAATTTTATTTTATAAAATTTACAATATTTTTTATGAACTTATTTAATTGTTTTTAGTGTGTTTTTACGGAATTATTCTGACAACCACAGAAACTGTTTTTTAAATTTTTTTTGTGAAAACAACACCACTACAACAAATATTTTTTTTTATGTTTTCACCCATTTGTTTGTCTGTTTGTGAACAGCCTGTAACCACAATTTTTCATATATGATAATGAAATTTTTCCTGAAGATTCATATCCTGAAAGGCAAGAATTGATTCCATTTTCAAGGTCATAGGTCAAAGTCAGGAAAAATCTATTTTTAACATTAAATGAATTTTCAAAAATTCATAACTGTCCAAAAAGATCAAATTTCTTTCACATTTGAGAGTGTTATGTAGGATGGTATCCTTTATCACCTGACACAGTTTGATCTGAATCTGATCCAGATTACAGATTTTGTTGCGTAAATACATACTCCTGACATTTGATCACATCTAATTTTGCTTATGAAAAGCCACTTCCAACAGGACTTTGACCTTGAAAATTTTTTCCAAAGTAAAAATTTGTGAAATTGGAAACTAGTGTTGGCAGAGGTTTGTGCTCTACTGGCGTGGTGCTGTAGTTTTACAGTGTAATGAACTTGACATTTGAAGTATTTTGCACCCATTCCCACATAATTATTGTGCACATGGTCCTATTCAAAATAGTGTTGAATCAATTCTATAATAATGTTGAATCCACTCTATTAGAGTTTTAAATCAACTTGTTCAACACCAAGAGAGTTAATTTATACTGTGAAAGAGTTGGTTTCACACAGTTTGGAATGGGACCGTATGCAACTGCTGCAGTGTTAATTTAGTACTGCAAAATGTATTGTGTAACAGGAACGTGCTTTCTTTATTTCTTCTACTGTGCAAAGTCTTTGCGCTTTTTATAGCAACATGCTCTTTCAAGCTTCATTTTGTGGTTGCTGTGAGAAACAGATCTTACACTACTTTCCATAAAGCGTGCTACCTGAGCCGCAGTGATATCATTTCTGTTTGTTGTTGAATTCTAGAGAGTAGTATACAATTGGAACTTGCATCAGTGAAACCAAAAACGAAAGTATGCAAAATGTAATAACCATACAAAATAAGATTGAAGTCTAGAAATGGAAAAATCTATAGACTAAATAAAATTTAAACCTACAAAATAAAAGAGGTCTGAACCAGGAAATCTAAAATAGTAACATTTGTGGGGGAAACTGATGCATCATTTCTGTTTAAGTGGTGAAAACATCACAGTCCCACTGAGTTGTCCACTTCTTCTCTTTAGCTCAAAACTTTGACAAGTTTTGGGTGTTCCTCCATATGTCACATCCACTGTATGAGTTTTACAAATGTAAACAGTAATTCATTGTGTTGACCACTCAAAACAAGTGACTCATTGGATTGGATTTCCATCTATTAAATATATGTAGTCCCAACTAAATTAAATTAAGTTGTCTTGCATGGATGTGCTTTATTTGAGTTGGGGCTATATTTATTAGATGGAAATCCTGCTCATAATTGAATTGAGTTCATCCCATTAGTCTTTTTTTTATTGTATGTGAGAGGAGCACTGGTTGATTGTACTTGAGTCTGTAAGTTGTCAGTTGAAAAAGGAAAAAAAGGCAGGGCTGGGCAATGGCAACTACAGAAAAAAATTGTTGCTTTGACTTAAGAGTAATTATTTTGTCAAACCATTGTTGAGTCATAGACATAACCAAATCGTTATGCACTAAGGATTTGTCATATATACTGTGGTAAACAAAAAGCACTGTCTCAGCTTTTGTTTCTGAGTGTAAACAAAGTTTTTTTTTTTAAGTTGACTTAACTTTCATTTTTAAGGCAGTACTTGACTTTTCATTTCCAAGTTAGACCAGCTTGAAATGTTTTACAGTGTAGAACAGGTTGCCACAAACTGAAAGATCACTGTCTCAATTGCTGACTCCTCCTATTTGTGAAACTGTGCTTGAGCAAGACTCTTACAAAAAAAACAAAAAAAAAAAACAACCAAAAAAAAAAAACACTGCTGTTGGTCCTAAGAAATACATTTAAGCTGTGAAACCTAAACATCCAGATATGTAAAACAAAAAAAATCACATTAACACCACAGAGAAGTGCATGAGACAAAGATATATTTTAGTTTGTGTTACTTACGTCATTGATATAAAATATATCAGCTTATGATATAGTATTTGATATAGTATAGTATTTCATGGAGTTAATGTCAGAGAAACTAACTGAGTATATTTTACTTAAGTACTACACGTTTTAATTCTTGAATTATTTATCTTTCCTGTTTTCAGGATTCTTCCAAGTGTTTTGAGTTTTGTGCAGCAATATGCGTCATTTGCAACGTGCACAATGCGCAATGGAACACAAAAATATTTAGCCCTAAGGATTAAGATTCATATTTAATTGCATTCTAAATTTGGATTAGATTTGATTTCAACGTAACTAATAAATATATTGAAGCATGTTTTTTTTTTACAGAAAATGAAACATGTAATGAAGAGGCTTGCGCAATAGTAGTAATAAACCCAATGAGATTTAAATACATCATAACCAGAATTATGCATAAGTTATGTACAAACATTTTCCTTGGTATTTATCTTAAATCAATCCCAAATGTTTCAAATCCTTGCGAGTCAGTTTCACTGATTTTTTTTTTCTTTTCTTTTTTGTGTGCAAGATATCAGTTGTTTGCATGCACTTTCTTCTGAGTTTGCCGCGTAATTTGTCAAAGCATATTTGTTTATTGCCCCAGGACAAGCTGCAGTTGTTTTATTTATGTAACGTTTTGTGTTTTATTGAACATTCTCTCTCATAGCTAAATCCTACAACTCAATTCTGACTGTGTGGCTGTGGCGTTTTTACGCACGCGTTACGCACAGTGTTGCCAACACTCACCACTAAAGGTATGGAGCAGATGAGCACCACAGCGGACGTGGCTATGAGCAGGATAAACATTTGGATCTCCGCGCCGGCCAAACGCCCGAAACTCCGTCTGCGCCTCAGCTCGGCGATGCGCCTCCGGTCCCTGCCCAGAGACGTGCGGCGCACGAACCGTTTATGCATCAGGATGAGCGCCCCGCACACCATCACGTTGCACACGACAGTGGCGAGCACGATGAACGAGTTGACACCCGCGTACATGAGGTTGAACGTCGCCACCGTCGTGTGATTGTTTTGCCAGTCAATGAAGCACCAAGTCCTGGAGTTCTGCAGTTTGACCTGGCCGAGCCCCATGCTGGGCAGCGCGCAAAACGCGGCACTGCACACGTAAACGGCCACTAGGGTCAGCGCTGCCAGCTTTTGGTTGACGTACTTGTTGTAGAAATACGCGTGGTTGATCGCCAGATATCTTTCCACCGACATGGCGAAAACGATGCTGAGCTGGACCAAGAAGAAGAACAGGAGGATGAAGCCGAAGTACTGGCACAGGGGCTCCCCGCCGGGCCACGAGCCTTTCATGTAGGTGGCGATGGTGACAGGGCTGGCCAGCAGCGTGCCGAGCAGGTCTGTCACCGCCAGACCGCACACCAGCCTGTAGAAAGTCGTTTCCTTCTGCTCCTTTCGTGAGATCAGGAGAACCACTATGGCGATGACGTTTCCCACCACCCCGAAAATGAACATAATCGCCGGGATAGTGGGCGGCGGAAACATGCGCGTCGTGTTCGTGGTGTTCATACCTACAGAGAGTTGATTGTCTGTTTTTGTTTTAAATCACACTTTCACAGATATTCTCCCCGATTTCGCACTGTGGAGACACTTTCCATTAAGGCGCATTCTCCAGGCGCACCGGCGATGCGTAAATCCACTGTTCCAAAGTCTTTTACGAACGGAAATAAAACTCCACAATCCGACACATTCATGCTGAAAACCGGAGGAATGAAGGTGCCATTGATGCTGCGCTGCTCCTTGTTTTCACTGACACATAACTGACAGAGAAGTTTGGTGTTGGTGCCACTGAACGCAGCTCCTCCCCATTTAACCAGTGAACTAGTTGCGATAAAGACGCGCACTGTGGGCGCACATCTGCAAACACACCGGTTTGAGTTCCCACATCCTGCGTAGCTGGGTGACGTGAATTCATGATCTCACTTGTTATCGCGTATTGAAATCAGAAGTTAATGTTCACTTGTGGGAGTATCTTCTTGTCTGTTTTCTCTCTCTCTTTTTAGTGCAGCAGATAACAGAATATTTGCAGAGGAATCCTTCAAATCCAGTTACAAGCACCAAAGTTTGACCCTGTATACCATTTGGTCCATATTTTAGAAAAATAACATTAGCCATTTGAATTTTCAATAGGGGGCCAAGTAGGGGTCAATTGAAGAATTGCATAGGGGTCAAAAAATGTTCCAATTATATTGAAAGCTATACCACATTATGTGTCTGATCACAAAGATTCCAAAAAGGTATAGTTTGGACTATCTGTGACTGAATGTTCTGGAATTATGGGATAAAAACAGCAAGCAAGGTGACAAAGGTCACTTTCAGTTTGTACAGGGGTCAAAAGTTAAAGTTACTCCAATTATGGTAAAACATGATACAAATTATTGGTTGAGTTAGTAGGATTTTAAAAAGGAATAGTTTGCACCATGTGTCATGCTTAGTTATCATGTTACAGGGTAACATATGTCACATGTCATAGAATCTGTTATGTGTCGGACGCAGCTCGGAGAACCGACCAGCGTTTGAAGGACCCAGTATGAAATAAGCAGAGCACGGTACAAAGGCTAACTGAATTTAATACATAACAGTGATACAAAAATAACAGAAAGTGCGGTCTGGCGTGGTACGCTCCCAGCAGCGCTAACGGTCCAAGGACCCCGCCGACACCCCCCAGGTGGCCGCAACAAACCGAGTCTGTGAAAGAAGGAACCATTATGTGAGTCCACACTCTACACACAGAGAGAACACTTAAAGGTGTACAAACAGCAAACACTTCCTGGCTTGATTACTAATCAGCTTCCCAACCTGCAGGCATGGAACATCCAGTTCACAAAACTCCACTGCAGTGGAAGCCGATACATGACTAACATACAGCTCAATATAAAAAGGTGTGAGGGACACCACATTTACTGACTGTATAAATGTTAGTCACAAAATCTAACGTACCTCAGGAAGTGTGCTGACGAGCGTGAGACCTCACCCCCTCCTCTTTCACAGACCGTGCATCAAACCCTGGACGTTCTCTGCATCCACTGATGATGAGATGGCTCCCGAGACGACAATCTCACCCGTCTGGTCACAAGGTCGAGTCTCTGGCAAATACACACTGTACACTCCAGTCTTAAATGCCACCATGTTCCAGTCCATATAGATGCACCACAGCTGTGAGTCCTGACGAGCCGCAGGTGATCAGGGTGAGGTCCTGATAACCTCAGCAACACAGCCACTCAGTCCCAAATGCAAGCCACCTGGAAGGAAAAACAAAAGACAGAAACAAAAAGGCAGCCAGGCCCCCCAGCCATACAACAGAATCCAATGGACGGCAACATTGTTTGACCTTTACTTTGGAGACCAAACATTCAACACAGTCAGAACTATTCCATTTGTTAATCCTATTAGTTCAACCAGTAATTTGCACCATGTTTTACCAAAATTGGAGCAACTTTAATTTTTGACCCCTGTACAAACTGAAACTGACCTTTGTCACCATTCTTGCTGTTTTTATCCCATAACTCCATAACATTCAGTTATAGATAGTCTAAACTATACCTTTTTGGAATCATTGTCATCAGATACATAATGTGGTATCACTTTCAATATGACTGGAACATTTTTTAATTTTGACCCTGTGCAATTCTTCAGTTGACCCCTAATTGGCCCCCCAATTCAGATGGCTCACATTATTTTTCTAAAATATGTACCAAAAGGTATACACAGCCAAACCTTGGTGCTTGTAAACGGATTTGAAAGACTCTTACAGTTATCTGCTGTACTTTTTTTTTTTTTTTTTTTAGTAAGCAAACCTGCACTGCACAGAGACGTAGCACTGACATGCCATCTTACAAAAATGTGTGAAATGGAAGAGAACAACAATATGATTACACTCTAAAAAGTGTTACTGTGTTCTCATTTTTTTGGTGAAATATTCTTACACTTAAAAATATTGAGTCAATTAAAAAGCTGTGAAATCTTTTAAATATACTTGATAACCTTGGTAAATCTAAGTAAAAATATTAATATAATAGTGCTTTCCATCCATCCATCCATTTTCTTCCGCTTCATCCAGGGTCGGGTCGCGGGGGCAGCAGCTCAAGCAAAACCGCCCAGACCTCCCGATCCACACACACCTCCCCCAGCTCCTTCGGAACCCCGAGGCATTCCCAAGCCAGCTGAGAGACGTAGTCCCTCCAGCGTGTCCTGGGTCTTCCCTGGGGCCTCCTCCCGACGGGACGCACCCAGAACACCTCTCCAGCGAGGCGTCCAGGGGGCATCCGGAAAAGATGCCGAGCCACCTCAACTGGCTCCTTTCGACGTGAAGGAGCAGCAGCTCAACTCCGAGCTCCTCCTGAGTGACCGAGCTCCTCACCCTATCTCTAAGGGAGTGCTCAGCCACCCTGCGAGGAAACTCATCTCGGCCGCTTGTACTCGTGATCTTGTTCTTTCGGTCATGAGCCAAATCTCATGACCATAGGTGAGGATCGGAATGTAGATTGATCGGTAAATCGAGAGCCTTGCCCCCCTACTCAGCTCTCTCTTCACCACAACGGTCTGATACAGTGACTGCATCACTGCAGATGCTGCACCGATCCATCTATCGATCTCACGCTCCATCCGTCCCTCGCTCGTGAACAAGACCCTGAGATACTTAAACTCCTCCACTTGAGGTAAGGACACTCCACCGACCTGAAGAGGGCAAGGCACCTTTTTCCAGTCGAGAACCATGGCCTCGGATTTGGAGGTGCTGATTTTCATCCCGGATGCTTCACACTCGGCTGCAAACCACCCCAGTGCACGCTGAAGGTCCTGATTTGACGAAGCCAACAGAACCACATCGTCTGCAAACAGCAGAGATGAGATCCTGTGGTTCCAAAACCGGACCCCTCTACACCCTGGCTGCGCCTACAAATTCTGTCCATAAAGGTAATGAACAGAATATACAACCCCTGGCAAAAATTATGGAATCACTGGCCTCGGATGATGTTCATTCAGTTGTTTAATTTTGTAGAAAAAAAGCAGATCACAGACATGACACAAAACTAAAGTCATTTCAAATGGCAACTTTCTGGCTTTAAGAAACACTATAAGAAATCAAGAAAAAAAGATTGTGACAGTCAGTAACGGTTACTTTTTTAGACCAAGCAGAGGAAAAAAATATGGAATCACTCAATTCTGAGGAATAAATTATGGAATCACCCTGTAAATTTTCATCCCCCAAACTAACACCTGCATCAAATCAGATCTGCTCGTTGACATTGACCCTATGCCAGGACATTGACCCTATGTGTCTTTTTGCAAGGAATGTTTTCACAGTTTTTGCTCTATGGCAAGATCCATTATCATCTTGAAAAATGATTTCATCATCCCCAAACAATTTCCCTTTCAATTGTCCAAAATATCAACGTAAACTTGTGCATTTATTGATGATGTAATGACAGCCATCTCCCCAGTGCCTTTACCTGACATGCAGCCCCATATCATCAATGACTGTGGAAATTTACATGTTCTCTTCAGGCAGTCATCTTTATAAATCTCATTGGAACGGCACCAAACAAAAGTTCCAGCATCATCACCTTGCCCAATGCAGATTCGAGATTCATCACTGAATATGACTTTCATCCAGTCATCCACAGTCCATGATTGCTTTTCCTTAGCCCATTGTAACCTTGTTTTTTTCTGTTTAGGTGTTAATGATGGCTTTTGTTTAGCTTTTCTGTATGTAAATCCCATTTCCTTTAGGCGGTTTCTTACAGTTCGGTCACAGACGTTGACTCCAGTTTCCTCCCATTCGTTCCTCATTTGTTTTGTTGTGCATTTTTTGATTTTTGAGACATATTGCTTTAAGTTTTCTGTCTTGACACTTTGATGTCTTCTTTGGTCTACCAGTATGTTTGCCTTTAACAACCTTCCCATGTTGTTTGTATTTGGTCCAGAGTTTAGACACAGCTGACTGTGAACAACCAACATCTTTTGCAACATTGCGTGATGATTTACCCTCTTTTAAGAGTTTGATAATCCTCTCCTTTGTTTCAGTTGACATCTCTCGTGTTGGAACTATGATTCATGTCAGTCCACTTGGTGCAACAGCTCTCCAAGGTGTGATCACTCCTTTTTAGATGCAGACTAACGAGCAGATCTGATATGATGCAGGTGTTAGTTTTGGGGATGAAAATTTACAGGGTGATTCCATAATTTTTTCCTCAGAATTGAGTGATTCCATATTTTTTTCCTCCGCTTGGTCTAAAAAAGTAACCGTTACTGACTGCCACAATCTTTTTTTCTTGATTTCTTATAGTGTTTCTTAAAGCCAGAAAGTTGCCATTTGAAATGACTTTAGTTTTGTGTCATGTCTGTGATCTGCTTTTTTTCTACAAAATTAAACAACTGAATGAACATCCTCCGAGGCCGGTGATTCCATAATTTTTGCCAGGGGTTGTAGTCCTTTCCAAATATTCTGAATGACATTTACCAAGCAAATTAAGTATATTTCCAAAAATATAATTTGTTAGGCAAATGCTAATTTATTTCAACTAAATAAACTCAAATAATAAATGTAAAGTTAAGATCAAATTAACGGTTAAACGTTTAGGCATTTCATTTGCTACATCCAACTCAAACAATTTTTATTAAGTCAGTATAGCTGTTTTTTACTATGATATATATACAAAGCCACTGAACTGCTGTTTAGATATTATTAATATTATTACTTTACTACTACTACCACACTGTTAATGCATAATTCTAACATTCAGCAAAATTGTTTTGAAGGTTATATGGAATTTTACATATTTACTTCTGCCAAGAAATTATTTCAAGGGTTTAAAAAAGCTTGTAAAATGAAGTCAGCAGATACAGTCAGGTTCATAAGTATTTGGACAGCTGCACTTTTTTTATGTTGCCTCTGTACACCACCACAACAGAGTTGAAATGAAACACTCAAGATGTGCGTGTAGTTAGAGTTTTCACTCATTCATTCATTCATTTTCTGCCACTCATGCGGGTCTGGGTCGCAGAGACAGTAGACCAAGCAGCTCATTCCACACTTCCCTATCCTCAGCCAAGTCCTGTAACTCTTCAGAGGGGTTTCCAAATCATCTGGGAAATATAATCTCTCCAGTGTGTCCTGCTCAGCTTCTTCTTCACCACGACGGTACAATGTCTGCAAAACATCAGACGCCACCCCAATCTGTCTGTCGATGTCACGCTCCAATTTACCCCGAATTGTGAACAAGACCCTGAGATACTGTAACTCCTCCACTTGGGGCAGTAACTCTCTCCTGGCCCAGAGGGGATAGTCCGCCCTTTTCTGACAGAGGACCATGGTCTCAGCTGTGGGGGTGCTGATTCTCATCCCAGTCGCTTCCCCTAGAAGGTTACTAGAAGGGTCTTGGGAGTGTGACCAACCAGTCTACATGTATTTTGTGGACTTGGAAAAGGTGTATGACTGGGTTCCTCACGGTATCTTGTGGGTGGGTCCTGTGGGATTATGGGATACTGGATTTGCTGCAACGTGCGATCTGGTCTCTATATTACCAAAGTAGGAACTGTGTCTGCATTCCCGTCATTACATCAGACCTGTTCCTGGTGGGTGTTGGGCTCCCTCAGGGCTGTCTCTTGCCACCAATCCTGTTCATATTGTTCACCGACTGGATTTCAAGGCGCATTCAGGGCCGGTGACCTAAGAGTTGCAGCTCTTCTTTTATTTTATTTTATTTTATTTTATTTTATTTTATTTTATTTATTTATTTATTTGCGGATGATGTGGTTCTGTTGGTTTCACCAGGCAGTGACCTCCAGAGTGCACTGAGCAGGTTTGAGGCCAAGTGTGTAGCTAGTACTGCGGCAGTTAATCAATGATTAAGCATTTATTTAATTAATCATCAACTATTTTGGTAATCAATTAATTGTTTTCCATGACCTTTTATGCATTATTTTCATCTTCATAATGCAGATATTCTCTCTCTCTCTTTTTAACTCCTTTCTGACAGCTCAATGCACTATGTTAGGATTTGTTTTCTTTTTGTATCTCAGGAAGAGTTAAAGTTGTGCGCAAGTTTTTCTTCCTACCTTTTAAATCTTTGGCATATTATAACCTTTGTATGTTGGGATATGTGAAAGTTTCCAAAAATAAATGCTTTTTATGTCAAAATTTTTTAATGCAAGGTTGAAAGTTTCTGGTATCATTTATAATTATGATTTACTGGTAACCAAAGGATAACCAGCTAATCATAAATTAACAATTAGGCTATTAAAATAATTGTTAATCAATTACAAAAATCATCATTAGTTGCAGTGTCAACTTAGTTTTAATTCTCACAGGGTTCAGCAAAAGTATTTTTGGAATATTTAGGAATTACAGCTGATTTTATACACAGTTCTACCACTGTTAGAGGCCATGAATAATTGAGCAAACTACATTAAGGATTAATATTAATACAAATGATCACTTTTATAGCCAGTTTTCTTTAGACATGTCAGGGATGGTTACATGGACATTTACAAATAAGTGAATATATCACAGGTGGCACTGTGGATTAGTGGTTAGCACTGTCGCCTCACAGCAACAACACTCAAAAAATGGCTCTTTGTATGAACTCAATTCAGTTATGTGCAGGATTTCCATCTAATAAATATATGATGCCCCAACTCAAATAAAACACATCCATGCAAGATAATGTAATTTGATTTAGTTGGGACTACATATATTTATTAGGTGGAATCCAATCTAATGAATCAGTTTTTTGAGTGTATCACTCAAACAAATGACTCATTGGATGAACTCAGTTCACTTATGTGCAGAATTTCCATTTTATATATATATATATATATATATATATATATATATATATATATATATATATATATAGTCCCAACTAAATTTAGTTAGATTATCTTACATGGATGCACTTTATTTGAGTTGGGGCTACATATATTTATAAGAAGTAAATCCTGCTCATAACTGAATTGAGTTCATCCAGGAATCTGTTTTTGAGTGAAGGTCATTGGCTCACTTCCCGCCTGGTCCTTTCTGCGTGGAGTTTGCATGTTCTCCCCTTGTTCATGTGGGTTCCCTCTGGGTGCTCCAAAGACATGCAGGTTAGGTGATTTGGAAACTTTAAAATTGATTGTCGGTTTGTTGCCTTGTGATTGTCTAGCATTCCTGTGGAGGGTGTTTCCTGCCTCACGTCCAGTGACTACTGGGATAGGCTCCAGCCTTTGATTGGAGTAAGTAGATATAGAAAATGAATGAATGAATATGTCATGGGTTTCACTTACATCGCTCAGTAGAAAATACAAACAATATGGTACTCTAGAGCAAGTAGGCAGTTCTCAAAGACTGAGCAACTACACTAGAAAATAACTAGTGAGGGAAGCCACCAAGGCACCTATAGCCTTCGCTGGCTGCCTTTATAGAAACTCTTCATCATGTAACTTTTGGTTTTTGCGTAGGCAGTCACAGGTTCATAGTGGAGTGGAACAATACTGCACGTTTGAGTACACAACTGTTTCACCTCACTGCATATGCTACTTGTGGTCACAACACTGTTGTTCTTCCTCATCCTGTAAACATTCTGAGTACAGTACAGCTCACTGATAAACTGCTTTCACTGCATTTGCATTTACTTAACACAATACTAGTAGTTTCTGGCAGAAAAAGTTGAAGAAATGTAATTTTTTTTTCTTAAATGTGTAAATATGGACGTTAAAATTTAATTTTACACATTTACTTTTCCCCAGTCTTCGTAGATAAATGATGTGCTGTAGCTCCATAACTCTACCTGATGCGGTTTCACTTTGCACACATTTCATTCTATGACATCTTGAGACTAAATACTAAATTTCCTGTCTTGCAGGACACAGTGTGTTAAAATCCAGAATAATGTGTCATCACCCAGGTTCTGAACATTGGCGCTCCAAAAGGGTGTGTCTTGTCACCTCTTATAGTGCAGCAGATAACTGAAACAATCATGCAAATGGTGATAAAAGCATCAAATTTGGCAGAAATACTCCTTAGACATTCCTCTTTTAAAAAAAAAAACGTTTGGCTACTTGAATTTTCAATCAATGGTCAGGTAGGGGTCAACAGAAGAATTACACTGTGGTCAAAATTAAAAGATGCTCCAATCATATTGAAAACTATACCACATTATTTGCTTGATCATAAAGAATCCAAAAAGGTATAGTTTGGACTATCTGTGACTGAATTCTATGGAGTTATGGGATAAAAACAGCAAGAATGGTGACAAAGGTCAGTTTCAGTTTGTACAGGGATCAAAAGTTAAAGTTGCTCCATTTTTGGTAAAAAGTGATGCAAATTATTGGTTGAGCTAATAGGATTAATAAATTGAGTAGTTTTGACAGTGTTCAATGATTGGTCTCCAAAGTAAAGGTCAAACAAGGTCAACGTCCATTGGATTCTATGACATGTGACATATGTTACCCTGTAACGTGATAAGTAAGGATGATACATGGTCCAAACTATTCCTTTTTTAAAACCCTGTTAAATCAACTAATAATTTGCATTACTTTTTACCAAAATTGGAGCAACTTTAACTTTTGACCCCTTTGACTGACACTGACCTTTGTCACCATTCTTGCTGTTTTTATCCCATAACTCCATAGAATTCAGTCACAGATAGTCCAAACTATACCTTTTTGGAATCTTTATGATCAGGTAAATAATGTGGTATAGGTTTCAATATGATTAGCACATCTTTTAATTTTGACCCCTGTGTAATTCTTCAATTGACCTCTACCTGAACGCTGACTGAAAATTCAAGGGACCAGTCGTTTTTTTCAAAAGAGGAATGTCTAAGGAGTATTTCTGCCGAATTTGCTGCTTTTATCACCATTTGCAGGATTCTGCTCTAAATATTTTCTTATCTGCTGCACTATTATTTTCCCTTTACACCAACAACTGTACATCAAATTCTGCATGTGTCAAACTACTAAAGTTTGCAGATGACACCACTGTTATAGGCCTCATATCCAATGGGGACGAATCTACCTATCGGAGTGAGGTCGATCAGATAGTGCAGTGGTGTGAAAACAATAACCTAATCCTTAATGCAACCAAAACCAAAGAACTCATAGTTGACTATAGGAAAAAGCCAAGCCAGTATGTTCCCATCTCCATTAATGGCCAAGTTTCCTAGGCACCACCATCCATTTATCCTTATCATGGAATCTGAACACCAGTCTCATTATTTCCAAAGCCCATCAGAGACTACACTTCCTCCGTCAGCTGAGGAAATTTGGGGTCAGTCAAGCAGGCACGACCCACTTCCATCGTGCTACCATTGAAAATGTGCTCACCTTCTCTGTCCTGGTCTGGTATGGTAGTGCTACCAGCCAGGACAAACAACAGCTTGACAGGGTGGTACACAGGGCCTCTAAAATCATTGGCTGTAGTCTACCTTCCATAGCCTCACACTATAACACCAGGATTTCCAGGAAAGCTTGTAACATCACCTCTGATCCTTCCCATCCAGCACACCATTTATTTACTCTCTTACCATCAGGGAAGAGGTACAGAAGCATCACATGTAAAACATCACGCTTTAGGGATAGTACCTATCCACAAGCTATTTGTCACTGAACATGCACTAAGCACTTCATGGTTGACTTTATGGACTACCTCTCTCTGCACTTTTTGAACCACTGAACCATGCTGCTGCTACTCTCTGTAACCATACACTTTTTCTATGTGTATTAGTGTTGTATTTTTTGTTGTCATTGTGGTGTGAGATATGTGAGCATATCAAAGCACATTCTTATCAGCTGTATTTTATTATATTGTTGAAATGGCTATAATAATAAACTTCAACTCAAACTTGAACTTGAACTCTACCAGGACATTTTTCTGTTTGTTTGCAGACAAGGTTGTGTTTTATTTGAAAGGAGGTCCTTGTATTCATCACAATCCATCTGCTCCAGATAAGTATCTAAATGTTTAAGACGCTAGTCAGGAAGTTGACTGAATCAAACAGTTGGAGATTAACCAATCAATTCTGTGTTGTTACAAGAGCATAAACAACATGTTTTCCAGCAGGATGTTAGTGTTTGTGCACTCTTACAAAGTGACGTGCTGATCTGTTGTGCGTGCTATAGATGTCACCAAATGCTGACTAAACCTACAAATACCACTTCCTCTGACCTTGAAGGGAGGTTTTCCCCCAGCAAAAGAAAACAAAATCACTTTTAAAAAAATGAACTTGAAGCACTCGAGTCTAATATTTGACACAGATTCATTTCAATTTCAATTTATTTTCATTTATATAGTGCCAAATCACAACAAGGTTGCCTCAAGGCGCTTCACACAAGTAAGGTCTAATCTTACCAACCCCCAGAGCAACAGTGGTAAGGAAAAGCTCCCTCTGAGGAAGAAACCTCAAGCAGACCAGAGTCAAAGGGATGACCCTCTGCTTGGGCCATGCTACAAACATAAATTACAAAACAATTCACAAAACGAACATACAGGAAATGTTGTCGGTAATTCGTGCGAATTACTACTTTGTTCTGTGAGGTCTTGAGCAGTTCAGTCCAAAATTGAACCACTTTTTTGTTGACTTGACACACAATCCTTCAACCATGTTTAATCCAAACAGTTTGACTTCAACTATTTGGAGCTTGAGTTCAAACTTTCAGGTTCACTCAATGTCAAATATCACGTGACCAAGAGAAAGACGCTTTATGACACATATGAGTCTTTAATAGTTACAGTCGGTGTATCTATAACCAGTTTCTCAGAAAAAACATTCTAAATCAGTGTGACCTTTAAAGTTTGAAGGCCATATGACCAATAGAAAAATTATATACAACTTCATCTTAGTGTTTAATAGTAATACTGTAATAAAAACCCTGGGAATAGCCATTCCATATCAGTTTGACTTTTCATTGTCCCCCATGGTAAAAGGTTATGTAACCTACAGAAAAGTGGCATATGATGTCTTCTTAGGGCGTGCTCATACGAGGTCACGGTACCTTGGACTGTACCTGTGCACCATTTTCCACCATTTCCCACTCCCCTACTGGTCTGTGCTCACACTGCAGTGAAATAACTGATAAAATATCTTTATCAAGACAATGTGACTTCTGTTTTGAGGCAGAGTTCGCTCTCACATACCATAATAACAGAGAATATAATTGAAAGATTATTGAGTTTTGCCCTATTCGGGTTAGATTAGTTTCATATGGGGAGGTGGACGAATGTAATATTTATTATGAGCAAATAACATGGGTTAACAAAGCTTGATATAAATGACAGATGTCATGCATGGCTGTCAGTCTTAAAAAAGACACACACAAATAATGACTAGGTTTATACCTTTTACCCCTTTGTTTTAAGTTCTGGAAAAGAGTGGATTTGTCTCTACAATCACTATATTATGATGCTTCAAATTATGTTGCCTGCACTTTAAAAAAAAATTTTTTTTTTTGGCTGTGTGCACTCTGCACAATGGCGTGTGCTCCTTGTGCCCAAAGCAGAGTAGGTGGTCTGTCCACCTCTTATACAGGTGCTAAACAAATGTGTCCCGTCCCACTGGTTTTGGATTTATTTTTTTATTTTTCTGGATGCAGAGGTCTGGACTTTGCTTTGCACATGACAAAGCAGCTGATTCAGACATGTACAATGTGCTTTACAAATGCACAACCATGCTTGAGATAAACAGCAGAAAACTCATTTTCCAAAGCATGTGTTCATATGGGATTAATATAACCTGAGGTTATTTCTATGGATTAGTTTACAGAATGTAGGAGGCGCTGTCTGTTAAAATGACTGACATCTCTTATTTGGATCTAACAAAAATGTTTGAGGAACTCAAAGTAATAATTACTTTACCTCACCTCCTCATATAAAACCTGTCCTATCTGAATAAATGATGCAGTAAGGGATTTACCAGCCAATCATACTGCACAAGATTTCTATTGAGGCAGCAGATGATGATTAAATATTTTACAGCTTTGCTCGCTGACTGTTGGACAAGGAGCCAAGAAACCAGACCCATTTTTAAGCCAAATGTTGTAGAAGAAATAGAAAACTATTACAGTAAACTGTGAAATTGAAAAGTCACGTCAGTGTCATTACGTCCGGTGTTGTTTGTGATCACACGTGTCATTGCTGCAGTCCATCTCTACATTTGGTCCTGACATGCACCAGCATGTCATCCTTGGCCACAGCCCAGGGCGCTCACACGAGTGAAACAAATTGGACTTTGGAGGTGGAACGGGCTCAGGCATGGTCCAGACTGCCTAGTGTGAGCACACTCTTCGTGTTTAATAGTAACATAGATTCATCTTTAACCAGTTCCTCAAAATAGACATTCTAAATTACTTTGACCTCTCAGTATCACCCAAGGTCAAATGTTATGTGGCCAATAGAAATGTTATATATTACTTCATCTTAGTGTTTAATAATAATACTATGTATCATTAGCCAGTTCCACAAAATATCTGTTCTCAATTAGTTTGACATTTGAAGGTCACCCAAGGTCAAAGGTCAATAGACTAACACAGACGTGATATATATAACTTCATCTTGGTTTTTAATTATAATAACACAGATTGGTCTTTAACCATTTCCTCAAAATAGCCATTCTATGACTGTTTGACCTTTCAAGGTCAGCCATGGTCAAAGTTCATGTAACCAATAGAAATGTGATATATGACGTCATCTTAGTGTTTAACAATAACACAGATGTATCATTAGCCAAGTCCTCAAAATATCTACTCTAAATTAGTTTGACTTTGAAGGTGACCCCAAGTCAAAGGTTATGAGACTAACACAAAAGTGATATATTACTTTACCTTATTGTTTAATGATAACACAGATGTATCATTAGTCAATTCCTCAAAATATCTATTCAAAATTAGTTTGACCTTTCAAGGTCAGCCAAGGTCAAAGGTCATGTAACCAATAGAAATGTGATTATATGACTTAATCTTAATGTTCAACAGCAACACTGATGTATCTTTAACCAGGTTCTTGAAATAGTCATTCTAGATTTTGTTTTACTTTCAAGGCCATGTAAGGTCAAAGTTCATGGAGCCAATAGAAAGGTGTTATATAACTTCATATTAGTGTTTAATATACATATATAACTTGTAGTTTTCCTTAGTCTGTGATCTTTACTTTTAACCGATTTTCTTTAATCAAACCACTTTGATTAAATTGTTTGTCTTTCATGTGCTCACAAAACCACTCTGATTAAATAAGTATAGTAACATACAATGTTTTAGGCTGTGTATATTTTATAAATGTATTTATGCACACATATAGACTTTGAGAGAACCATGTCCCAGAAAGTTATTTCAAATTGGAATAGTTTGATATAACATTTCAAGCTGGCCAGTTGATGCATGAAAAAATTGTTGACCAATCAGACGATTAGTATCAAACTGCAAATGCAGCTAGGTTGATGGTTTGGTTTCAGTTGGTCTTATTCCAGCTTTATTTTGACATCTATTTGACGTTTTGTTTGCTGTTAGTCACAGCAGCTTTACCGTCTCTCCGTCAGTTTATTCTCTGATCAATCGCACCTGTTCTACAACACACACCTGCTTCCAATTTTGGCATCAAGGACTCGGCACAAATCTCCTCGACCTCCCCGGTCATTCCAGCTTTGGAAGAATATATTTTGTTTGTTGATTTATATAGATGGCAATATCAAAACAACCATTGTTTTGAAATGTTTTGGAACATTTTAGAAATAGTTCCCTTGAAGTTGGTTCTGAGTTTAAACGGTCTGAACCCTGCACTGGTTCAGTTTGTGATGGATACAGACACACGGAGATAGTTGTCATTTTTCATGTTTTACTTTTTGTCTTTCTCAGACAGAACTTCTGTTTTTACTTCTGGAATGACTTTGTATCAAACCTGTGGTAACTTAGGGAGACTGAGATGAGGAGTATCACTTGCATTGTGAGGCAGAAAGCATCAGCTTCAACGTTTTGGCCATGTGTGCCGTTTTTCTGTGCATGATCCAGTACGATGACCCCAGTGGTTGGAGAAGGTCAAGGCGGCGCCCACACATCACCTGGCTGTGGCAGATAGATGCTTACTTTCAAGATGTGGGGATGGACTGCTTGTCTGCCTGGATGGCTGCCCTCCAGTACCCAATATGGTGTCATAGTGCCGTGGATGCAGCAAAGTGAGGTACCAGCTTTAATTTGTTTTTGTCTCTTTTTTCAGCCGCTGTCAGTGGCAGTCTTCATCATTTTTCCTTGTTTAAAGTGTTTTGTCAGCTTTGGCGTGGGTTTGTGCATCTCCACATAGCTCATAAATTAAACTTTCCAGCATACAAGGATGCCAACAGAAGGAAAAAAATAATACAGATGTGTTTACAGTGCATCGAGAAAGTATCCACAACACTTCACTTGTCCACATTTTGTTATGTTACAGCCTTATTCCAAAATGAATGAAATTCATTTTTCCCCCCTCAAAATTCTAAACACAATATCCCATAATGACAATGTGAAAAATGGTTTGTTTGTTTGTTTGTTTGTTTGTTTTTTTTTAGATTTTTGCAAATTTATATATTTTTTTTAAAAACTAAGGAATCACCTGCATAATTATTCAGTCTTTAACAGGAAGTTCAAATTGAGCTCAGGTGCATCCTGTTTCACTGATCATAATTGAGATGTTTCTATGGCCTAATCTGAGTCCACCTGGAGTAAATTCAGTTGATTGGTCATGATTTAGAAAGGTACACACCTGTCTACATATGTACTGGAAAACAGAGATAATTGAATTTAAAAAATTTAGGAACACAATAAAAGGAACACAATAAAAAGACAAACCATTAAAGAGCACAAGAATAAACTAAACTGTACATAACTTTCCATTTTAAAATCCTCCAAAACTGATTTCGCAAAGTAGTAAAACTGAGACGGGAGGCCAAACTGGACTACTGAGGACCACTTTGGAAATAATATATGCATTTTATACTTTAAAAGTTCAATATTTTTTATCAGTTATTTCAGAAAGTGAAAATTACATTGAAATATATTACATTATATTATTATATCACATATAAACTAAGGCCCTGTATATATAGCACTTTTTTTCTGAGCACCATTCTCTGCTTAATTGCTCTAAATGCAAATGGAACGTATACAGCTGGATGCAGCCCACTCCAGAAAAAGTGCACCACCCAGTGTCTTTTTTGAGAGCATGCCACCTTTTTCTTTTTTTTTTTTTGTGGGGCCCCTCTGAGCACTTAAATGTGATCACTGCATCTCTTTATCAGGCAACTAATCAGATTGTACAAAACTTGTCACTGCATGAGGGAGACTTTTGCAGTCTCTGTCAACAGTCAGCTTTCATCCCATCTGTGATAGCGGATTGGACAGATGCTTTGTTCCTGCTGAGAGTGAGTGCTTTTTTATGGCCATACATTATAAGTTAGTGATTTTATTGTTTTCATATAAACAGGTTCCACAAAAGCACTTTTTCCTTTTAAGAAAGTGCTGATATGAGGCACTGTGTTTAAGTGTTTCTGGGAGGTCTCTCTGCATTTTTATGCCAGAAAAACAAACAAACAAACAAAAACTCTATACCCAGCTAACAATTTGACGTTGCCGGAACGTTGCACAGAAGTTGCAATGACGTTGTAGCAACGTGAATTTGCAGACTCCCCACAACGTTGCTGCAATGTTGTCAGCAAAGTTATGTTGCAACGTTGTAGCAGTGTGAATTTGTAGACTCCCCACAACATTGCTACAACGTTGTCAGCAACGTTGCTGACAATGTTGGAAAGTTTACGTTGTGTGTTACCTGGGTATGGGCATGGATCCTAAAACGTTTCAAGCATTTTTAATGTTAATTTTGATCATCACAGCCTACAGCTCAGAAAAAAATGAAATAAAAAATATCTCAAAATATTAGATTATTTCACTCAAGTTTGAGTAAACCACTAGTTTTGCAATAGAAACACCATGAAATACCATGACTGTCAGTGTTTTTCAGTACACACAACCACAGTTATGGGGAAGAGTGCTAACTTGACAGTTGTCCAGAGGACACACTGACATTTTCCACAAGGAGGGTAAGCGACCAAAGTGCTGGCTATTCACAGAGTGCTGGATCAAAGTATTGACACAGCACAATATCATACAGTGAAATATACAGTCACATAGGGGTCATTTAATAATGTTAATTCTAATGATGTAATAATGGAACCACAGAATCTTGTCTCTGCTGTTTGCGGACGATGTGGTTTTGTTGGCTTTGTCAAATCAGGACCTTCAGCGTGCACTGGGGATGGTTGCAGCCGAGTGTGAAGCGTCCGGGATGAAGATCAGCACCTCCAAATCTGAGGCCATGGTTCTCGACCGGAAAAAGGTGTTTTGCCCTCTTTGGGACGGTGGAGTGTCCTTGCCTCAAGTGGAGGAGTTTAAGTATCTCAGGGTCTTGTTCATGAGGGGTGGATGGAGCGTGAGATCGATAGACGGATCGGTGCAGCATCTGTAGTGATGCTGTCGCTGTATCGGACCGCCGTGGTGAAGAGAGAGCTGAGTAGGGGGGCAAAGCTCTCGATTTACCGATCGATCTACGTTCCGATCCTCACCTATGGTCATGAGATTTGGCTCATGACCGAAAGAACAAGATCGCGAGTACAAGCGGCCGAGATGAGTTTCCTCCGCAGGGTGGCTGGGCGCTCCCTTAGAGATAGGATGAGGAGCTCGGTCACTCAGGAGGAGCTCGGAGTCGCGCCACTGCTCCTCCACGTCGAAAGGAGTCAGTTGAGGTGGCTCGGGCATCTTTTCCGGATGCCCCCTGGACGCCTCGCTGGAGAGCTGTTCCGGGCACGTCCCATTGGGGGGAGGCCCCGGGGAAGACCCAGGACACACTGGAGGGACTACATCTCTCGGCTGGCTTGGGAACACCTTGGGGTTCCCCCGGAGGAGCTGGGGGAGGTGTGTGTGGATCGGGAGGTCTGGGCGGCTTTGCTTGAGCTGCTGCCCCCACGACCTGACTCTGGATAAAGCAGAAGAAAATGGATGGATGGCTGGATGGACTAATGATGTAATATTTGATGATTATTCAGCCTCAGCGTTGTTTTTTTTTTTTATCTACAGGTCTTTTCCAAAACAGGAGCCAAGCTCTCGCTTTCCTGCTGATGGCTATCCAGATAATGTGAAGGTGGGCATGCGCATTTATTTATTTTTATTCATTAAGCACATGTTGGCATGATGAAGGCTTTGATTGTGTCGAGATGAAAGACTGACTTTCCAAAAAGTAAGTACAAATCAAAAACTCAGTCCCAGCCTGGGAAAGCAGATTTATTATTTTTTTTATTTATCTTAAATCCCAAGAGAAGTAAAGCACGGAGTCAACGATTCCCCGACTTGCCCAGTCTCAGCTAAGGTTCACTGTACAGAGTCAGATCATGTGTGTATCAGGTCATGTGACAAACCTCTGATTCTTCTCCTCGGGGAACCAGTAAAAACATAATTCACTCTGAAGAACTGGTTGCTGAAATTCATTCCCAGCCAAGATGACAATTTTATTGCTTTGAGGAACATTAATTTACAGTGTTGTGGTTAAAGAGAAAATAAAGTTGATGTTTTCACAAGTCCACGTTTGTTTCTAACTATACCGCCAGTCAGCTCTGCCTTTTGTTGTTTATTTTACTATTGCAGTGTGTGAGAGGTAAGATTGAGATGGTTTGAATATGTGCAGAGGAGGGACCCAGGGTATATAGGGAGAAGGATGCTGAGGATGGAGCCACCACGTAGGACGAGCAGAGCGAGGCCAAAGAGGAGGATCATGGATGTGGTGAGGGAGGACATGTAGGTAGTTGGGACGACAGAGGAAGATACAGATGACAGGGTGAGATGGAAACGATTGACCAGCTGTGGCGAGCCCTAACAGGAACAGCCGAAAGAAGAAGCAGAGGTGTATGACTATGTGGTAACCTTTATTACAATGGCATAATATTAGAATAATGGCTGCAACAACACTGTAATAACTGTAATAATTGTAATAATTTTTACAGTAGTGATGGTCTATAACAATTGAGGTTTATTACAATAGGTGTATTAGAATAGTGGTTGCAACAACTTTCAGGGCCACTAATAACGATTATAATAGTAACAGTTATTACAACAGTGGATAAAACAACACACACTCACTATTGTAATAATTATTACAAAGTGACAGTCACGCTCTATAACTGTTGGGATAGACTCCAGCCCCCCACGACCCTTAATTGGACTAAGCATCGAAGATGAGTCAATGAGTGTGTTATTACTACAGTGGCATATTCCAATAGGAGTTTCTGTGAAGGCTGTCAGTTGTCCAGGTGGTTTCCATAGTGGAGAAGCTTGAATTTTCAACTGGACTGGGTTGCTTGACGTGAGGACGTTTCGCTTGTAATCGCAGAAGCTTCCTCAGCTACATTTCTTGCTCTGGTAGTCTGACTTCTGTCTTGAATCTTGTAGAGAAGAATGAGCGAATCGTCCTTGCGTCAAGCAACCCAGTCCAGTCAAGATTCAAGCTTCTCTACTATACAATAGGAGTTGCAACATTCCACCTCCTATTGCAATAATGAGAGTTCTTACAATAACAATTTCAACAATATTCACACCCACTTTGTAATAATTATTACAAAGTGACAGTTATTACTGCAGTTGCTTATTACAAAAGGAGTTGCAACATTCATGCCTGCTATTATGATAATTACTGCAATAGTGACAATTATAGCAATAGTGATTTGTGACAATAGTGGTTACAACAACATTCACGCTGGCCATTGTAATAATTATTACAAAGTGACGGTTATTACTACAGTGGCTTATTACAATAGGAGTTGCAACATTCACGCCTGTTATTATGATAATTACTGCAATAGTGACAATTATAACAATAGTGATTTGTTACAATAGTGGTTACAACAACATTCACACTGGCCATTGTAATAATCATTACAAAATAATGGTTATTACTACAGTGTCTTATTACAATAGGAGTTGCAACATTCACGCCTGTTATTATGATAATTATTGCAATAATGACAGTTACAGCAATAGTGATTTTTTTTTTTTACAATAGTGGTTACAACAACATTCACGCTGGCCATTGTAATAATTATTACAATGTCACAGTTATTACTGCAGTGGCTTATTACAATAGGAGTTGGAACATTCATGCCTGCTATTATGATAATTATTGCGATAGTGACAATTATAACAATAGTGATTTGTTACAATAGTGGTTTAAACAACATTCATGCTGGCCATTGTAATAATTATTACAATGTCACAGTTATTACTGCAGTGGCTTATTACAATAGGAGTTGCAACATTCATGCCTGCTATTATGATAATTATTTCAATAGTGACAATTATAACAATACTGATTTGTTACGATAGTGGTTACAACAACATTCACGCTGGCCAATGTAATAATTATTACAAAGTGACAGTTAGTGCTGCAGTAGCTTATTACAATAGGAGTTGCAACATTCATGCCTGCTATTATGATCATTATTGCAGTAGTGACAATTACAGCAATAGTGATTTTTTTTTTTTACGCTGGCCATTGTAAAAATTATTACAATAGCGACAGTTATTACAGTAGTGATTGCAGCATGAGTATGTGAGGATGATCAGATCAGATAGACAGCAGGTTAACTACAACCATGAATGTGAACTGTCCTGATGAAAAACAAAAAGTGAGATTCTGCAGAGTTCAGCTGGTATTGTTGGCACCGTGTCCTGGAAGGTGGTGCTCACATTAAACAGCAGTTGTCCAAGGACACATGGCTCAGCTTTGTCGTGGTCTACAGCAAATGTGTGTGATCGTGTCTGAAGCCTCCATCTGTTTGGATATCAAATATGGCAGAGTTTCAACAGAAAGTTAAACACTGTCAGTAAACATGATGTTTACAGTGACATTTGTCTGCCTGGCTGTCAGCGGGATTTAGCCGTTAGCCACGAAAGTTGGTGGAATGATTGTAAATCGATTGTATTTCTATGGCTGTTTTCCAGTGGATGCAGACGCTCAAAGCAGATTACAACAATGATGCACATCTTTACCTACATACACACACACACACACACACACACACACACACACACACACACACACACACACACACACACACACACACACACACACACACACACACACACACACACACACACACACACACACACAAATGAACTGCTGTCTCAATAAGAAAAAGTGATATTACAATTTCCATAGATTTTTTAGAAGTTATTTCGGCTTAACTGGAGACGTCTTGTGGCATTAACTCAGTTGAAAGTTGAAATGACTTTTAAAATAACTTTAACAAAATCTATTCAAATTGTTGTGTGTGGGGGCGGGGGGTGGGGGGATTTGAGATTCTTTTTGGGTTTTCTTTCTTCAAAAGATAAACAAAGTTCAAGCTGTCAAATATCTGTTGAATATCATAACCATAAAATTTCTGTCACTGCAATGTTGCACAAAGTAGTGATGGCTTGAATTTTATAAGTAACTGGAGGAATGCTATTATTATAACAGAAGTAGATTAGATTAGATAATATACAAATAATGAATGTTTGAGTTCAATGGTACGAATATTTCATGATGTGAAAGTGTGCGTTCCAGCTTTCACATCATGAAATATTCATACCATTGAAAGAATGTATAAACATTCATTATTTGTTTTATATAAGGGCTAAAATAGGTCCTTGTCATTGGATATTTTATTAATTTATAAACAACAGAAAAGGGGCTTACATTTTGGTGTTCCACTGCCGATGAACAGTCTAACACGAACTTTAAATAGGAGTCCAAAATTGTGATGATGTAGTCCTTCGTGTACTTCCAAAAAAAGACTGTGTAGTTCCTCAGTCCAGCAAAAATTAATGTCAGCTTTTCATCCTAACAGCTCTTCATGCCTCCATACGGCTTACAGCAGAGTGGATTTGTTTGGTTTTTTAGCACCGTCAATTAGCTCCTTCAGATCATCATCTGTCAGCAAAACAAACTCTGCATGTTTAGCTAAACACCGCCCCCACTAGTGGGTGGGGTTCACAGCGTGCAATGGTACAAAACATATGGAACCAAATTGCACACTAAATGGAACCAAATTGCACACTAAATGCAACACAACACAAATAGGAGGAATAATCCATGTCACGTGACATACAAAGCACCCATGATCATCTGTCCACGAGTGTACCTGGTCCATATCCAGTTCATAATCTTGACCTGGAGGACAAAAGTGTACGTTCATACAGGGATAGTTTGAATTTAGCATGGGGCTTAATGAATACTAAAGGGTCCTCGGCAGAGAAATGTGCTCTACAGTGTGCCGCCTTTAGTTTTGGACTTGTTCTCACAAGCGTGTTCACTCATTTTTTTTTTTTTAACTTAAATCTAGATATGATGACTGCTGCCTTATTTTGACACCACATTGTGTATCATTTCTTGCACTGGTGCAGCGCTTTTCTGCATCCACACCATAGAATCGCCCTGAGCCCTGGATGGCAACCACCCAAGCAGGCAACAGGTCCATTTCCACACGTTTAAAATAACCGTGTGTGCTGCAGCCCGGCGAACTAGTGATCTTGATGAAACCTGACAATCACAGGTTCTATTACAGACAGTAAGTGAAAGAGCTCAGGATCTGTTACAGTGCAGTATACAGTCACGTAGGTGTGATTTAATATTTAGAATCTTGATGATGTAATATTTGATGATTATTCAGCCTCAGCTTTCCCCTGAAATGTGACACAGTATTATTTCAACACTTGATTTGCAGGTCTTTTCCAAAACAGGAGCCAATCATCTCATTTTCCTGGTGATGCTGAGTACAGAAATGAACAAAGTACGAATGCCTTCTTTATGTTGAGATGAAATGCTGACGTCCCGTGAAGAAAATAGAGATCAAAAATTCAGTCCCTGCCTGAGAAATCCAGGATTTTTATGTATTTTTTAAAATTCCCTAGAGAGGTAAAGCATGGAGTCAACCCCCCCCGCCCCCCCCCCAAATGACAATTTTACTGCTTTGATGGGAATTAATTGAGAGTTTTGGGAGTTAAGAAGAAAATGTATTTTGATGATGCCACTGCCTTTTGTTGCTTTTGTTTTATTTTAATTATTAACTATTGGTGTTTATGATGTGTACTTGGTCATCACCAACTATTTGAGAAGTTTAGAGGTCATCTGTTCTAAGTGACTGTGCAGCTCAGTCATATTCAAGTCTTAATTTGTCTCAATGTTCCATCAAACATGACATTCCTTCAATAACTCAATTTGTTTTTTGCCAAAAATGATAGAAACAGCACCATAAATGGCTATCTGTATGGTTGTGTGTTTACTCCAAAGAAGATGTGAGTAATCACACATCCCACACATGCTTCTCATGTCAGTAGTGATTATTTAACCCCCTGAGGGGTCATATTTGAAGATATGCCTCCAGATATGTGAAATATCAAGGGTTCAAGTGGGAACACTTGGGACAAAAATTGGGTTTTAACCTCAATAAATCAGTACTGAAAATATGTTAGTAGTAGGATCAGACTGTAAAAGAGATTAAATGAAATTTTGTAACAAACAATGGCACCAACATTAGGTGCAAATCTGGTTATTTTTTTAAATCTCTACATATTACCCCAAGAAACGAGCCTCTGTGTTTCCAGTCGAGCTCACATTACATATGTATATAATTTATATATTTTGATATAATTTGCTGTTTGTATCCTCAAAACTGAAAATCCATCTTGGTTAAAAAAAAAAAATGCTGTAATATACTTTTACTTTTGTTGTAGACAGCGTGAACTCAAGATATTTCATGGTCTGTGTGCTTAATTTCATTTAATTTGTTAATATGCATCCATTCCTGCAACACATTCCCAAAAAAGTAAGACTGTGGGCAATTTAGTGCTAATAATGAGGTTTAGAAAAAATTAAATAACAATGTCATTTCAAACAATGAGTGATTGTAATAATGATTTAGTACAAAAACAATATCCATGAAAGGCTGATACTTTGAGGTACATATATACAGGGTTGGGTAGGATTACTTTGAAATATAATCCAAAAGTAATCAGATTACAAGTAATCCAAATGTATGTACATACAGTGGGGAAAATAAGTATTTGACCCCCTGTCAGTTTTGCAGGTTTTCCCACCTACAAAGAATGGAGAGGTCTGTAATTTTTATCGTAGATACACTTCATATGTGAGAGACAGAATCTAAAAAGAAAATCCAGAAAATCACATTGTATGATTTTTAAATAATTAATTTGCATTTTATTGCATCAAATAAGTATTTGACCCCCTACCAACCAGCAAGAATTCTGGCTCACACAGACCTGTTAATTTCTCTTTAAGAAGCCCTCTTATTCTGCACTCTACCTGTATTATTTGCACCTGTTTGAACTTGTTACCTGTATAAAAGACACCTGTTCACACACTCAATTTATCACACTCCAACCTGTCCACCATAGCCAAGACCAAAGAGCTGTCTAAGGACACCAGGGACAAAACTGTAGAGCTACACAAGGCTGAGATGGACTACAGGACAACAGGCAAACAGCTTGGTAGAAGACAACAACTGTGTGTTATGATTATTTATTAGAAAGTGGAAGTAAGACAAGATGACTGTCAATCTCCCTCGGTCTGGGATTCCATGCAAGATCTCACTTTGTGGGGTAAGGATAATTCTGAGAAAGCTCAGAACTACTCAGGAGGACCTGGTCAATGACCTGAAGAGAGCTGGGACCACAGTCACAAAGATTACATTAGTAACACATGATGCTGTCATGGTTTAAAATCCTGCAGGGCAGCAAGGTCCCCCTGCTCAAGCCAGCACATGTCCAGGCCTGTTTGAAGTTCACCAGTGACCATCTGGATGATCCAGAGGAGGCATGGGAGAAGGTCATATGGTCAGATGAGACCAGAATAGAGCTTTTTGGAATCAACTCCACTTACCATGTTTAGAGGATGAGAACAACCCCAAGAAAACCATCCCAACCGTGAAGCATGGGGGTGGAAACATCATACTCTGGGGGTGCTCTTCTGCAAAGGGGACAGGACGACTGCACCGTATTGAAGGGAGGATGGATGGGGTCATATATTGTGAGATTTTGGCAAACAACCTCCTTCCCTCAGTAAGGGCATTGAAGATGGGTCATGGCTGGGTCTTCCAGCATGACAATGACCCCAAACACACAGCCATGGCAACTAAGGAGGGGCTCCGTAAAAAAGCATTTCAAGGTCCTGGAGTGGCCTGGCCAGTCTCCAGACCTGAACTCAATAGAAAATCTTTGGAGGGAGCTGAAACTCCAAACCTGAAAGATTTGGAGAAGATCTATATGGAGGAGTGGACCAAAATCCCTGTTGCAGTGTGTGAAAACTTGGTCAAGAACTACAGGAAACGTCTGACCTCTGTAATGGCAGACAAATGCTTCTGTACCAATTGTTAAGCTCTGTTTTTCTAGGGGGTCAAATACTTATTTTATGCAATAAAATGCAAATTAAACATATTTAAAAATCATACAATGTGATTTAATGGATTTTTTTTTTTAGATTCTGTCTCTCACAGTTGAAGTGTACCTATGATAAAAATACAGACCTCTCCATTCTTTGTAGGTGGGAAAACCTGCAAAATTGACAGGGGGTCAAATACTTGTTTTCCCCACTGTACGTACATGTAATCCACATGTATTCTTTCAATTTAATCCTACCCAGCCTTGCATATATATATATATATATATATATATATATATATATATATATATATATATATATATATATATATATATATATATATAAAGATATAAAATACTGTGTTGGATTCAAACATTTCCATATATTTTGCAAAGACGGTCTCATTCATTTTTGAGGGATTCTACAGACAATTATCTGCACCTTAAGTATCATCATGCCTTTTCTTTATAACGTCTGCAGTTATAAATACATGATGCTTGAATGCTAAAATTGGCTTAGTGGTTAGCACTCTTGTCTCATAGCAATGACTGAATGAATGTTAAAATGTCTTGATGACTATCAGGCACATCAAAGCAGTGGGATGTGATGGCTCCAGGTTGTCAGAATGACGAATGGAGCGGGAAGACAAACGCATCATCTACAAAAATGAGTGCAACCAGGCATGCGAAAGTTGTGATAAAACTGCCACTGTCATGTCGTCTTTGCGCAATATCAACCGAGTTCCCAATAAACAAGTCAAACCACCTTTTCCATGAAAAAGAGGAAGTTGCTGAAATCAGATAAATGTGTTATTTTTATATTTAGGTGAAGTGAAGCCTGATCACACATGGGCTGGATCTATCTGGGTACACGTTGTTTTGAACATTGCTGTTGATGTGTAACATCATGACATAGGACAATATATTTTTCTGCAACAGAAACAAATGAAAGGATAATAATTAACCCCAAGGAGTCAGGTACCAAATCAAATAGCGCACCAGTTACTGCAAACACCTGTTAAAAAAAAAATACCCTGTTGTCATTAATGTTTAACTATTTGGGACTGTTTCACAGATTCAGGATTGGATGAAGTACAAGAACTCCCTGATAAACATACCACTGTCCCAGCTTTTTTGAAACATCTTGCAGGTATCCATTTCTAAATGAGCAAATATTTGCACAAAAACAAAAAAGTCTATCAGTTTGAATAATAAATATCTTTTCTTTGTGGTGTATTCAGTTGAATATAGGTTGAAGAGGATTTGCAAATCATTGTATTCTGTTTTTATTTACATTTCACACAACGTCCCAACTTCACTGGAATTGGGGTTGTACTTTGTGCTGACTTCACTTCCTGTCCTGTGAACACAGGGGCATCTTTCAATGACAAATGAAGTAAAATACAGTGTGGTCTCCATTATTTCCAGCCAGAGGAGGTATATACTGTGTTATGCACCTTATAAATATTGGTCTAATACATCCAATTAATCAATTTTGATGGACAGGCTGTCAAGCAAAACAATGTTGGAAATAGTTAGCTCCAGTTAGACTAAACAATGTGCCCAACATCACCTCCAATAGCATAGTATACTATAGTGTAAAATACAGCCTATACTATTATTTTATAAAAGATGCATATTGTTGTAGTTTGTCACAGAACATTACATGGAATGTTAGGAAGGGACACTTCTACTTAATTTAAGTCTAAATGATTTTGGAACAATAATTTTAATGTAGAATTTAAAACCAGAAATATGAAACAACAATAAAGTACTGAGCAAAGGGTGTGAATACTTATGTACATGTAATTTTGTTTAGTTTTGTTTTATTATTATTTTTAATAAATTTGCAAAAATCCCCCCCAAAAAATCACATTGTCATTATGGGGTATTGTGTGTAGAATTGTGGAAAAAAAGAATTTAAGGGTGATTCTTTAACTACGGGCACTATTGGCCTTGTAAATATAATTTCCACCACACCATTGCCTTACAATATAAAGCGCCTTGGGGCAACTGTTTGTTGTGATTTGGCACTATATACATGTGCTCTGATGTCACTGTTTATCTCCATAGAAACTACCCAAACAATCTTTCATACAAACTGTTTAAAGGGACATTACAGTGTTGTGGTGGAAATTACGGCAATAGTGTGGGACAACTACATTTTGTTAAAAAAAAATCACAACAGTTGTATGACATTGAATACCCCAATTATGTTTTGATTATTTTCCTGATATTTTATTCAGAGATATTTTAAAACATTAGAAAAAATGTTTTTTTTACCATTCATTTTTATCATTGAAGATCAAAAGTCTGGGTGTGGGACAAGCACAAAACGGCAATATTTGCATATAATGATGCTGAAAAAGGTGAAAAAGTCATCATAGACTACTAGAACAAATTTCTTAACACACTTTCATTGTAAAGATAACTATAAAACTGTGAAATTTCCACTTTTTTCTGTTTTTCATACAATATGATCAAAGGACATAATAAGTGCCCGTAGTCTAAGAATCACCCTTAATCCATTTTGGAATAAGGCTGTAACATAACAAAATGTGGAAAAAGTGAAGTGCTGTGAATAGTTTCTGGATGCATTTCTTAATGTTTCTGAGCTGTGACTCATTGCCTCCTGACATCAAGTCTAAGTGGAACATACATCGTGTTCCAGGCTATGCTGACAACACCTGCTTCAGTGTGGCATGTTGAAGTCTTATCATCTGCTGCACTGCGGTGAAGTGTCTGCACCATACTTGTTTAAGAATGTGGTGAGTCCTGCTGCAAAAGGGCCACAACTGACCGGGGACAAAGAAGGGTCGTTCTGGACTCTGGGTCATGGCTGCTGAGTGCCCAATGTATACCTTATTTTGGATTTGGATAAAGTTTCCAAACTGTGCCCGACCTCAATCAGCACATAAAAAATCTGAGACACTTGTAGCTGTAATTATGTTCATCAGCTCTGCACTCAGGAGCCTTTTTAACATAAGCTTTAGAGGAACAAGTCCAAAC
This sequence comes from Thalassophryne amazonica, assembly GCF_902500255.1. NCBI lineage: Eukaryota > Metazoa > Chordata > Actinopteri > Batrachoidiformes > Batrachoididae > Thalassophryne > Thalassophryne amazonica. Next base: position 14,121,704 of record NC_047119.1, read on the forward strand.
AGTGGCAAAGTATTTCCCCCAGGCGCCTTGAACATCAAGTACTCAGTGTCCCACAGCTTTAGCAGTACACGTGTATGTGCATGTGTGCGTGCGTGCGTGCGTGCGCATTAGATATTCATGGTATAATTAGCTCATTAAAAAATACAAGCTGGTACATTTCACGTACCTCTCCTCCACACAAGGTAAACAGTTGGTAAATGGCTTTGACTTGGACTCGAACAGAACCGAGTCGAACTGTGTGAAAAGCTGACCTTATGTGACCTCATTGTTTACGCCTCTGAGGTGTGGACGTGTCCTTGTGTGCCCCACGAAAGTAAAACTCACATTCTTGGTACATAAATCACCACAAGAGAAACAACAGACGGTCAGATTAGCGCAACGATCGTTTGTCTTGCGGAACGCCACCCCAAAAATGTTACGGTAAAAAGAAACTGTGCTGAATTAAATAGCAGCATGAAGGTTGACTTTTGGTTCATAAATGCAGGAATTAAAAAAAGTAGATGCTGTGCTTCCTGAACTTTCATTCTTCTTCAGGTGATCCTTGTGAAGAATTTGTAGTAAAATTTGTTGGGGTTTGGTTTGTTTGAGATGTTTTTGGGGCTCTTTGTATGTGGTTTGGGAACCAATGCCCCTGTCCTGTCCTGTCTCACCGTGTTCTGTGAGTGTGGGTGTGAGTCATGCACTGTCAGTGTTGTTGTGTCTTCCTGGTGCACCGAGTCCTGTGTTGGTTTTGTAGTGTGTGTGTTGCACGCCGTCTTCTCCTGTCGGTTGTGTCTGTGGATGTCTGCATTAGAGTACGTGGGTGAAGGCGTGTGTCCTTCTGTGGCTGTCTTTCATATATTGTATGTCCTCTGTCCTCATTTTGATCGGTCCTCTGCTTGTGTCTCTTAGTGCAGCAGATAAGAGAATATTTAGAATGGAATCATGCAAATGGTGATACTCATACAAGCATCAAATTTGGCACAAAATTCTCCTTTAACTGAATTCTATGGAGTTATGGGATAAAAACAGCAAAAATGGTGACAAAGGTCAGTTTTAGTTTCAGTTGTCAAAAGTTAAAGTTGCTCCAGTTTTGCTAAAACAAATGGTGCAAATTATTAGTTGAGTTAACATGGTTTTAAAAATGAATAGTTTGCACCATGTGTCATGCTTAGTTCACGTTACAGGGTAACATATGTCACATGTCATAGAATCCAGTGGACATCTACCTTGTTTGACCTTTACTTTGGAGACCAAACATTACACACAGTCAAAACTGTTCCATTTATTAATCCCAGTAGCTCAACCAACAATATGTATCACTTTTTACCAAAATTGGAGCAACTTTAACTTTTGACCCCTGTACAAACTGAAATTGACCTTTGCCACCATTCTTGCTATTTTTACCCCATAACTCCATAGAATGCAGTCATAGATAGTCCAAACTATACCATTTTGGAATCTTTATGATCAGGTAAATAATGCAATATAGTTTTCAACATGATTGGAGCATCTTTTAATTTTGACCCCTGTGTAATTCTTCAGTTGACCACTACCTGACCGCCAATTGAAAATTCCAGTGGCATGTCAGTTTTTTCAAAAGAGGAATGTTTAAGGAGTATTTGTGCTGAATTTGATGCTTGTATCACCATTTGAAGGATTGTTTCAGTTATCTGCTGCACTATCTGCGTTTTGTTGTGTTTTTTATCCTTTTTTTTTAATTCCTCATTAGTTTTCTGCTTTTATTTCTTGAGTCAGCCTCAGGTTTTGTTTTGTGTTTGTTGTAGTTGTTTTACTCGTTGCTTCTTTATTTATGCTCAGTCTGTTCAGTTTTTTCCACTGTTGCTTTTTATGTCCTTTAAGTTCTAGTTATTTTTATATTATGTGGTTTTGGATCAGTCTTGTGGTTTTGTTACTTTTCTTTTTCTTAGTTATGTTTCAAGTACGCTCATGTTTTATTCTACTTCATTTAAGATATCTGTGTGTTTTGTGTTGTCTCTTGACCTTTGACCCTGCCACACCTGTCCTCCATTTTCTCATCAGTGTGAGCATTTAAGCCACACTTTTGTCTCTGTTCTATTTGCCGGGTGATTGTTTCCCACTCAGCTCTCGCTCCATGTCTCACCTGTTTTGTCTCCCCTGTCCACCCTGCTGTAAGTCACCTTTTGACAGGTGGTTTTGTTATTAGTTTTGTCACGTTGGTAGTCTTTACTGCCTTTTGGATTTTGCCACTTAGAAGAGTTTTGATTTACAATCTCACTGTCACGTTTTGACAGTTGGGTTTTGTTATCAGTTATGTCACATTGTTATAATAATGTGATATTATGTACTTAAATTGAACTTATTAAATGAAATCTTGCACGCACTCATATTAGTCCTGTCAAGATTCTGTTTTGGCAGCATTCATCCTTGACCCAAAATACATAAGCATACCAAACAGCAAAGGTCAGGTCTTCACAGTTTCTCTGGGCTCGAAGTTACACACATGCATGCACGGACAGAGAGCTTTTTGTCTTTTCTGCATTCTGCCACAGGCAGGCACTTCTATTTTTACACATGCAGAAACAGAGACAGTGGCGGAAGACATCAAACACAGTACGCTTTACAGTCATGGTACCAGCAACATGACACTTAACTAAACTGACTAAACCAATTGAACTACAAAACACAAAAATCAATAACACTAACATTAACACAGTTAAACTACCATGAACCACAATAACAACATTTAAAACCCCAAACTCCCATGGTGCATTGCAGCACAAGGTACAGCATTTACTGGTTAGCAAAAATTGTTAATTCCTCCAAAAATATTAGTCCAGTCAACGTTGTTTTTGCAGCATTCATCCTTGACCCAAAATACATAAGCATGCCAAACGGCAAATATCAGCTCTCCCCAGTTTCCGTGTCATTGAAGCCATATGCACACATGCACACAGCGGCCAATATAGATTATTTTTATTCTAACCCTAACCTGATGTCCATTTCTGACATCAAAATGCCAAATGTTGTGCATGCATGTGGAAATTCTTAGGATTATGCTTAAATTACCATATGCTATCATATTTCATGCTTCATGAGCATACATTGTCCTGTTTCATGTCCAGATCATGTTCCAATAAAATGGAGCAATTCTGATTCATTCATTCCTAGAGGCATCCACTGATCACAAATCAGTGGGTGTGGTGATGAGTTGTGACTGAGTGACACATTTTGGGGTTGGGGATCAAGAACCGGTTCCACATGACGATGAGTTTAAAATTCTTCAATCCATCATAATCATATACTTCTGATGTTATCAGTCCCTCTTATCAAATGCTGACATTTTTCTGACAGTTCCACTTTGCAAAAGCTCATGTGATGACCTCAGACTCTGCATGTAGGAACAAGGAAAACCTCTGCATTGATGCTGAAAACCTGTGTAAGCCTACAATACATGTTTTCACACAGAAAATTGACTTGATAAAGAATCTTACCAAATAAGCAGAAATTAAAATGCCACTGATACAGAAAGAATCTTATCAGTATAATCAATTCCTCAGTGTTCTTGAGTAAGGCAATGAACCATAAATCTGCTCAGCCTCAGGTCATATGTTGGCATTTTGACACACAGCAGCCCCACATAAACATTAGAAAAACAGAGAAAAAGAAGTTCAGGTGAGTTCAGTTAACACTTATTATGCCATCCCCCGTGAAGCTCTGGGCCACCCTGACAACTCCATGCTCTACCTGATTAATACCTACAAGCAGAAACTAAAGCTCTACAAACCTGTATTGAGAACATACAACCCCTGGCAAAAATTATGGAATCACCGGCCTCGGAGGCTGTTCATTCAGTTGTTTAATTTTGTAGAAAAAAAAGCAGATCACAGACATGACACAAAACTAAAGTCATTTCAAATGGCAACTTTCTGGCTTAAAGAAACACTATAAGAACTCAAGAAAAAAAATTCTGGCAGTCAGTAACGGTTACTTTTTTAGACTAAACAGAGGGAAAAAAATATGGACTCACTCAATTTTGAGGAATAAATTATGGAATCACCCTGTAAATTTTCATCCCCAAAACTAACACCTGCATCAAATCAGATCTGCTCATTAGTCTGCATCTAAAAAGGAGTGATTACACCTTGGAGAGCTGTTGCACCAAGTGGACTGACTGAATCATGGCTCCAACACGAGAGATGTCAATTGAAACAAAGGAGAGGATTATCAAACTCTTAAAAGAGGGTAAATCATCACGCAATGTTGCAAAAGATGTTGGTTGTTCACAGTCAGCTGTGTCTAAATTCTGGACCAAATACAAACAACATGGGAAGGTTGTTAAAGGCAAACATACTGGTAGACCAAGGAAGACATCAAAGTGTCAAGACAGAAAACTTAAAGCAATATGTCTCAAAAATCGAAAATGAACAACAAAACAAATGAGGAACGAATGGGAGGAAACTGGAGTCAACGTCTGTGACCGAACTGTAAGAAACCGCCTAAAGGAAATGGGATTTACATACAGAAAAGCTAAATGAAAGCCATCATTAACACCTAAACAGAAAAAAACAAGGTTACAATGGGCTAAGGAAAAGCAATCGTGGACTGTGGATGACTGGATGAAAGTCATATTCAGTGATGAATCTCGAATCTGCATTGGGCAAGTTGATGATGCTGGAACTTTTGTTTGGTGCCTTTCCAATGAGATTTATAAAGATGACTGCCTGAAGAGAACATGTAAATTTCCACAGTCATTGATGATATGGGGATGCATGTCAGGTAAAGGCACTGGGGAGATGGCTGTCATTACATCATCAATAAATGCACAAGTTTACGTTGATATTTTGCACACTTTTCTTATCCCATCAATTGAAAGGATGTTTGGGGATGATGAAATCATTTTTCAAGATGATAATGCATCTTGCCATACAGCAAAAACTGTGAAAACATTCCTTGCAAAAAGACACATAGGGTCAATGTCATGGCCTGCAAATAGTCCGGATCTTAATCCAATTGAAAATCTTTGGTGGAAGTTGAAGAAAATGGTCCATGACAAGGCTCCAACCTGCAAAGCTGATCTGGCAACAGCAATCAGAGAAAGTTGGAGCCAGATTGATGAAGAGTACTGTTTGTCACTCATTAAGTCCATGCCTCAGAGACTGCAAGCTGTTATAAAAGCCAGAGGTGGTGCAACAAAATACTAGCGATGTGTTGGAGCGTTCTTTTGTTTTTCATGATTCCATAATTTTTTCCTCAGAATTGAGTGATTCCATATTTTTTTTTCCCTCTGCTTGGTCTAAAAAAGTAACCGTTACTGACTGCCAGATTTTTTTTTTCCTGATTTCTTATAGTGTTTCTTAAAGCCAGAAAGTTGCCATTTGAAATGACTTTAGTTTTGTGTCATGTCTGTGATCTGCTTTTTTTCTACAAAATTAAACAACTGAATGAACATCCTCTGAGGCCGGTGATTCCATAATTCTTGCCAGGGGTTGTACAAACAGTGGAGCAATGAGGCTGTGGAGGATCTTCAGGCATGTCTAGAAAAAGTGGACTGGTATGTGTTCAAGACTACCACCGATAGTCTGGATGAATACACAGATGCTATGACATCACATATCAGCTTCTGTGAGGACTGCTGCATACCATCAAGAACCATGGTGAGGTATAACAATGACAAACCGTGGTCCTAAACTCAGACAGTTGAGGATGCAGAAGGATGAGGCTTTCAAGAGTGGAGACAAGGTCAGGTTTAAAGAGTCAAAGTACAGGTTTGTGAAGACTTTCAGGGAAGCTAAACAGCTGTACTCTGAGGAACCCCAACATCAGTTCTCAGCCAACGGCTCCACTTCTGTCTGGAAAGGTCTCAGACAACTCACCACCTCCAAACCAAACCTCTCCCACTCTGCCAAGGACCCTCATTTAGCAAACCACTTAAATGAGTTTTACTGCAGATTTGAAAGGCAATGGAACAGTCCTACTACTGTTGCCAACAACAACCATCAGCTCTAAACCACCAGCACCTCCTCCCCCACCACACCGCTCTCTGTTCATGAGAAGGATGTCAACAGGCTCTTCAAGAGACAGGACCCACGCAAAGCAGCCGGACCTGACTGTGTCTCCCCAACCATGTTGAAGAACTGTGCAGACCAACTGTCCCCGGTGTTCAGGCATTTTCAACACCTCACTGGAGACATGCCATGTGCCAGCATGCTTCAAGGCCTCCACCATCATCCCCATCCCCAAAAAACAAAGAATTTCAGGACTTAATGATTACAGACCCATCGCCCTGATCTCTGTGGTGATGAAGACCTTTGAGCACCTTGTCCTCACACACCTCGAGGCCATCTGTGACCCACACCTGGATCCCCTGCAGTTTACCGACAGAGGCAACAGGTTGGTAGAAGACGCTGTCACCATGGCCCTTCATTTCATCCTCCAGTATCTGGACTCCCGAGGAACCTATGCCAGGATTCTGTTTGTGGACTTCAACTGTGCTTTCAATACGATCATCCCAGCCCTGCTGTAGGATAAGCTGTCTAAGCTTGGCATTCCCGATTTCCCCTGTAGGTGGATCATGGACTTCGTGTCCAACAGGAGGCAGCATGTGAAGCTGGGAGGGCACATCTCCAACACATGGTCCATCAGTACTGAATCCCCCCAAGGCTGCATTCTTTCCCCTCTACTCTTCTCTCTATACACCAACACCTGCACCTTCAGTCATTAGTCTGTAAAGCTCGTGAAGTTTGCAGATGATACGACCCTCATTGGACTCATCTCTAATGGGGACAGGTCTGCCTACAGACGGGAGATCGACCACCTGGTGTCCTGGTGCAGGCAGAACAAACTGGAGCTCAATCCTGTCAAGACAGTGGAGATGGTTATTGACTTCAGAAAGAACCCTATCAACCTGTGTCACTCCCCAGTCATGTTTGTGGAGTCCTTCTGTTATCCTGGGATCACCATCACCCAGGACCTTAAGTGGAAGCTGTACTTTCAGCAGCAGCTGAGGAACTTCAACCTGCCAAAAACTGATGGCAAACTTCTGCCCTGCCATCATTGAGTCCATCATCTCCTCTTCCACCACCGGTATGCTGTTGCCACTACTAAGGACAGGAACAGACTGCAGTGTATCATCCACACAGCAGGGAAGTTGACCGACTACAATCTGCCATCCCTACAGGACCTGTACACCTCCAGGGCCCATCCCTCTCACCCAGGACACAAACGTTTTGTCACCGTCCCTTCTGACAGATGGCTGAGGTCCATCAGGACTAAAATCTCAAGACACAAAAACAGCTTCTTTCCATCCGCAGCTAGACTAATAAATAATGCCAGAGACCCCCATTTACCCTGCCCCCCTCCCCCCACTTCCACAAAGTACAGATTGGTCATCTCTGCACTAAAAGGTGCTGTACATGTGAACACAATCACATGCTTTTGTACAGTCCCATTCCACTATATTTATTTAACAGTGAACATAGTTTTGTGTGTTTGACTATTTTACTTCTTACAGAAGTATTTTTTTCCTTTTCTTTTTTGTTGTTGTTTATGCACTAATAACAACAGATCAAATTTCTTGTATGTGAGAACTTACTTGGTAATAAATTCAATTCAGATTTGGATTCTGAGTTTAAAAAGGATTGCTGTTATTTTGGTAACGTTTTTTTTTTTTTTTTTAAAGCTGCCCTAAGGGAGGTGATGGTCAAGAGATTAAAGCGGTGGACTTGTGACTAAAGGATCCTCCATTCAAGAATTACTACGGGCCCTTGGGAAAGGTCCTTAATACCCAAGCTGTTCCCAGTGTGGGTGTATTGTTAAATGCCTTGCACGGCAGCACTCTGACAGTGTGAGGTATCACTGTAAAGTGCTTTAAGCATGAAAACAATACATGAAATGCAGTCCATTTATTTCAGACTAAGATTTTGATATTACTTGTTCAATACTTCATACACTCCCTGCCCACTTAATTAGGTACACATTGCTAATATCAGGTTGCACCCTCTTTTTACCTTCAAAACTGCTTTAACTTTGTGGCATAGATGCAACAAGGTTCTGGAAATATTCCTTCAATGTTTGGTCCATGCTGACATAATTGCTTACTTGCTTGCTTATGATAGCCCATCATATCGATGAGGGTGGCCCCTTCTTCTGTGGCTCATCTGATATACAATGAGTCCTACCCTGGAAAGGTAGACTCTGAGACATCCGTCACAGGAGAACCCATCTTCAGGATCAGGCAGAGGATGCTGTTGCTGCTCCTTTCATCTTCTCCTCTATCCTCATGGTCCTTTGGTTCTCAAAGTGTCACACTTCTTGATGTATGGTCTGCCTCCAAGGGGTGCAGTTGGCTTGCAAAGTTCTCGAGCGGTGGGAGAGATGGAATCTGTAGGCAGCGGTCCAAATGTGATCGCAGAACATTTTCTTCTGCTCTCCAAAGTGGCCGTGTTCCATTCCAGAGTTCCTCGTACAGCACCTGTGTTGCAGGAACGGATGTACATTAACAAATGAAATGAAGGTGACCACACAAAACATTAAATATCTTGGGTTCATACAGTCTACAGTGAAATAGAAGTCAAAGTATATGTAAGAATCACTGAATATTTTTTTTTCTTCATGCATTTTCCATAGTGTCCCAACTTTTTTAATTTGGGGTTGTAGGTTTGAGAGAGGGGAAGCAGTCTCTCGGTGACTTGGTGGACAGCCCAGCGAGAAAACTCCAGATGCTAATGATACACTTGGGTCTGTGTATGTATCCTCAGAGATGTCAGAATTGTCAGGCCAACCTTCTTGAGTTTTTGGGGGTATTGTTTCAGAGGGAGGACTCTTCTCAACACTTGGAAGAATCTTTGCAGAATACGTCTTCATCCAAACATCACTTTGTCCATAGATGTTGCATTCCAATTGCTGTCATTAAGGCTGCAGTGAGCAGTGGTGGGCAGAGTTCCGCTAAACTGCGAACCGCTAATTAGCGAAGCTGACATTTTCATTAGCGGATTAGCTTTTCAGCTAACTTTGAAACTATCAGTGGACCAATTAGCTTTTGTTAAATTTAATTCCGCTAACATTTCTTGCTGGTAAAATGAGTAAATTTAACTGTCAAAAACATTTGTAAACCCTAATATCATACATGTTAGTTCCTGTTTATGAATGCAGAGATCTAGCTAACACTTCCAATTCACAGGTCAAAGCACACAAGCGCTGGTAACAGTAACACTGTGGACAAAAACGGCTTATAAGGAGCTCAAAAGTCAGTATATTTGTTTATTTATTTTTTGTGCATTTGTTTTGTGTTTGTGAATGAAATATGGTGAGCCGTAGCTCCATTAATGGTTTAGATACGTATATATAATGTAGAGATAAACTGTGACTTCTAAGACTGTGATTTACTGCTTTTGATAAAGATGATGACAATGTTTGGGGCTTTATTTTTGTTTATTTATGTTTCATGCATTTGTTTTGTGTTTGTGATTGCTTTTGAATTTACCCAGCAGCCTCTGTGGTGCTTAAACTCGAAACTGGCTTATCAGTAGCCGACAGTGCAATCATGTGGCCGCAACCAAGTGAATACTAAAAGTTAGCGGTTAGCGGTATCTTCTGCTAAATGTTTTAGCGGTTTATCAGTCTAGTGTTATAAAAGTTAACTTTTCAGTATGGTTATCAAAGCTAACATTTCGGTTAGCTGTGCTCACCACTGGCGGTGAGGGGAGGTTCGTAGTACAACTGCCAGTTCTTTGCTGGTTGATATACAAGGTCTGTGATAAAAGTAACGGACCTTATTATTTTTTTCAAAAACCATATGGATTTGAATCACGTGTGATTACATCAGACATGCTTGAACCCTCGTGGGCATGCAAGAGTTTTTTCACGCCTGTCGGTTATGTCATTCGCCTGTGGGCAGTCTTTGAGTGAGGAGTCGCCCACCCTCTCGTCGTTTTTTCATTGTTTAGGAATGGCTGCTTTGTTTGATCAAACTTTTTTCAAAAACTGTAAGGCACAACTGAGTGGACACCATTTGATAAATTCAGCTGGTTTTCGGTAAAAATTTTAACGACTGATGAGAGTTTTTGGTCTGGTAGTGTCGCTTTATGGACGGCCCACGGCGCCTGACGACGATCTGCGCTTCGAGGCAGCAGCGTCTTTTCAAGTTGAAAACTTCCACATTTCAGGCTCTGTTGACCCAGTCAGTCGTCAGAGAACAGAGAACTTTCAGAAGAAGTCGGCATGAGGAGTTTATTCGGACATTCCATTGTTAACGGACATTTTGTAATGAAAGAACGTGCGGGCAGAGTCGCATGTCGGGCCGGACCCGACCGCGGGGGGTCGCGACAGGAAAAACACCTCCGTTGGAAACCTTAATGGGCAAGTTGGAACATGCCCAAGCTGTTAAACAATTTCTCAGTTACTCACTTGTTGAAAGCCATCAAAAGCCGCCTGAATTTTACAAATGGTTTTCAACACGGAGGTGTTTTTCCTGTCGCGGCGCGCACATCTTTCATTAAAAATGTCCTTAAACAGTGGAATGTCCGCATAAAGTCCTCATGCCGGCCTCTTCTGAATCTTCTCTGTTCTCTCACAACGTCCTGGGTGAATTAAGACTTAAATTAGGATGTTTTCAGGTCAAAACAGGCCGACGACGGCGCCTTGAAGCGCTGCGCGACGTCCCGCTCCCTGGGAAGTCCTTACACCGACAGAAAAACCCCATAATCTCTCATCAGCTGTTAAACTTTTCACCGAAAACCAGCTTAATTTCTTGAATAGTGTCCACTCGGATATTCCTCACAGGTCCAGAAAAAATGTTGATAAAGCAACGCGCACCGTCCGCAGCGGCTATTCAAAGAGATTCCGACGGGTGGGGTGGAGCACTCCTCACTCAAGGCCTGCCCACAGGCGAATGACGTCACCGACACGCGTGAAAAAACTCACGCATGCGCACGAGGGTTCAAGCTTGTCTGACGTAAAAACATATGAATCAAATCCATTTATTTTTTGAAAAAATAAAAAGGACCACTTTTTTCATCACAGACCTGGTATTTAACAAATACGTGAACAGTGGTTATCCAGCAAAAGCAAAGCCTTCTCTTCTCAGTTAACTTTTGTGTGTTCTACAACGTGATCAAGGAATAAGAAAAGAAAATAACTTTAATAAAAAAAAGAGGTGAAATTTCAGTTGAAGTTTGGCAGAAGGCACATGGGAGCCAAAATGTATTGGTTTATTAAAATCTTTTCCGCTCCAGTCCACCATGAAGGTGTGAGTGTGATGCAACATGTGAAAGTAGCATGATTCCTAGTTTCTCCAATCGCAGAAACTCATTCAGAGTTGTCATTGGTGCCTTAGTGGCTTCCTTCACTCGCCTCTATGCGGAGTCACTCAGTTTTGAGAACTGCCCCCTCCAAACAAGTTTACCATTCAGTATCATATTGTTTGTATTTCTTAGTGTTTGATGTAAATGGAGTCCAAGACATGTTCAGTGTGACGTTACTGTTCATGCATTTATACACTTACTTCTCTGAAGAAAACTATGTAAAAGTGATTTTTTTTTTTTTTTTTTTTTTTTTTTTTTTAGGAAAATGGAGGGACTGTGTAGAAAAATGGCTATCATTCCTTAAAGGTTAATGTGAGTTTTTGTTCATCCCCTTGAATTAAAGCTCAAAATCTACACTGCAAGCACAATTTCATTGTTTCATTTCAACTACATTGTAGTGGTGTACAGAGGCAAAATTGCAAAAAAAAATGTGTAAATAAATATTTGTTCACCTGACTGTACAGCTAGCAATTTTATAATCCTTAATCCTCAATTTTATAATTCTTTTGTTCTATCCAAGAAAGAAAGAAAGAAAGAACAGAAAAGAGAACACTCAGAAACCCACTTGACCTTTTCTGCAGTTTGTGGCACCTTTGGTATCCTGACAAATATTGCCAACAGTGCAGAACGACAATTGGGTTCTGCAAAATTTATGTTTTTGTAGGCTGAATGCTCTCACTCCCTTCTTGATTTGACACCTTGGTGGCACAAGCAGGCCAGGCCGACAAGTTGAGAGCCAATAACTCGATCGGTTATTGAGCAGGAGTTGTTTTTGATTGACATTTTGGGTAGAAGTAACAAAAACGGCTTGCTGTGCACAATAAAAGTCAGTTGAGTATTGTGAATGATAAATGGCAGGCAATATTTATCACAGCAATGTTCAATTTGCATGCTTTTTAATTTTGTAATATTGACAAGTGTGAACATTGTGCAGCTCTCTTGCTTACAAAATTATACATATATAGATATATGGGTGTGATAGGATTCAAGAACAATGCTTTTTATTAGGGAAAGGTTCAACTCAGTGTGATTTGATTTGTGATTTGATGCAATTCATTGTTTAACATAGACATTCATTTTTCATGATGACTTAGAATAAGCCAGAAGTGCTTGCTTATACCTTCAAATACATATTTCTTGAAAACCCCATCCCAATCTCACACCAAGTTCACAGTATCACGGAAGTGATTTCATCTTTTAGTTTGTGATACCATCACAAAAAGAGTAGATTTTCCTGATACCGTAATGAAAAAAAAAATTCCTTGGGTTGGGGTTAGGGTTGGGGTTAAAATTAGACAATTAGTCTTCCAATGCATTTCGTGATGGTATAATGAAAAAGATCTGAAACTGGACTGGAAAAACCAAGAACCCTAATCAGGTTTTTTACTATTGTGCTGCAGCATGTTGGCACCGCATCTGCAGGCCTTTTGTTCACCACTTCAGGCAACATCGTATACAGAATATACATTGAATTTTGTTGCATTCATCCCTCAGTAGGTCATTCAAACATGCATTCTGCAGGATAAATATGCAATCCCTGCGAAATCAGTTGAGAGGAAAGGACATGTATTCTATATTTTTTCCATCTGTCATAATAGCATCATATACATTATATACACCATTGATTGTTTTACTTTCATCCCTCAGTAGGTCATTCAAACGTGCATTCTGCAGGATAAATATGCAATCCCTGCAAAATCAGATGAGAGTAAAGGGCATGTATTCTATATTTTTTTTGATCTGTTGTGATAGCATCATATACAGTATATACACCACTGAATTTTGTTACTTTCATCCCTCGGTAGGTCATTCAAACGTGCATTCTGCAGGATAAATATGCAATCCCTGCAAAATCAGTTAAGATGAAAGGGCATGTATTCTATATATTTTTTCCCTCTGTCATGATAGCATCATATACATTATATACACCATTGAATTTTGTTACTTTCAGCCCTCAGTAGGTCATTCAAACATGCATTCTGCAGGATAAATATGCAATCCCTGCAAAATCAGTTGAGAAAGAAGGGCATGTATTTTATTTTTTCGATCTGTCATGATAGCATCATATACATTATATACACAATTGAATTTTGTTACTTTCATCCATCAGTAGGTCATTCAAACATGCATTCTGCAGGATAAATATGCAATCCCTGCAAAATCAGTTGAGAAGAAAGGGCATGTATTTTATTTTTTTCCATCTGTCATGATAGCATCATATACATTATATACACCATTGAATTTTGTTACTTTCATCCCTCAGTAAGTCATTCAAACATGTGCATTCTGCAGGATAAATATGCAATCCCTGCAAAATCAGATGAGAGGAAAGGGCATGTATTCTATATTTTTTTCCATCTGTCACAAAAACATCATATACAGTATATACACCATTGAATTTTGTTACTTTCATCCCCCAGTAGGTCATTCAAACATGTGCAATCTGCAAGATAAATATGCAATCCCTGCAAAATCAGTTGAGAAAGAAGGGCATGTATTTTATTTTTTCGATCTGTCATGATAGCATCATATACATTATATACACAATTGAATTTTGTTACTTTCATCCATCAGTAGGTCATTCAAACATGCATTCTGCAGGATAAATATGCAATCCCTGCAAAATCAGTTGAGAAGAAAGGGCATGTATTTTATTTTTTTCCATCTGTCATGATAGCATCATATACATTATATACACCATTGAATTTTGTTACTTTCATCCCTCAGTAAGTCATTCAAACATGTGCATTCTGCAGGATAAATATGCAATCCCTGCAAAATCAGATGAGAGGAAAGGGCATGTATTCTATATTTTTTTCCATCTGTCGTGATAGCATCATATACAGTATATACACCATTGAATTTTGTTGCATTCATCCCTCAGTAGGTCATTCAAACATGCATTCTGCAGGATAAATATGCAATCTCTGCAAAATCAGTTGAGAGTAAAGGGCATGTATTCTATATTTTTTCCATCTGCCATAATAGCATCATATACATTATATACACCATTGATTGTTTTACTTTCATCCCTCAGTAGGTCATTCAAACGTGCATTCTGCAGGATAAATATACAATCCCTGCAAAATCAGATGAGAGTAAAGGGCATGTATTCTATATTTTTTTCCATCTGTTGTGATAGCATCATATACATTATATACACCATTGAATTTTGTTACTTTCAGCCCTCAGTAGGTCATTCAAACACGCATTCTGCAGGATAAATATGCAATCCCTGCAAAATCAGTTGAGAAGAAAGGGCATATATATATATATATATATATATATATATATATATATATATATATATATTTTTTTTTTTTTTTTTTTTTTTTTTTTTTTTTCCATCTGTCATGATAGCATCATATACATTATATGCACCATTGAATTTTGTTACTTTCAGCCCTCAGTAGGTCATCCAAACGTGCATTCTGTAGGACAAATATGCAATCCCTGCAAAATCAGATGAGAGTAAAGGGCATGTATTCTATATTTTTTCCATCTGTCACAAAAACATCATATACAGTATATACACCATTGAATTTTGTTACTTTCATCCCCCAGTAGGTCATTCAAACATGTGTAATCTGCAAGATAAATATGCAATCCCTGCAAAATCAGTTGAGAAGAAAGGGCATGTATTTTATTTTTTCCATCTGTCATGATAGCATCCTATACATTATATACACCATTGAATTTTGTTACTTTCATCCCTCAGTAGGTCATTCAAACATGCATTCTGCAGGATAAATATGCAATCCCTGCAAAATCAGTTGAGAAGAAAGGGCATGTATTTTATTTTTTTCCATCTGTCATGATAGCATCATATACATTATATACACCATTGAATTTTGTTACTTTCATCCCTCAGTAAGTCATTCAAACATGTGCATTCTGCAGGATAAATATGCAATCCCTGCAAAATCAGATGAGAGGAAAGGGCATGTATTCTATTTTTTTTTTTTTTTCCATCTGTCGTGATAGCCTCATATACAGTATATACACCATTGAATTTTGTTACATTCATCCCTCAGTAAGTCATTCAAACATGTGCATTCTGCAGGATAAATATGCAATCCCTGCAAAATCAGTTGAGAGGAAAGGGCATGTATTTTATATTTTTTTCCGTCTGTCATGATAGCACAGTGAAATACATGTCCTGTTCTGCACTACTTCACTTTAACCATAGTCTCTGATGATGACTCGTGCTCCAGCACTCTTGTAAATATCAATTAGATCCACTATTCAGAAAACGTTGGTGCACTTTGTGGCATTTTGGCTTTAAGACAAAGCTTCAGATTCGGATTCAGAGCAACAAGATGACGGAGATGTTACCCTACCCCATTCATGTGCGCACTCGCACGCGCCCTCTTTCTCTTTTAACCTTTTGCTCGCTCACTCAAGCGTGTGCTCACTACTGTGCAGATATTTTTTTGTTGTTGGTGCTTTCCACCACTTTCATCCCTCAGGCATCTTACAGGTATCAAACAAAATGTATATAAAAAAAAAACAACAAAAAAAAAACTTCTGCTGCTTACAAGGACACAATGAAACCTTTGTAGTAAAAAAAAACACATAAGGATGCTAGTTGTATCTTGGAACATAATTACTTTAATTTTAGACTCTTGGGTTTCCTCAGGCACTTGTCTTTTCACACACATTCATCAGGCAGTGAAATAAGAAAGAAACCATTTATCAGAAAATAATCTGCATGGTATAGAGCTTATAGCACAGTCTGGGTTACCTTTTTATTTATTTATGTTTTTTGTGGGTTCGGGTTTTGCACTTTTTGCATAAAAGCAATGTTAATCGTCTATGGTAAACAGAAAATTATGAGCTGTACCTGCTAAAAAGAATGCATTTATGAGCTCCACAAACAAGATCTATCTTCATTCACATGTACTTGTTCAACCTATGAATGCAAAGCCATCACCAAATTATCTTGATGAAGGAAAGCAGTATTTCTTACAGCTGTCTGAAAGTTGGCACTTATACAGTTTAAAAAATATGAGTCAGACAACCCATGGTATGTTTTTCTCAGTGCAGCTGTGGTGTGCATACAGAGTGAGTTTTCAGCTAATGTTTAAATACACTGTAAAACCTGAGAAGTTAATTTTACTTCCCCTTATTCAGGAAACTCTTTGCTTACAAAGAATTTAAGCACTTTGCAGTATGACACAATGAAGCGGTCGAGTATTGGTCCAATGACCTTCTAGTCTAACCATCATCATTATTACGATCATCTTTTTTTCTTCCCCTTCCTCTGTGTCCAAATACATAGTATGTACACAACCTCAGTTAGTAGATACTACCCACCCATTACTGCAGTGTGTACAGTGCATCTGGAAAGTAGTCAGAGCTTTTTACACATTTTGTTACAGCCTTATTAAGAAAGGATGAAAGAATGGTTTTTCCTTAAGGGCCCTTTCACACACAGTGTGAATACAGCTCGCATGATCGAACCACGAAACATTACGCCGAAGGGCAGGCGTGCACGATGCCGGTACAATGGTTTGTCCACGTGGGAACACACTGCCAGCAGCCGCACGATGTGGTTACAAATTACATCACTGCCCTCACAGCCCGACACGCGTGTCCTGTCAGATGTGACATTCAGATCGCCTGCTGCATGTCCAAACAGACAGACAGCCCATTTCTCCTCCCATCGCAAAATCAATATATGTTTTTATGTATTTCCACACAAGCACACATACACACACGCATGTCTGTCAAGACACAGGACATGTGTTGCAGCTGTGATGTCCAAGACAGCTGTGGGCAGCCTGTCAGTGCACAGGACAAGGGAGATGAGATGCCTCACCTGCAGGGGGCGAACCACACGCACAGATGTGTTGTGGGGGGGGGGCACAAAACACATGCACACATGTTGTGGGGGGAACCGACACTCTGGCATGCCACATGTGCACTATAGGCAACTTCACATTCGTGGGGCACTTAGACAGATTTCACTGCCAGCTCAACAGTGATTGTCTGCTCACTGTTGTCATGTTAATAGCGCAAATGGCCACACATTTTCTAAGTGCCATGCGAGTGGTGTTAGATGTTCGTGTGTGTCAGCTGGAATTTGGCCAACACCTGCCATGAGAGGGTTCAGTGGGCTCGCACAGGGTACACTCTGTCTTTCAGCCACTGGTGTGGGCAAATAGTTGTAGCAACAGGTGTACAAGGCAACTACGATTTTGCACGTTTTGCATACGATTCCTGCTTCATGCGCACTTTCTCCACAAATCAACGAAATTTGCACAATGTGTGAAGGGGCCCTAAAATTGTACTCACAACACCCCATAATAGCAAATTTATTAATATAAAAACGACAAAACTAAGAAATCATGTATATAAGTATTCACACCCTTTGATCAATACTTTGTTGATGCACCTTTGGCAGCAATTACAGCTTCAGGTCTTCTTGAATATGATGCCACAAGCTTGGTGCACCTATCTTTGGGCAGTTTTGTCAGTTCCTCTTTGCAGCACCTCTCAAGCTCCATTAGGTTGGATGGGGAGTGTTGGTGCACAGACATTTTCAGATCATTCCAGAGATGTTCAATCAGATTCAGGTCTGGGCTCTGGCTGGGCCACTCAAGGACAGTCACAGAGTTGTCCTGAAGCCACTCCTTTGATATCTTGGCTGTGTGCTTAGGGTCATTGTCCTGCTGAAAGGTCAACCATCGCACCAGTCTGAGATCAAGAGCGCTCTGGAATGGGTTTTCATCCAGGATGTCTCTGTACATTGCTGCATTCATCTTTCCCTCAATCCTGACTAGTCTCCCAGTTCCTGCTGCTGAAAAACATCCCCACAGCATGATGTTGCCACCACCATGCTTCACTGTAGGCATGGTGCCTGGTTTCCTCCAAACATGATGCCTGGTATTCACAGCAAAGAGTTCAATTTTTGTCTCATCAGACCAGAGAATTTTGTTTCTCATGGTCTGAGAGCCCTTCAGGTACCTTTTGTCGAACTCCAGGTGGGCTGCCATGTGCCTTTTATGAAGGAGTGGCTTCCACTGTGCTCATTGGGACCTTCAAAGCAGCTGAAATGTTTCTGTACCCTTCCCCAGTTTTGTGCCTGGTGAAAATCCTATCTTGGAGGTCTGCAGACAATTCCTTTGACTTCATGCTTGGTTTGTGCTCTGACATTCACTGTCAACTGTGGGACATTATATGTAGACAGGTGTGTGTCTTTCCAAATCATGTCCAGTCAACTGAATTTACCCCAGGTGGACTCCAATTAAACTGTAGAAACATCAAGGATGATCATTGGAAACAGGATGCATCTGAGCTCAATTTTGGGCTTTATGGCAAAGTCTGTGAATACTTATGTACATGTGATTTCTTAGTTTTTATTACATCTGCCAAGGACATAATAAAATCATCTGGATTTATTTATTTATATATTTATTTGTCTGTCTACTAGCAGGATTGCTGCCAACAGACAACTACGTACTACTACTAAACTACTGAATGGATTTTGACCACAGATAGATATTAGTCCATGGAACACTCCATTAAATTTTGGAGGTGATCTGGATCCGGATTCTGGATCAAGATTTTACTTTATATAGGCTTTGAAGGATTACGTCAAAAATACCTAACGTATTCTCACAAAATTTGCACTGCATATAGATATTAGTGCATGGAAGACTCCATTGAATTTTGCAGGTGATCCAGATCCAGATTGGTGGACGTCAGAAATCTCCATTTGTTCTTGTTTTTAATAAATTTGCAAAAATCTAAAAAAAAAAAAAAAAAAGCATGTTTTTCATGCTGTAATTATGAGATATTGTGTGTACAATTTGGAGTAAAAAAATGAATTTCATCTGTCTTGGAATAAGGCTGTGAATACTTTCTGGATGCACGGTAAGCGAGTTTAAATTAAATTATTGTTGGATTCCTTTTATTTTTAGTGCAGTTGTGTATGTTTTGCACAGGATGGCTCTGCAGAGTGAGTTTTACCCTGAGTTTTCAAAGACAGAAAACCAAAGTTTTGCTCAGTTTTCTGAAATTCTCACCTAATTTCCTGACACAGTATGATTCCTGTCTAACTGCTCCTCACATCTATCCTTTTTGTCTCATCACAAGAAAAGGACTCAATGTTTTCATGTACACAGTTTTCTGCAATGAACTTATGTAGACTTTTAATTTGAAAATACAAGCTGAAAGTGTTTCTCTGGATGACATATCAATCATTTGACATATCCTTACCGTATTACAGCTTAAGCATTCCTTTGCTGATGCAATATGATGAGCTCATGCAGCTGATATAGCTGACAAATTACATTTTACCATAAGTGCTGTCAAATCTGTGTGTATTATCAATGAATAGTGAGAGGAAAAAAAGTGCAAAGGAGGAGATAGATTGAGAATACGAGAAGAAAACAAGACAAATCATTCTTTGCTTGATAATAGTGGATGTTGAGCATTTCAGGCAGTACTGTGAACATACCAGAACAAGAGTATGGATGAAACTCATTTTTTCCTCAAAATTCTACAGACGATACCCCATAATGACAATGGGAAAAAGTTGTTTTTTTTATATTTTTGCTAATTTATTAAAAATAAAAAAGCTAAGAAATCACACATACATATAGTATTCACAGCCTTTGCCATGAAGTGCAAAATTGAGCTTAGGTGCATCCTGTTTCCACTGATCATCCTTGAGATGTTTCTGCAGCTTAATTGGAGTCCACCTGGGGTAAATTCAGTTGATTAGACATGATTTGGAAAGACACACACCTGTCTACATATAAGGTCCCACGGTTGACAGTGCATGTCAGAGCACAAACCAAGCATGAAGTCAAAGGAATTGTCTGTAGACAGGATTGTCTCAAGACACAAATCTGGGGAAGGGTATAGAAACCTTTCTGCTGCTGTGAAGGTCCCAGTGACCACAGTGGTCACCATCATCCATAAATGGAAGAACTTCGGATCCACCAGGAACACATCTGTCTACATATAAGGTCCCACACTTGACGGTGCATGTCAGAGCACAAACCAAGCATGAAAGGAATTGTCAAAGGAATTGTCTGGAGACCTCCAAGACAGGATTTTCGCAAGGCAAAAATCTGGGGAAGGGTACAGAAGCATTTCAGCTGCAAGGTTCCAATGAGCACAGTGGCCTCCATCATCTGTAAATGGAAGAAGTTCAGATCCACCAGGACTTCCTAGAGCTGGCCGCCCATCTAAACTGAGCAGTTGGGGGAGAAGCACCTTCGTCAGGGACGTGACCAAGAACCCGATGGTCAGAGCTCCAGCTTTCCTCTGTGGAGAGATGAGAACATTCAAGAAGGACAACCATCTCTGCAGCAATTCACCAATCAGGCCTGTTTGGTAGAGTGGCCAGACAGAAGCCGCCCCTTAGTAAGAGGCACATGGCAGCCCCCCTGGAGTTTACCAAAAGGCACCTGAAGGACACTCAGACCATGAGAAGCAAAATTCTCTGGTCTGATGCGACAAAGACTGAATTCTTTGGTGTGAATGCCACAGGCATTATGTTTGGAGGAAATCAGGCACCATCCGTCCAGTGAAGCATGGTGGTCTCAGCATCATGCTGTGGGAAAGTTTTTCAGCAGCAGGAACTGGGAGACTAGTCAGGATTGAGGGAAAGATGAATGGAGCAATGTACAGAGACATCCTGGATGAAAACCTGCTCCAGAGCGCTCTTGACATCAGACTGGGGGGGTGGTTCATCTTTCAGCAGCACAATGACCCTAAGCACACAGCCAAGATATCAAAGGATTGGCTCCAGGACAAATCTGTGAATGTCCTTGAGTGGCCCAGCCAGAGCCCAGACCTGAATATGAGTGAACAGCACCTATCTTCATGCCCAAAGATAAGTGCACCAAGCTTATGGTATCATATTCAAGAAGACTTGAGGCTGTAATTGCTTCCAAAGGTGCATCAACAAAGTTTTGAGCAAAGGGTGTGAATACTTATGTACATGTGATTTCTTAGTTTTTGTATTTTGAATTAATTTGCAAAAATTAAAAAAAAAAAAAAAAAACTTTTCATGCTGTCATTAGGGGTGTTGTGAGTAGAATATTGAAGGGGGAAAAAAATTATTCCGTTTTGGAATAAGGCTGAAACATAACAAAATGTGGAAAAAGTGAAGTGCTGTGAATACTTTCTGGATGCACTGTAACTTTACTTTCAGGCCACTTTATGATGTCACAAAGACCTACTATACAGCACGTATATATTGTGCATCCTAGATGGCCTATTTCGCTATTCAAAACCATTGACTGGATTGGTTAGTTCATATGACAGGATCCCTCAAATGGATTCTTGATTTCATCTGCCACACTACTTTCCTGTGTTTCATTCACAAAATTCGCCTCTCCTCTGCATTGCTGCACCCTTCCCAGAGATACAGCACCATCATACTCTAAATGTCTGGGTAAAACCCTGTGATCCAATCAATGGAATATTGCCTTCATCTGAAGCTACACTGCCGTTTTCTTGCTAAAATGGTTGTAGCGCAAAGAGGCAAGTGAGTCAGACCTCTTACCACCAAACATAACCACCATCGCCTTGCTCCCAAAGTCCTCTATGACATTGTTTGCTTGATTTGGGAGCAGAAATGGATTTGTACAGGTCTAATGGTCAGTTCATATTCTCAAGTTTCTGGAATTTTGACTTTTTCCCAAAACAATAAATTTGTGAATTTGTATCACATCCTGTGAAGGCATGAATAAGCATCAAATGAGAAAAGAAGTTACTACCCAGGACTTGTTTCATCTTGCTGATGTTGTACACCTGGACTTGTTCAAATGAAAACAAAAGCCCCTATTGTTCGTCTCAGCATAGTAGATAAGAAGAATGAATAAGTCTACATCCTCCCCTATCAAGCTCGTGGGCTTACGTTGTGACATCTTGATTGCAGCCTTGAAAATGTCCACGTCTGCATGCCCTGATGGTAAATGGACTGCATTTATATAGTGCTTTTCCATCTATACCAGAAGCTCAAAGCACTTTACAGTGATGCCTCGCATGTACCCACTCACACACTGATGTCAGGGTGCTGCCATGCAAGGCGCTCACTACACACCAAGGGCCCGTAGTGATTGTCTGGCTAGACTGGGGTTTGAACCGAGGATCCTCTGGTCTAAAGCCCATGCTTAACCACTAGACCATCACCTCCACTGATGCACTGATAACAGTGCGGCGTCTTCTGCAGCTCCTCAGTCACAATATCAATAGGTCCTTGTTTGTTCCAAGGTCTGGAAAGGAAATCATCCTTTCTTCACACATATTCAGTTTTACATTGAAGCTGATGATCAGGTGGGTGTTTTGCCAGTGTCGCTGATGGGTATCGTCTTTAATGGAAAGACTTTCACTACTATAACCATCAAAAACTATGGTTGCTCTAACATAATGATGTATGGTAAAGTCAATGTACGACCGTAACTGTCACCATTGCAAACGATGAACAAGGGGGTCATCATCATCATGGACATAGTGTTCAGTTGGTGGGAAAGAATCCATGACAGGTTTGTTTGATTCCTTGCTTAAAAACTCAGTGGCTGCATGTGCTAGTTGGGGCTTGTTGGCTTTACGAAAGTTTTCTTTTGGGTTTAAACAGGGCTGCAGGGAATGGGCTGAGTTCATAGCTCATTACATCTTCCACTGAGAGGTTTCTGGTTTTTCACACAAACAGCAATCACTGGAACAGGTTTTTCCTTTTGAATTAAATACCAAAAAATGAGTTTTGCAACCTTCTTTTCACTATCTCAATCCCAGCGGTCTCAAACTCATGCACATTCACCTCCTTTATGGCGACTACACCAGTAATGATGTTTCTCAGAAATGTGTATGGAGATTTCACAATTATGTAATCACTTCATTATAGTTACCTCTGCCAAAGAAGCTGGGGGAGGTTATGTTTTGGCTCCCTGTTTGTTTGTTTCTGAATAGCCAGGAGCCCACAATTTTTCATATTGTTTTTTTTTTTTTTTTTTTTTTACTGAAGGTTCATATCCTGATAGGCAAGAACAGATTCAATTTTCAAGGTCATAGGTCAAAGGGCAAAGTCAGAGAAAAACCTTGGAAAATTGGTAAAATCCCTATCTTTAACACCGAACGAATTTTCAATAATTCATAACTCTGTCAGAAAATATCAGATTTCTTTCATATTTGAAAGCCTTGTGTAGGATGATATCCTTTATCAATTGACAAAGTTTGATCCAGATCTGATCCAGATTACAAATTTTGTGGCCATTTAAATTTAACATTGAAAATCCCATTTAATGTATATTTTACATTATATCTTAATCAAACATACCCCGATCACTCTCATATTTGAAAGTGAGGTGCAGACTGGCATGTTGTGGAGCATCTAAAGGAGCATCTGGTGCCTAAGGACGAGCCACGGGACTTGGACGGGCTTACTGATCTAGTTATACGATTAGACAATCGGTTAGAACAACGCCGTCGGGAGCGAGATGATGGACGTGGCCGGACACGCGCCGTCCCTCTCCCTTCCGGGTCGAAAAGGTTCCGCCCTCCCCACGCTCCACCGCCTCAGCGCTCCGTGTGGCGACAGCTCCCCCTGCTGACGTTGCTAGGGAAACGAGCAGGGCCAAAATGAGATCAGATAACAGAATGAGGAGGCTGGCCCGCGGGGAGTGTTTTTTCTGCAGCTCAAAGTAGCATATACAGAAAAACTGCCCCAAACAGCCAAAACGACAACACTCGCCTTTAGAGACTGGGCTAAGGGCGGGTCATAACATTCACGTGGGACGTACACGCCTATCTGCATGTCTCCCAGTTACGATCCTGTGTGGGGATCTTACCCTTCAGGCCCCAGCACTGGTGGACACGGGGTCAGAAGGGAATCTGCTGGACAGCAGATGGGCAAGGGAAGTAGGGCTCCCTCTAGTGTCGCTCCCTTCACCATTGAAGGTGCGGGCACTAGATGGCACCCTTCTCCCTTTAATCACACACAAGACACTGCCAGTAACTCTGGTAGTGTCTGGGAATCATCGGGAGGAGATTGAGTTTTATGTGACTCCTTCTACCTCCCGCGTGATTTTGGGCTTCCCATGGATGATAAAACACAATCCCTGGATTGATTGGCCATCTGGGGTTGTGGCTCAGTGGAGCGAAACCTGCCACCGGGAGTGTTTAGGATCCTCGGTTCCCCCCAGTGTGACGGCTAATGAGGAGGTTAAAGTTCCCCCCAATCTGACGGCGGTGCCCGAGGAGTACCATGATCTTGCTGACATCTTCAGCAAAGATCTGGCACTCATTCTTCCCCCGCACCGTCTGTATGATTGCGCCATTGATTTGATCCCGGGCGTTGAGTACCCGTCCAGCAGGCTGTACAATCTCTCACACCCCGAGCGCGAATCAATGGAGACCTACATCCGGGCTGATCCGAAATTCCACCTCCCCGATGGGTGCTGGTTTCTTTTTTGTGGGCAAGAAAGACGGCAGACTCCGTCCATGCATTGATTACAGAGGGCTGAACGAGATTACGGTTCGCAATCGATACCCATTGCGTTGGTAAACAACGTCTTGCGGGACTTCCTGCACCGATTCGTCTTCATATATCTGGATGATATACTCATCTTTTCCCTGGATCCTGAGACTCATGTCCAGCATGTACGTCAGGTCCTGCAGCGGTTGTTGGAGAACCGGCTGTTTGTGAAGGGCGAGAAGTGCGAGTTCCACCGCACTTCTTTGTCCTTCCTGGGGTTCATAATCTCCTCCAACTCTGTTGCCCCTGATCTGGCCAAGGTTGCGGCGGTGAGAGATTGGCCCCAACCAACAAGCCGTAGGAAACTGCAACAGTTCCTCGGCTTTGCGAACTTCTATAGGAGGTTCATCAAGGGGTACAGTCAGGTGGCTAGCCCTTGGACAGCCCTGACCTCTTCCAAAGTCCCCTTCACCTGGTCGGATCGCTGCGAGGCCGCATTCAGGGAGTTGAAACGCCGGTTCTCGACTGCACCGGTTCTGGTGCAGCCCGATCCTAACCGCCAGTTCGTGGTTGAAGTGGATGCCTCTGACTCAGGGATAGGAGCCGTGTTGTCCCAGAGCGGAGAGTCCGACAAGGTTCTCCACCCATGTGCCTATTTTTCACGCAGGTTGACCCCGGCGGAGCGGAACTATGACGTGGGCAATCGGGAACTCCTTGCAGTGAAGGAGGCTCTTGAGGAGTGGAGACATTTGTTGGAGGAAGCTGCGGTGCCATTTACGGTTTTCACAGACCACCGGAACCTGGAGTACATCAGGACCGCCAAGCGGCTGAACCCCAGGCAAGCCCGCTGGTCACTGTTCTTCGGGCGTTTTGACTTCCGGATCACCTATCGCCCCGGGACCAAGAACCAAAGATCGGATGCCCTGTCCCGGGTCCATGAAGACGAAGTCAAAACAGAGCTGAGTCCACTATCGTGGCTGCCCTCACCTGGGACGTGGAGAAGACCGTCCGGGAGGCCCTGGCATGGAACCCGGACCCAGGAGATGGACCAAAGAACCGCCTCTACATCCCACCAGAAGCCAGAGCTGCAGTCCTGGACTTCTGTCACGGTTCCAAGCTCTCCTGTCACCCAGGGGTGCGAAGAACTGTGGCAGTGGTCCGGCAGCACTTCTGGTGGGCGTCAATGGAAGCCAATGTCCGGGACTATGTCCAGGCCTGTACCACCTGTGCCAGGGGTAAAGCTGACCATAATGGGCACAGGGACTCCTCCAGCCGTTACCTGTGCCCCATCGCCCCTGGTCCCACATCGACCTGGACTTCGTCATGGGCCTCCCGCCATCCCAGGGCATGACTACCATCCTCACGATAGTGGACCGGTTCTCCAAGGCGGCCCACTTTGTGGCCCTCCCGAAGCTCCCTACAGCCCAGGAGACAGCAGACCTCCTGGTCCACCACGTTGTGCGTCTGCATGGGATACCTACAGACATCGTCTCTGATCGTGGTCCCCAGTTCTCCTCTCAAGTCTGGAGGAGTTTCTGCAGAGAACTGGGGGCCACTGTGAGCCTCTCGTCCAGGTATCACCCGCAGACTAACGGACAGGCAGAACGGGTCAACCAAGAAATGGAACAGACCTTACGCTGTGTGACGTCCGCACACCCGATGGTCTGGTGTGAACATCTGGCCTGGATCGAGTACACACATAACAGCCAGGTGTCCTCTGCCACCGGCCTCTCCCCGTTTGAGGTGTGTCTGGGGTTCCAGCCCCCATTGTTTCCCATGGTGGAGGGAGAGGTCGGTGTGCCCTCGGTCCAGGCCCACCTGCTGAGATGCCATCGGGTGTGGCGCACCACCCGTTCTGCCCTGCTGAAAGCCCGGATTAGGGCTAAGGCCCATGCAGACTGCTGGCGTTCCCCGGCCCCTGCATACCAGCCCGGGCAGGAAGTGTGGCTAACAAAGAAGGACATACCCCTGCAAGTGGACTCCCTGAAACTGAAGGAACGCTTCATTGGTCCCTTCAAGATCCTCAAGATCATCAACCCGGCCACAGTGAAGCTCCAACTCCCAGCTTCACTGCGGATCTACCCTGTTTTCCATGTGTCCAGACTGAAACCACACCACACCTCACCCCTCTGTGCTCCCGGACCGGTGCTGCCTCCTGCCCAGATTATCGACGGGAAGCCGGTTTGGACGGTACGCCGGCTTGGACGGTGCGCCGGCTCCTGGACGTCCGTCGGAAGAGCCGGGGGTTCCAGTACTTGGTGGACTGGGAGGAGTATGGACCCGAAGAACGCTCCTGGGTGAAGAGGAGCTTCATCCTGGACCCGGCCCTCCTGGCCGACTTCTACTCACGACACCCCGACAAGCCGGGTCGGGCGCCAGGAGGCGCCTGTTGGGGGGGGGTCCTGTTGTGTGGGCCGCTGAAGAGGAGGTACTGCTGGCCCACCATCACCAGAGGGCGCCCTGCCCGAAGTGCGGGCTTCAGGCACAAAAGGGTGCCGGAGCAACTGGGAGTGTCAGCTGTCACTCATCAGCAACACCAGCTGTCACTCATCACCACATCGCCATAAAAGCCGGGCAGCAACTCCACCTCACTGCCGAGATATCCGTCTACCTGGAAGGTAAACACTCAGCCGTGGTTTTGGTGTCATACTTTTTTCTGAACATTGCAGATGTACCTGTTTGACTGGTCAGCAGCTGGAAGCTGGGAGGAGACGATGTCTTCGCTCCTCGGATAAGTAGTCCTTCAGGCGCTGCACGTTTTTGTTCCTGTGTGACTGTGATTGAGAGGTGGAGGTGTTTCCCACCCTTTTCTGACTTTTTACTGGGTGTTCACGCACCCACCATAAACTGTTTTTGCTTCCTGCCAGCACTACCGATCCAACAGCTGGAGACGGTGGCCACCTGGGGAGATCAGGACTTGTCGTCTCCTGTGTGTTTCCTGGTCCGGTGGCGGTGGAAATCGTGTGGGGCCCGGCTCTCTGGACGGTGCTCTCCTATCCTCGAGCCTGCCTACACGCCCCCCTTTGTGTAATTGACTGTACTGTAAATTCTGTTTCCGTCTGTATTCCGTTGTGCACATTACAACAGTAAATTGTGTCTCTTTGGCTCATCCGTTGTCCGGTTCATTTACGCCCCCTGTTGTGGGTCCGTGTCCCTACACTCTCCCAACATGGCACTCACTATCACCTGACAAAGTTTGATCCAGATCTTATCCAGATTGTGGATTTCAGAGCATCAGTAATGACTCACCGATTATCTATTATTTGTACTTAAAAGTTACTTACTTACTTAGTTTCTGCTTAAAATTGACTTTAGAATGATTTAAGAGGTTTTACTTTGTCATCTGATGGTTAATAATCACATTATTCCCTTTAATCGCTTTGGGTGTAGCAAGTCCATCTCAGACGTGCTGTTGTGGTCCGAAATGACACATGCACAGTGAAGGTAGGGCAGAACAATTTTTAGGGTGGACCATTCGGTCAGCAACACCGGCTTCATACCCTGCAGGGGCTTGGCAGTGAAACACAAAGAGCCGGGCCAGCTGATGTTGCAAACAGCAGGTGCAGATGATTGTCTGCACTTGGCACAATGCAGTGAGTGATCAAAATTTGCATACACATTATCAAGACATTTTTGGAAACAATTAATAGAACATCACCCAGGAGGGGACCTGCCAGGAAAACAGATGTTTGCCATGGCTGATTAACATGCCAGGTGAGGAGCGCAATGTAACCTTGAGTGGTGGACATTTACGTGTGAACAAGTTTAACATATGCCGGTGTGGTTCATCAACATGTGTAAGGCAGGAAACACGATGTCATTGTAAGTGGCTGACATTTACATGCAAACAGGTTTAACCTGGAGTGGGCCACTCACTTAGTGAATCATGTCTGCACAACTTGCACGTGCGCTACAGTGTTATATTTTAGCTTATGAAAAGCCACTTGTAACAGGACTTTGACCTTCAAAAATTATGGAATTGGAAACTAGTGTTGGTGGAGGTTTGTGCTGTACGACCGCAGTGATCTAGTTTAAAATGTAATTGGATTCCTCAAAAATACTTTCATCTATATGGATGTGCAATATTCCCGTTTCTCCATTAATGAGGCACTGGGCTGGAGTCCCAGTTAGTCCTGGGTGTCGCTGAAGCCTAAAACTGTGTAACCTTGGAGAACATTGACTCCATCTGACTATGGAACAAACATGTTTGGAAAGAAGATATATTTGTACTTTGTGTATTATGTGCTGTTTTTAATTTAGCAGCGAGACCAAAGTCAGATTTCCTGCATTGGCTAGACAATAAAGTTCTATTCTGTTCATGATTTCATGCTGAGGCCACTTCTCCTTCACAATCAGGCAGGCTGTGAGTTGACTGAAGCATAAAAGTAACAATGATGTAAAACAGTATGAATAGGCTGGAGGGCTGAGTGATGTTAAACATTGAAGTATCGTGACTACAGAAGGTTTCTATATTCGCCTGGATGACGTCTGGGTATATTGAAACATTTCTTTTGGAAACCACAATGGATTATTATCACAAATTAGAAATTCAGCTTGTTGAAATCATCCTTGCATATCTAAGGGCAAATGGGTGGATGAATCGATAATAAGGACAAGCTATGATTTGACTTGGTGTATAACTAGTAAGAAGTAATTTCTGGACATTTTACTTCACATGAGAGCAAAGTGTCATCTTGGATTACCAATTAAAACAATGCAACATATCTCTGACTTATTCTTCATGTCTATGCATCCAGTTCCTTTGCCACAGAAACACACAGTAAGCAGACAGGTTCCAGCATGACACAATAAAATGACAACATTTTATTAATCTTTACCATCATTTTCTAGTGAATTGTACATTTGGTCTAACTGTCATTGGATTTGTTTCATATTTTTGCACATCATGTGACTGGCTCATTAAATGCAGTGGAGAACAGAATAGAATTGTCTTTTTTGACATTGTAGGTGGGGTGTACAATGAAATTGGGCGTGTTCCCGCAGAGCTACTGTACACCACAAAAAAGAAAAACAAGACTTCTTATACACCACACAAAAAAATTAAAATATGAAATATGTACTGTATACTTACATACACACTGTATGGCATAGTGCAAAAAAATGGAGATATATATATATAAATTTGTGTGAATGTTGGGTATGTTTGGTTGTTTGTTGTCCTGGGGTGGGGGGGGTTGTTTATGGGAATAAGTCTGTGGGTGACTGGCTGTGTCCATGGGTGTTTGCAGTATATATGGTCCAGGGGATGAAGCTGTTTATCAACCTGCTGGTATGGGACTTTGTTGACCTGTAGCATCTCCTGGAGGGCAACAGGTTAAACGGGGTGGGCAGGGTGTGTGGGGGTCTCCTGTGATGGTCTTTGTTCTCCTCAGGCAACAGGATGTGGCAATGGTTTCCAGGCTGGGCAGAATCCAGAGTCTGGAAGACAGTGAATGTGTCACCAATGCTGTAGAGCGTGGCAAGGTTTTTAGCCAGCAGTTATCTTGTTGGTGGCCCAATGGTGCTGCTGGTCAATCCCGTCAACTGTTCGATTAGCTTTTTCTGCTTCTCCTTCACATCCACCTGACATACAAAAACAAAATCATGAACTGTGACCCACCGAACGTCCGTACTCAAAGACCAGTCACCTTGTTTGCTACCACAAGCACATTGTCCAAGAAGCGAAGCCATTCAAATATGAAGACAGGCCTCTTTGCTTCAGTGATCTGGGCTTCAAGTATACTCATTGAGGAGCAAGCTATGAGCCAGCTCCATGACCAGGAGCTTACATCACAACAGTACGAGGCTTCATTAAGGAGCTAATAAGCATTCAATACTTCAAATGCATCAAATCTAAGGAGGCTGTGATCTGTGATGCAAGATAACAAAAATGATTTTAACTAAGCGTTAATACACAGTCAATGACACTTGAACCCAAATGTTTTGGCACGTCATTGACAGCTAGCAGCTCCAGGTATTTACCAAATGTCACGGATGCCTATCTGTTGACCTACTTCTAACAGGCTGACTCTGGAATTTCCATAAAATAATTAATTTGGGTAAAGGTCAATATCAAGCAATCTGATTTTCAACCCAATTTGGATTATTGTGGCACACACTAAGTTGGTTTTCAGAACTGTCCAGAAAAGGTTCACTAGAAGTCAATTATTTGAGTGAAGGTCAAGTTCACTGGGGACAAATGTCAAATTGTCATACCCCTTACCCCCTAAACCCCCTAAAGTCCGCGCTGATCTAGGCAAAAAGGCTTTTAACTTTGCTACTCCATTTACTTGGAATCGGCTTCAGGATGAGCTGCAGCTTAAGGACTTGGTCTCTTTTAGTCATTTTAAACATCTTTTAAAGGAACTGATGAATCAAAGGTCAGTTTGACAATGTTTTTGGATGTTGATTATTTTAAAATGATGTATGTAATATGTATTTATGTATGTATGCCTTTTTGTGTGCGTTGTCTCTTGGCCAGGACACTCTTGTAAAAGAGATTTTTTTTTTTAATCCTGGATAAATAAATGTTTGAATGAATGAATTACAGGGTTATGGAAAATTTCAGAAAAACTGTTTCAAATGGATCAGAAATTGCCATCTGGAAATGATTCTTTGTTTTTATTACAGTAAAGTGTTATATAATTATACAGCTCACATCACTGAATTAATTTTTTTTACATGAAATAATTTGTTCATCCCCACACTTGTGTAATTACAGTGTGATGTTTGTGTATTAATGGGGTGTGCACTGGTGCAATGTGCATTGTGTGAGAAATAACTTACTTCAGTATTTTTGTGCACCTTTTCTTTTGTCAAATTACAAACTAACCATATATATAAAACATTATTTCATGTTGTTACACCACCGAAACCTCGTCATCACCACCTGCTAAGTAAAGTGCAACCAGCATCATAAATCAGCATAATCATGTAGCCTCATCTTGCGCAAATATCACATGATGAATAGCTTGGCATTGCGACATTATACAGCAGAGTGCTTCTGCTTTTCAGCTAAAGATCCTTGTCTCTGTGAGAAAATGGGACAGAGCCCCTTGGATGACCCTGAGTGACCACATGCTGTCCAGTTATGTCTGCAATCTAGACTGGACCAGTCCAAACCGCATCATTTGTGTGTGTCCTCCTGAAGATTCATACATACAAATAAATAAAATAATTGTTAGAGAAATTGATTCAAGACATTGAAGACAACAGATATGTTTATAAATTGCAGGGTAGCATCTATAGATAATTATGCAGTTTTATCACCAACAAAAATTGTGTATTTTTAAATGTAAAAAATGGTGACACCTTTCACTGAGTTAGAAAAAATGAGCCTGAAATGGTAAATGGACTGCATTTTATATAGCGCTTTTCCATCTGCATCAGACGCTCAAAGCGCTTTACAATAATGTCTCACATTCACCCCGATGGGAGGCTGCTGCCACACAAGGCGCTCACTACACACCGGGAGCAATAGGGGATTAAAGACTTTGCCCAAGGGCCCTTAGTGATTTTCCAGTCAGGCTGGGATTTGAACTGACGATCTTCTGGTCTCAAGCCCAACGCCTTAACCACTAGACCATCACCTTAAATAATCAGGAGTCAAAAACATTAGCATGTTTGGGTTTTGTTTCCACATCACTGCATATTTTGAGAGCTCTTTATGTCCCAAATCAAATTAAACAAGTCAACAAATTTAAAAAAGTGCACTCAAGTGGTGCGTGTGTGTGTAGTTGTCCTGTCTGTGCCTTTTGTTTGTCTTGTCTTTTTCTGCATATGGTTTATGTGTTATTGTCTGTCGCCTGCCCCCCACCCCCCTTTAGTTTTCAGTGTGTGTGTGTGTCCTCCGCTGTCTGTCATCCGTGTGGGCCCCTGTCGTGTATGTACACCCGTGGTTTGTGTCTGTGCCGTGTGTGTGTGTGTGTGTGTGTGTGTGTGTGTGTGTGTGTGTGTGTGTGTGTGTGTGTGTGTGTGTGTGTGTGTGTTTGTAATCCGTTGTGGTCATCCCCTCTGTGTGTCGGTCATTTGTGTTTGTCATCCTTGTGGTAGTCCCCTGTCTGTGTCTGTAGTCTGCTAGTCTTGGTCCTCGTCATCCCTCCGCTCTCCTGCTCTTTGTGCTCCTCAGTTGTCATTATGGGTTTCTTTGGTTTTTTGAGATCCATGTTTCTTTTATGCTCCTGTTCCTTGATTTAGTTTTTGGTTGTTGTTCAGTTCTCTTTGTTGTTTGATTATTGATTGCCTCCTTTTGTGTTTATCTCCATGCTGGATTTTTCCCGTTGTGCTTCTTATCCTTTTGAGTTCCGCCTTGTTTTTTTGTTCTTTGGTTCTGTGTGTTTTGTAATCTTTGTCATTTCTTGTATTTCCACTTACCCATAGATGTTTGTTTAGTCACCTTGTGTTCCTTTCAGTTATCACGTGTCTCTGTTGTTCCCTTCCTCTGTGATTCCATGCACCTGTTGTTAATCAGTTCATTTGCTTTTAAACTGCACCTGTTTGCTTGTTACCTTGCTGATTGTTTAACGCTGTTTACATGTCAATGTTGGTCTCACTTGTTCGCTTCCTAAGTACCCGTGGAATAATCCACTACAGTTTGTTCCAGTTTTGTCACCGCCTTGGTTCCACCTTTACTTTGGACTCTTGAATTAACAAATGTGAATGTGTACATATGCAACTCATGTACATTAATCAATCAATGCGTTGCTCGTCTGACTTTGAAAACAAGGAACAGAAAACCTCAGTTTACAACACACACACAGGGAGTGCTGCTTCATTTCTCTGTGCAGAATGCTATTAAACCAATACATGTTTAGAAAGAAAATAGCTGTCAGCTGCTATATTAATGTGTAAAATGTCATTTATAGCAACTTTAATCTAAGAAAACTAATCAAACTGGGGCTCCTATGTGGCAAACTGTAGCTGAAATTTCATATATTCTTTTTTTTAGAAAGCCTTTCTCTGTTCTTCTCTATTAATTTGTTTTCATGAATTCCACATTTATTGCTTTTATGAATGCAGTTGCTCATGAAATATGTTAGTTATACCCTTCATAGTTGTTCAAAAGGACTTTCGGTATTTGAAACATCACGTCATACCAGCAGAATAAATTTCATTTTCTGTAGAAGCTTTTCAGAAAACAGTTTCATTTAACACCTAAACAGAAAAGTAGTACGTGTGTAAGTCTGCATGGCTGAAGTTAGAGCTATTTAAAAGCAAATAAGTAATAAATGACATTATGGGGTTTAAAATTTCTCGTCAGGGATTAACTCAACATACTGGCAGTGTGTTTCCTCCCATATGAATAATGTGCGCCTTCATTTTGGCCTGACAATTTCAAAA
This sequence comes from Thalassophryne amazonica, assembly GCF_902500255.1. Classification (NCBI taxonomy): domain Eukaryota; kingdom Metazoa; phylum Chordata; class Actinopteri; order Batrachoidiformes; family Batrachoididae; genus Thalassophryne; species Thalassophryne amazonica. The sequence goes on from NC_047119.1 coordinate 14,155,742, forward strand.
ACATTCCCAAGGATTCCTGCTCCTCAACCTATTTTAAAAGCTGGCTTTAATCGGTTTTGTAAACACGATGGGTTTGGATGGAGGAATGGTAACAAGCTGGCGTCGCACTTGGCAGTCAACAGTAACATTGACCAGGCCTAATCATAACACACCATATACGAGGGCTGTCAATAAAGTAACGGTCCTTTTTATTTTTTTCAAAAACTATATGGATTTCATTCATATGTTTTTACGTCAGACATGCTTGAACCCTCGTGCGCATGCGTGAGTTTTTCCACGCCTGTCGGTGACGTCATTCGCCTGTGAGCACTCCTTGTGGGAGGAGTCGTCCAGCCCCTCGTCGGAATTCCTTTGTCTGAGAAGCTGCTGAGAGACTGGCGCTTTGTTTGATCAAAATTTTTTCTAAACCTGTGAGACACATCGAAGTGGACACGGTTCGAAAAATTAAGCTGGTTTTCAGTGAAAATTTTAACGGCTGATGAGAGATTTTGAGGTGATTCTGTCGCTTTAAGGACTTCCCACGGTGCGAGACGTCGCTCAGCGCTCTCAGCCGCCGTCGTCAGCCTGTTCAAGCTGAAAACCTCCACATTTCAGGCTCTATTGATCCAGGACGTCGTGAGACAACAGAGAAGTTTCAGAAGAAGTCGGTTTCAGCATTTTATCCGGATATTCCACTGTTAAAGGAGATTTTTTTAATGAAAGACGTGCGGACGGGAGCCTGAAAAGCTGAAAAAAGTGAAACATTGAATCATGTTTTAACAATTACTCTAATTTGTCACATCTTAATTGATGTTGAGACCTTAAATTAGAAATTTACATTGAAATAAACTAATAGGTGAAAAAAAATTTGAGTATTTTTTAAAGCTGGTCCAAGTTGTATGTTTTTCAGTGAATTCAAGTATTTAGTGTTCCCTTAAAATGCCTTTTCCTGTTTAAAATAAATAAATAAATGAATAAATAATTCAAATCATTCAGTTGATTTGAATCAGTTTATTTCATTTGAGTGCTACCAATTAAAGGAGATTATTAGGTGAGACCAACAGCTCTCCTTTTTCAGCGTAGCTCTAACATCCTGTTGCCATTCATCAGATTTTGATGCTATCCTCTTTATGTGAAATGTCCCCATATTGCTTCACCTCAGGGAGCTTTGGTTGCCACTGTCTGGTGCAGTCTGTCAGGTTAGCGCTAATCTATAAACAATCCGGTAATCCTTTCACTTGTGTCGACTTTCTCATCTGTCATATCACCCATCCATCTTCAATATCTGCATATTCCAGTTAAGGTTCATGGGGGGCTGGAGCTTATCCCAATGGTCACTAGGCAAGATGCTGAGTACACCCTGGTCAGGTCACCAGTCTATTGCGGGGGTGATACATACAAGGTGCACTCAAAAAGTATCTGACCTTTGGCTGCGAAAAATATAGTTACTCACTTGGGTGTCTGAAATCCTAATCCCCTTCAAAGTAGTCTAATTGGGATTGCACACACTTTTCCCAGTGGTTCTGCCACTGTTGGAAGCATTCCTGGAAGTCCTCTTTTGGAATAATGTGAAGCTGTGCCGCCACATTCCACATAATGTCTTCTCGGGACTCAAATAGTGTCCCTAAGTCTCATTTTGATCTTGGGGAACAGCCAAAAATCAGAGGGAGCTATGTCAGGAGCGTAGGGAGCCTGGTGAATCACAGGAGTGTTGTGTATGGCCAGGAAAGTCTGAATCAGCAGAGTAGAATGGGCAGATGCATTGTTATGATGGAACTGCCAACCTTTTGCCGCCCACAGATCCAGTTGTTTGTGCCGCACAGCATCACAAAGGTGATGCTCTTAATATTTTGGCCTTCTGGTGTGTACTCATGATGACCCCATGAGAGTTCAAGAAAATGGTAAAGATGATTTTGACCTTGCTGTCCACCTGTTGTGCTACTGCTTTCTTTGGTCTTGGTGATGTTGGATGTTTCCGTTGCAATGACTGAGATTTGGTTTCCGGGTAGTACCCATATGACCCAGAAACATGTCTTATCACTAGTGATGATAGTGTTCAGGAAATAACGGTCACTGTTTGCACATTCCAGCAGATGCGGTTTTGGTGTGGGCGAACCGGGGAGTTGCCTGGGGCGCATTTTTTCATGACACATATGGGGGTGGCACAAATCATTCTGTGTCACAAAGCGGTTATCATATCAATGTGTGAGGAATTGGGGACCAGTACTCTGTGCCACATTTCTCTGCGGATTCATCCAGCGTACGAGGCAGGCAGCTAGTTTACAAAATAAAAAAAGGGCAAACACTACATTATCAAATTTCTGTCATACCTAAAACTTTTGCAGATTAGTTAATGCTAAGTATTTACACATTTAGCCTAATATTTATAATCATCAAGCTAAGAATTTAGCTAAATGTTGAGACAAACATGCACCTTAATTAAAGAACTAATCGACTCTCCCTGAAAGACAGATTAATAAAGCGTCTAATTACAGACATTTAGCATGTAAGGGTGTGTTTATTCGAAATTTGCAATTCATGGTGTTTTGTATAAAAGTTATAATGTAGCCTGCAGCCTTTTGATGTCAATTTTAATTGCAATTTCAGGGGCACTTCTAAAATATTAAAAACAATAATAAAAATGGCAGGTTTTTTGGGGAGGGGGGGCATGCTCAGAGAGTGTCTCGCCCATGGAGTATTTTAGTGTAGAACCGCCACTGCATTCCAGGATGTCCTGTGAGACTACAGACGGAGTTGCTTGTGCTCTGCCGTCAGCAGTGCTGACGCAGCTTCGGCATGAATTTCGCTGACCAACACATGCCAACATCCTCTTTCAAAATGGAATCTATGGAACCTGTGCTTATCCACACCTCATCCACAAGTTCTTGGATGGTGACATGATGGTCATCCATGACCAAAGTCCGTATTCTGTCAGTCACTTGTCAGCTTGTTGGTGGCCTTCCAGAACGTTCATCACTCTCCACTGATGTGCACCCATTTTTGAAGTGTTATACCACACTTTTATTTGTGTTTGGCCATGACATCATCGCCAAAAGCCTGCTGAATCTTGTGAATGGTTTCCGGCTGGGTATCACCAAGCTTCTGGCAAAAATTTGATGCAATGCCTTTGCTCAAGTTGTTTTGTCATGTACATGTGTTTATTGCAAAGCTGACTGCTCGCAACTGATGTGCTCTGCAGACAAGAAAACAATTCATGCATGTGCACGAAGTTTTCCAACACCTCCCCACCAAATGACAACTAGCACACTCATTTTTTTTCTGTGGGGAAAAATAAGGTTGGATACTTTTTGAATGCACCTTATATAGACATGATGACATCTTCAATGATGGCTGAACTACCTGGCGGTCCCCTGTCTGGCCACATGGTGTTTGAACTGAAGAAACTGGACATTGTTAGTTGTGATGAACTGTGGGACACACTGACTGCTGGACTTTATCTCAGGGACTTTCTACAATTGGTTCAAAACGCTGCTGCCAGATTTTTGACAGGAAGCAAAAGGTTTGACCACATTACACCCATTTTGGTGTCTCTTCATTGGCTTGCTGTCTCTGTGAGATCAGATTTTAAGGTTCTGCTATTAACCTATAAAATTGTTCACGGACTGGCACCTCCCTACTTAGCTGACCTAATTAAACCCTACGTACCAGCCCGGGCTCTGCGTTCTCAGGGTGCAGGGCTACTTTGTGTCCCTGAATAAAAGTCTGCGGGTCACAGAGCTTTCTCTTATCATGCCCCTGTTCTGTGGAATGATCTCTCTGCATCAATAAAACAGTCAGATTTTGTAGAGACGTTCAAGTCCAGACTTATTTTCCCTTTCGTATGGCTAGCATACTGGCAAAGTATGTTGCTATGCTTTCTACCCTTTTTAAATTCATTTTATTAGTAAACAGAGTGGGTTGCGGACTCAACTTTATCTAAAGTCTGGGTCTTTTAGTGTAGCTTAGGGCTAGTGGCCGGCGATCACCTTAGTATTTCTTTTGTTTTTCTTGTTGCTTAATGGTGACAATTATACTGTATTTGTTGTCTTTCTGATGTCTGATTCTGTTTTTTTTTCTCTCTCTCTCTTTGTTTGCGGTGCGGCTCCATCCAGAGATGGAGTTGGTGTCTTCTTCTGCAACCCTCCTGTCCTGGACACCAGCATGGACTCCAAAATTTCATGTATATTTGTATTGTCAATTGTGTCAGTAGTATGGCCCAAGCAGAGGGTCACCCCCTTTGAATATGGTCTGCTTGAGGTTTCTTCCTCAGAGGGAATTTTTCCTTACCCCTGTCGCCTGTTGGTTTGCTCTAGGCCTTGGTAAGGTTAGAACTTAGTGTGAAGTGCCTTGAGGCAGCTTTGTTGTGATTTGGTGCTGTATAAATGAAATAAATTGAAATTAATGTTTATTTTAGTTTGCACATTTAACAGTTCTTTTGTGTTTTTCTTCACCTGATTCTTGTTATTGTTAGGATGGCCAGAGCAGTTGGTCACCTCTCTGAGTCTGGACTACTTGACATTTACTCCTCAAAATCTCCCAAGGGAGTTTGTCCCCTTACCACTGTTGACTATATGATGCAGCCAATCTGCTCTGTCCACCTGATCCCATCAGCTCTCAGAAGCTAAGCAGTGCGGGACCTGGTTCGTACTTGGATGGGAGACCTCTTTGGAACACCAGCGGCTGTGTGTGTTTCTCCAGTTAAAACTGAAGTTGCGTCAGGAAGGGCATCCGGGGTAAAACTTGTGCCAAATACCAATGTGGATCTGTCTGTATCCGCTGTGGCGACCCCAAACAAAATGGGAGCAGCCGAATGGACAACAACAACAGCTGCCTATGTGATACTCAGGGGGGTTGGTAAAGTTAGTCCATACCCTTGTGAAGTGCCTTGGGGGGGTGTCTTATGTTGTGATCTGGCTCAAGATAAACAAACAAAGGAAGAAGCCAGGGCACCTTGAGGGTCATCTGTTACATTCCAGGTTCAACGGAATGCCAGATGCTACTCTGATTGGTTAAATTTATGTTAGAACTATGGTTCGCCATAACTAACGAACACAGCAAATGCACCACTGTGCCCAGTGCTGCCACTCAGTTTTTGGATTCTCTTGACAGTAAATCGGCCCAATTGGACACACACACATCCAAAAAAAAAAAAAAAATTAATTTGTGCCCAACACCACAGTAAGACCTGTAGTATGTATCATTTTTTCCTCATACCAACAGGTCAACACAAAAACAAATTTAAAAATTTCTATTGATTGATATCAAAGGTGATATTTCTAAAAGCTAATCAATTATCAAGCTACAAGCCTTAATCCCCCCATGAAGAGTTCTGGCCAGTACACAACAACAAAATGGATCATTCATTACAGACACACTGTAAAACTCAATGAGTTAGTTGAACTCAAACCATTTGAGGAAACCGATTGCCTTAAACCATTTGAGTTTGCCAACTTAAATAAAATAATTTTCAAAAATGTAATTGTTAAAGTTTTAGTAACTTAACAATTTATAGTTAATTAAACTTATGTAAATCTAGTTTATGTTTTCAATAAAAAAAAGTGACAAATAAATTTCTGCCTAAAAAAATTTGCATTATATTTTGGATTAAATTTTTTTTTTTTATGCATTCTTTTGTTTACTTGTTGACATTAATTTACTTTATAAAAAAAAAAAAAAAAAATCTAAAAGGACTACAACAGAATGAAAAATACTAAATGGTAGCCCATGAACAGAACTTGCAGTTTTTCATAATGGTATAAATGTAGCGGCTGCATTCTGTGTTGTTAAGACTCCGCCCATTCACTTCCCTTGGGACGCAAACTCACGATCTTCGGCATGGAAGTCAGACTCTCTAACCAGAAGGCTAAAACCCAGGGCTCTGGCCTTGTGACCAGAGAATCCTTTTGAGCTGTTGGGAGTGAGGTTTACTAACTACATATGCATAGTGACACCTGCTGGCCTTCGTTACATAAACTCAATTAAAATGAATGAATGGAATGCACTGGAAATACATCTCAACACTTAAATGCCCCAAAACTTTAAATGCACTTAAAGGAACTGAGTTGTTATGATAATTCATTTTTGGGTTAGTTTAATGAATGGAAATGAATGACTCTAACTTTTTTCAAAGTTTGAGTTACATTAACTTAATTATTGTATTAAAATGGAGTGTTCGGTTTAACAATGAATATTCAAACCCTGATTAATGGCAACCCGATTTTCCCGATTTGTCAAGAAGAAATGGTAGATTTTTAAATGTGAAAAGCAGTCACAAATTTGACTTGGTTAATACTGATAGAACACTATTTTATGTTGTATGTATTATATTTAGGTGGGAGTGCGTGCGTAATTTGAGTGCAGTATAGTTTAGTGTTTGCAAGCAGATGTTGACGAGGAACATCGCCTGTCTCCAGAGAAGCTTCACAGAACATTATCACAGCACTAATCTGACTAAGACTACTACTAAAACAACTGGGCAAAAAAAAAAAAAAAAAAATATATATATATATATATATATATATATATATATATATATATATATATATATATAGAATAAGGTGCATAGTTTTTTGTTTTTTTTTAAGGAATTTTGTATGGTCACCTGAATTTTATTTAAATTTTTGTCATTGCACATGGAAACACCAATATTATTCATTACCTTTGCCAAGGAGGTTATGTTTTCACCGGCGTTTGTCTGTCTGCTAACAGGATAACTCAAAACGTTTTGAACACATTTGAACCAAATTTGGTGGAATGATGGGAAATATGTCCTGAATCAATCAGTTAAAAGTTGATGATGATCCGGATTAAACTCTGGAAAATATAGTACAATGTATTATTTTGCCCTTTTGTGAATCCACATCCTTCGATATTGATATGTGGCTTGGTGGAGGAATGCGCTCTACTGAGTGCCCTTCTAGTTATATTTAAAATCATTTACAGAATATGTGAACAATGTAAGAGTGGTGACTATGCCATCAAAACAAGACAACTCGGTTGCCACTCAGTTGCAACACAAGTGTGTGTGTGTGTGTGTGTGTGTGTGTGTGTGTGTGTGTGTGTGTGTGTGTGTGTGTGTGTGTGTGTGTGTGTGTGTGTGTGTGTGTGTGTGTGTGTTGTGGTGGTATGTGGTTTGACAGGAGTCTGTGGACGGATCCCACAGACTCCACTTGCTAGTGGATGAGTTCACATTGAAGGAGTCCAATAAGAAATGATATTGCTTTTCAAACCGTCAGGAACCAAAGCAACACATTACGGGGACGCGTGTCTACCTGCTCAGCAGAGCGACACTCTGAAAATGTACAGAGCATGAACACATTTTACTCTAGCCATCAGTCATCCAAGAAGGTATTTTCATCCTCTTACAATTTCCATTAACGATTAATTTAAAAGGGACCTGTTTGCTTGGCCCACAAGAACGTTGTGTTTCTGTACCGTATTGTAAGGCCCGGCAACCTGCCAGCCTAACAAGAATCCCTGCCAGTCTGGGAATTGTTTGGTGGGTAAAACTAATGAAAAATAGCAGATGAAATAAGGACAAATTACCCCAAATACTCCTTAATCAACAATAATTCTGGCTTATCTGAAGCATTAGGATCAGCCCTGTAGCACTTTAACACCTGTGAAGTGAATAACTTTAAAGTAATTTTCAGATGAAGATATAACTTTATAATCATGGAAATATTGTTCAGCTGTTTTAGCTGTTTTCTGAAGCAGCAGACCTTTGTGTTTCAGGCTCCTTTAACCCTAACCAATCATTAATTGTTCACAGCCACCTATGTTAGAGGTGTAAAACAGTGAAAATCTTTAATTCATTCAGTTATTCATCTATGTTTTCAATTTTAAGGAGCAGATTTAAAAATGAAAGTTGTCTTCATCAAATAATATGATTATTAAAGGGGTCATGTAGTGCAAAACATTTTTAATCTACCTCTTGTATTTCCATGTGTTTGGAGTTGAATATTTACAATTATTAAGTTTTCCAGGCGCAGGGGTGATGGCCAAGTGGTTAATGCATTTGGTTCCTGGTTCAAATCCCACCCCTGCCACATTTCTCCATTTAATGTGGAGTTGCATCATGAAGGCCATCTGGTGTAAAACGTGCCAGTTCAACCTGCAGATCCACCTTGGATTTGCTGTGGCAACCCCGAGTGCAAACAAGGGAGCAGCCGAAGGTTCTCATTAAGTTTTCCCAGGTCATCTCCTCCTATAAATATAATTTCGGCCTCACACAGCTTGTCTGAGATCACACTGAAATTTGTAACAGAAATACAGTTGGGTAAAAAAAAGTATTTAGTCAGTCCCTGATTGTGCAAGTTCTACTTAGAAAGATGAGAGCGGTCTGTAATTTTCAACATAGGTACACTTCAACTGTGAGAGACAAAATAAGAAAAAAAAAATCCAGGAAATCACATTGTAGGATAGAGCGGTTTCTTTTAGAAGTAGCTCTCCTCTGTTTGCAAAGAGTAAAACTACAAAACATTTAACAGGTAGGTGCTCAACTGATTTTAAATTTTATAAATGTTTGTAGCTGTTCAGCTTTGTTAACCATGTTAACGGTCTAAAAATTATCTGACAAAAATTTATCGGAAGATAATTAGTCTGATAATGGTTTTCAAAGTTATCTGAAAAGATAATCCGATAATGAAAACATTATATTCGATAATTATCGGTTATCGGATTATCAGAACTGTGCCCACCACTGTAAACGCCCATCCATTTAACCATAAAAATAAAAATTAGATTATTCATATATACGAGGGCTGTCCGTAAAGTATAGGTCCTTTTATTTTTTTCAAAAACTATATGGATTTCATTCATATGTTTTTACGTCAGACATGCTTGAACCCTCGTGCGCATGCGTGAGTTTTTCCACGCCTGTCGGTGTCGTAATTCGCCTGTGAGCACTCCTTGTGGGAGGAGTCGTCCAGCCCCTCGTCGGAATCCCTTTGTCTGAGAAGTTGCTGAGAGACTGGCGCTTTGTTTGATCAAAATTTTTTCTAAACCTGTGAGACACATCGAAGTGGACATGGTTCGAAAAATTAAGCTGGTTTTCAGTGAAAATTTTAACAGCTGATGAGAGATTTTGAGGTGATTCTGTCGCTTTAAGGACTTTTCACGGTGCGAGACGTCGCGCAGCGCTCTCAGGCAGCGTCATCAGCCTGTTTCAAGCTGAAAACCTCCACATTTCAGGCTCTATTGATCCAGGACGTCGTGAGAGAACAGAGAAGTTTCAGAAGAAGTCGGTTTCAGCATTTTATCCGGATATTCCACTGTTAAAGGAGATTTTTTTAATGAAAGACGTGCGGGCGGATTGCAGCGTCGGCTCACAGCCGCCACGACGCTCCGCCACAGGAAAAACACCTCTGCTGGAAGCCTTAAGGACAAGTTGGAACATCTCCAGCTGATAAACAATTTCTCATATACTCACTCCACTGAAAGCCATCAAAAGCCAACTGGATTTTAACAAATGGTTATCAACATGGAGGTGTTTTTCCTGTGCCGCCGCGCCGCGTCGGCTGCGTCCCGACGCGCGGACCCGTCCGCACGTCTTTCATTAAAAAAATCTCCTTTAACAGTGGACTATCCGGATAAAATGCTGAAACCGACTTCTTCTGAAACGTCTCTGTTCTCTCACGACGTCCTGGATCAATAGAGCCTGAAATGTGGAGGTTTTAAGCTTGAAACAGGCTGATGACGCCGCCTGAGAGCGCTGCGCGACGTCTCGCACCGTGAAAAGTCCTTAAAGCGACAGTATCAGCTCAAAATCTCTCATCAGCTGTTAAAATTTTCACTGAAAACCAGCTTAATTTTTCGAACCATGTCCACTTCGATGTGTCTCACAGGTTTAGAAAAAATTTTGATCAAACAAAGCGCCAGTCTCTCAGCAACTTCTCAGACAAAGGAATTCCGACGAGGGGCTGGACGACTCCTCCCACAAGGAGTGCTCACAGGCGAATGACGTCACCGACAGGCGTGGAAAAACTCACGCATGCGCACGAGGGTTCAAGCATGTCTGACGTAAAAACATATGAATGAAATCCATATAGTTTTTGAAAAAAATAAAAAGGACCTATACTTTACGGACAGCCCTCGTAAATACACATATACCCATGATAACAAATACAAAGCAGAAATTAATCACTAAACTCAAATTTCAAAACACAACCATGAAGCCTTTTAGTGTGGGAGAACTGGTGCACATCGGTAAACACATGATGTTTATGCAGGTAATGGTCCGAGTCCAGTGGCAGGGAATGAGCCCCGGCGACCTGAGATCCAATCACTGCAGCATTTACCACAAGTGTGGCAGGATTTTTATTGGTGTTGTCTCCCCTAGATCTGCCACGTTCTGTGAGACCAGGGGCAGCACGTGGAGCCACTCTGGAGGGGCTGGATGGTGTCAGCCAATTGTTGATGATGAAATGGCCATATTTTGTGCATCACATGTCGTTGGACCAGTCTGGGATGCCAAGTTGTCAAGCGGCCGACCAGAAAGGTACTACTGTCCCTGTAGTAGTAGTAATAGTAGCAGTAATGACAATAATAATATTAGCTGATTCAGATTTATTGTCATTGTCATTTTTCTTACATTAAACCAAACATATTTTTCCTTATGTAAGATGGCAACCAGCATTTTTTTAACATTAAACCAAGCATATTTTTCCTTACGTAAGATGGCTGCCAGCAACTCAACAAGTGTCTGAACTAGCTTTTTCTGCAAGTATCTGTTTGTGTCAGCCATCACTCCATTTTCTGAACCTTCTTATTCTAGTTAACATTAACAGGGAGCTGGGTTTATCGATCACTGTGCAAGAGGCGAGGTACACCCAGGTTGTCAGTCTGTTGTGTCACAATGTACTTATACAATTTATTTGATCATATATTCTGATTATTAACAAAACCTCCAAAATAAACAGTAAACACATCAATATGTTAGGAGAAGCATACGATTTGTAGATTTTGTACAGATTCATTCAGTGAGAGAACTCTTAAAGGGCTCATATTCTGCAAAGTCTTATAGCTGGAATTTCATGTTAAAGTTTTACAAAGTCTCAAACTATGGAAATCCTCATGTCAAAATTATTCTGCGCCAAGTATAATTTATGCCCAAAGCAGATTATTTTACATTTCTTTCACATATTGAGAGAGGGACGGGTAAGTCCCAGCTTCATTTTGATTAAAGCAATGAGCACAGAAACAGATTTCTTATCGATTTGCATGCGTCATCTCAGCTCTATGTAGTATTATTTCTAACCTGGTGATCTATATTACCTTGCTGAAACGATGAATCATATGCTCCATTTAAAAATTTCAGCATGAATCGACCAGTAGATTTCACAGTATGTACAATTTTCCAGTTTGTTGTGTTTATGTATAATGCTTATCAGCTCATCTTTTCCTAATTTGCTCAATATATATCCAGGATACAGTCCAAATTAAATATCAGTTTACATCATGACCAACCTGTTGTGTATGCAGTAGGTACTTGACATGTGATTAAAAAATGATCAGGCTTGGGTATCAAAGCTGGCTCATCCGAGAGCATGCCGCCTTGCGCCCCAGGGAAGTACAGTAGTGTTCAGAATAATAGTAGTGCTACAAGGGAGTAACTTTGATTTTGATATTGGTGGGGACACAAAAGTGCTCCAAGACAAAGATTTTTTTTTTTTTTTGCATTACCAATCATAAGTTTATGTCACACAGATATTATAGGTTAACGAGCCATCCCAATGGTTAGGGAGTTGGTCTTTCAATCACAGGGTTGCAGGCTCAAATCCCAACCTTACCTCTCTTTACACCTCCATCCATGACTGGAGTGACCTTGAGCAAAGCAACTAACCCAACATTGGTCAAGCTATACATTTAAATTGAATTCATCGAGGATGGATATTTAACACGAAGTATTGCAATGACCCTATCTGCTAGTGTTGTGACGTTCGTGAATAGGGATGGGTATTGATAAGATTTTATCGATATCGATGCCATTATTGATTCTGCTTATCGATCCAATTCCTTATCAATACCTCGTGAATTTTGTACTAAAAGTAGGCTTTACAGGTTTTCTATGTATTTCATTGAGTCTTAAAGTAAATAAATATGAAATTGGTCACTGTATCCTTGATCTCTGGACATAAATAAAAATAAACAAAACGGCGTTTCGCTTTGAAGTTATTAATTCCGACTGGACTCTATCATTCTAACTTGACTCGTCAGAGAGCCGTGCAATGTTTGGAGCTGTGTGAACAGAACGGAGGACGATGTTGTGTGGGCCGCTGAAGAGGAGGTACTGCTGGCCCACCACCACCAGGCCCACGCGCCAGACCCAGAGGAGGTGACAGCTGTCACCCATTACTCCAGCTGTCACTCATCTACACCACCATATAAGCCGGACTGCAACTCCACCTCCCCGCCGAGAAATCGACTACCAGTACTAAGGTAATTTTCTCTGCTGACTTATACGTTGAAAAGTAATCTGAACTTCTGTTGCAGCCGTTTTTCCTGGTGCTTTCCTTGTCTGGAGGATTGGCGTGACAGTGACGGCTTCACCTCGCACCCCGTCCCAGATAAGTGGTTGATCAGGAGCTGCACGAGTGTGTGTGATGTTGGAGGTGGAGGTGCTCCCTCCTAACGGTGTCTGGACTGTTAATCACTGAGTGTGCGGACTCACACTCACACATCATCTTTCTGTTTTCTGCCAGCAGTACCAGGGTCGACAGCCGAAGACAGAGGCCACCTGGGGACTCGGGACTTGGCGGCTCCGGTGTTCTTCAGGCCGTTGGTGGTGGAAGCCGTGTGGGACGCGGCTTCTCTCTCGTCGGGCGTCTTCTATCTTCGAGCCTGCCCACACGTCACCTGGTGTTTATTGACTGTGAACATTAAGACACGTTTCGTTGTGTAATATCACAACATTAAATTGTTACCTTTTGGCTTACTCATTGTCCATTCATTTGCGCCCCCTGTTGTGGGTCCGTGCTACGACACCTTCACAACAGGATTTCTCGGCCATCGTCATGGACTCCGAGGGGCGTCAACTCCAGCTTGAACGGCCAATGGAAGAGCCAGGAGCGCAGGCGTCAGCGGGAGGCGGGTTGAGTGAGCTGCAGCAGATCTTAACCGCCTTCAAGGCCCGGTTAGTGTTTGTGACCGAGCAGAGTGTCCTCCTTAATCGGAGGGTGGAGGCTCTCACCGCCAGGGTGGAAGCGCGCGATCAGGGCGCTGCTGCAGCCACTCCTCTGGCTGGTCCTGGGCCTGTATCAAACGTTCCACTGGTCGTTCAACGAACCCCCCCACCGTCCCCTGAAGCATACATAAGCCCTCCGGAACCGTACGGGGGCTGTGTCGAGACGTGCGCAGACTTCCTCATGCAGTGTTCGCTCGTCTTTTCACAGCGCCCCGTCATGTACGCATCAGACGCTAGCCGGGTGGCTTATGTTATTAATTTGCTTCGAGGAAAGGCACACGCATGGGCTACGGCGCTTTGGGAGCAGAATTCACGGCTCCTGACGTCTTATACTGGGTTCGTACGGGAATTCAAACAAGTGTTTGATCATCCCAACAGAGGCGAGACCGCTTCGAACGTGCTGCTGTCGATGAGACAGGGGCGCCGTAGCGCAGCCGAGTATGCAGTCGACTTCCGCATCGCGGCAGCGAGGTCCGGCTGGAATAACGTTGCGTTCCGCGCCGCCTTTGTAAATGGACTGTCCCCAGTCCTTAAGGAGCACCTACTGGCCAAGGATGAACCGCGGGAATTTGACGGGCTGATCGATTTGGTTATACGTTTAGACAACCATTTAAATGAGCATCGTCGGGAGCAGGCCGGGGGGCGTGACCGGGCACGAGCCGTCCCTCCCCCTTCCGGTTCCGACAAGGTGACGTCGTCCCCACGCTTCACTGCCAGAGAGCTCCGTGTGGCTACGGCTCCCCCTGCTGAGGAGGCTAGGGACACGAGCAGGGCCAAATTAAGATCAAAAATCAGACAAAGGAGGCTGGCCCGCGGGGAGTGTTTTGTCTGCGGCTCTTGCGAGCACATGCAGAAGGACTGCCCTAAAACGGTCAAACTACAACGCCCGTCCTTAGAAACTGGGCTAAGGGTGGGTCATAACACGCACGCGGGAAAACCCCGCAAATCTGCACGAATCCCAGTAACAATCCTTTGTGGGGATTTAACCCTTCATGCCCCAGCACTGATAGACACAGGGTCTGAAGGGAATCTGCTGGACAGCAGATGGGTAAAGGAAGTAGGGCTCCCTCTGGTGGCTCTGCCGGCACCATTGCAGGTGCGAGCACTAGATGGCACCCTGCTTCCATTAATCACACATCAGACACAACCAGTGACTTTAGTTGTGTCTGGGAATCACAGGGAGGAGATAGTGTTCCATGTAACACCTTCTACCTCCCGAGTGATTTTGGGCTTTCCATGGATGGTGAAGCACAATCCCCGGATTGATTGGCCGTCTGGGGTTGTGACGCAGTGGAGCGAAACCTGCCACCGGGAGTGCTTAGGATCCTCGGTTCCTCCCGGCACTACGGCTAATGAGGAGGTCAAAGTTCCCCCCAATCTATCGGCGGTGCCAAAGGAGTACCACGATCTTGCTGACGTTTTCAGCAAAGATCTGGCACTCACTCTTCCCCCGCACCGACCGTATGATTGTGCCATCGATTTGGTCCCGGGCGCTGAGTACCCGTCCAGTAGGTTGTACAACCTCTCACGTCCGGAACGCGAATCAACGGAGACCTACATCCGGGACTCCTTAGCTGCCGGGCTGATCCGGAACTCCACCTCCCCGATGGGTGCTGGTTTCTTTTTTGTGGGCAAGAAAGACGGCGGACTCCGTCCATGCATTGATTACCGAGGGCTGAACGAGATCACGGTTCGCAACCGATACCCGTTACCTCTGTTGGATTCAGTGTTCACGCCCCTGCATGGAGCCCAAATTTTCACAAAATTGGATCTTAGAAATGCGTACCACCTGGTTCGGGTCCGGAAGGGAGACGAATGGAAGACGGCATTCAACACCCCGTTAGGTCATTTTGAGTACCTGGTCATGCCGTTCGGCCTCACTAACGCCCCCGCGACGTTCCAAGCTTTGGTAAATGACGTCTTGCGGGACTTCCTGCATCGGTTCGTCTTCGTATATCTGGACGATATACTCATCTTTTCCCCGGACCCTGAGACCCATGTCCAGCATGTACGTCAGGTCCTACAGCGGTTGTTGGAGAACCGGCTGTTTGTGAAGGGCGAGAAGTGCGAGTTCCACCGCACTTCTTTGTCCTTCCTGGGGTTCATCATCTCCTCCAACTCCGTCGCCCCTGATCCGGCTAAGGTTGCGGCGGTGAGAGATTGGCCCCAACCGATAAGCCGCAGGAAACTACAGCAGTTCCTAGGCTTTGCAAATTTCTACAGGAGGTTCATTAAAGGTTACAGTCAGGTAGTTAGCCCCCTGACTGCCCTGACCTCCACCAAGGTCCCCTTCGCCTGGTCGGATCGGTGCGAAGCCGCGTTCCAGGAGTTGAAACGCCGGTTCTCGACTGCACCAGTTCTGGTGCAGCCTGATCCTGATCGCCAGTACATAGTAGAAGTGGACGCCTCTGACTCAGGGATAGGAGCCGTGCTGTCCCAGAGCGTGGAGGCTGATAAAGTCCTCCATCCTTGTGCCTTTTATTCCCGCAGGTTGACCCCAGCTGAACGGAACTATGACGTCGGCAATCGGGAACTTCTTGCGGTGAAGGAGGCTCTTGAAGAGTGGAGACACCTGCTGGAGGGGGCATCGTTGCCCTTCACGGTTTTCACGGACCATCGGAACCTGGAGTACATCCGGACCGCCAAGCGGCTGAACCCCAGGCAAGCCCGCTGGTCTCTGTTCTTCGGGCGCTTTGACTTCCAGATCACGTATCGCCCCGGGACCAAGAACCAAAAACCAGATGCATTGTCCCGGGTGCACGAAGAAGAAGCCAAAGCGGGGCTGTCGAACCCCACCGAGACCATCATCCCCGAGTCCACTGTCGTGGCCACCCTCACCTGGGACGTGGAGAAGACCGTCCGGGAGGCCCTGACAACGAGCCCGGACCCGGGGACTGGCCCCAAGAACAGACTGTACGTCCCACCAGAGGCAAGAGCTGCCGTATTGGACTTCTGTCACGGGTCCAAGCTCTCCTGTCATCCCGGAGTGCGTAGGACCGTGGCAGTAGTCCAGCAGCGCTTCTGGTGGGCGTCCCTGGAAACCGACGTCCGGGACTACGTCCAGGCCTGTACCATCTGCGCCAGGGGCAAGGCAGACCATCGGAGGACGACGGGACTCCTCCAACCCCTGCCAGTGCCTCATCGTCCCTGGTCTCACATCGGCCTGGACTTCATCACGGGCCTCCCGCCGTCCCAGGGCAACACCGTTATTCTCACGATAGTGGACCGGTTCTCCAAGGCGGCCCACTTCGTGGCCCTCCCGAAGCTCCCGACGGCCCAGGAGACGGCGGACCTCCTGGTCCACCACGTCATGCGGCTGCATGGGATACCATCGGACATCGTTTCAGATCGTGGTCCCCAGTTCTCTTCACAGGTGTGGAAGAGTTTCTGTAAGGAGCTGGGGGCCACCGTGAGTCTCTCGTCCGGGTACCACCCCCAGACCAACGGCCAGGCAGAGCGGGCTAACCAGGAGTTGGAACAGGCCCTTCGCTGCGTCACCTCCGCGCACCCGGCGGCCTGGAGTCACCATCTGGCCTGGATCGAGTATGCCCATAACAGCCAAATCTCGTCTGCTACCGGCCTCTCCCCTTTTGAGGCATGTTTGGGGTTCCAGCCCCCATTGTTCCCGCTGGTGGAGGGAGAGGTCGGTGTGCCCTCGGTCCAGGCCCACCTCAGGAGGTGCCGCCGGGTGTGGCGGACCGCCCGCTCTGCCCTATTAAAGGCCCGGACGAGGGCCAAAACCCATGCGGACCGCCGACGTTCCCCGGCCCCCACATACCAGCCCGGGCAGGAGGTGTGGCTGTCAACAAAGGACATCCCCCTCTGTGTGGACTCACCCAAATTAAAGGACAGATACATCGGCCCATTCCCCATCCTCAAGATCATCAACCCGGCCGCAGTGAAGCTCCGACTCCCAGCTTCACTGCGGATCCACCCTGTTTTCCACGTGTCCCGTATCAAGCCACACCACACCTCGCCCCTCTGTGCACCTGGCCCTACGCCGCCTCCTGCCCTGCTCATCGACGGGGAGCCTGCTTGGACGGTCCGCAGGCTCCTGGACGTCCGTCGTAAGGGCCGGGGGTTCCAATATCTGGTGGACTGGGAGGGGTATGGACCTGAGGAACGCTCCTGGGTGAAGAGGAGCTTCATCCTGGACCCGGCCCTCCTGGCCGATTTCTACAGACGTCACCCGGACAAGCCTGGTCGGGTGCCAGGAGGCGCCCGTTGAGGGGGGGGTCCTGTTGTGTGGGCCGCTGAAGAGGAGGTACTGCTGGCCCACCACCACCAGAGGGCGCCCTGCTTGGAGTGCGGGCTCCAAGCACAAGAGGGCGCCAGACCCAGAGGAGGTGACAGCTGTCACCCATTACTCCAGCTGTCACTCATCTACACCACCATATAAGCCGGACTGCAACTCCACCTCCCCGCCGAGAAATCGACTACCAGTACTAAGGTAATTTTCTCTGCTGACTTATACGTTGAAAAGTAATCTGAACTTCTGTTGCAGCCGTTTTTCCTGGTGCTTTCCTTGTCTGGAGGATTGGCGTGACAGTGACGGCTTCACCTCGCACCCCGTCCCAGATAAGTGGTTGATCAGGAGCTGCACGAGTGTGTGTGATGTTGGAGGTGGAGGTGCTCCCTCCTAACGGTGTCTGGACTGTTAATCACTGAGTGTGCGGACTCACACTCACACATCATCTTTCTGTTTTCTGCCAGCAGTACCAGGGTCGACAGCCGAAGACAGAGGCCACCTGGGGACTCGGGACTTGGCGGCTCCGGCGTTCTTCAGGCCGTTGGTGGTGGAAGCCGTGTGGGACGCGGCTTCTCTCTCGTCGGGCGTCTTCTATCTTCGAGCCTGCCCACACGTCACCTGGTGTTTATTGACTGTGAACATTAAGACACGTTTCGTTGTGTAATATCACAACATTAAATTGTTACCTTTTGGCTTACTCATTGTCCGTTCATTTGCGCCCCCTGTTGTGGGTCCGTGCTACGACACCTTCACAACAGACGATTCTCGTTTCTTTCTCGCAACAAGACAGGAGTCCCAGTTAGTAACTTTAATCTGCACAAACGTGACTCACGATTGACATATTCAGGGATGAAAGTGACGAAAAACAAAAAAAGCTGAAACCCAAAATTACCCCCCAACACCACCTGCACGAAAATGAATTCTAGAAGCTGTGAAATGCAATCTGGGATAATTCCAGACAATAAACTGCAGTGAGTGCAGCATCCATTTAGTGAGAAAAAAACCCAACTTTCCTTATTCAAATTCATTCCAGTAGTATTCTGCTCTTACTAGGATGCAGCAGTTTTCTAGCTTGGCAGATAGTTCTGGAGGAAATCACTGAAGAAATTAACAAACTGAAAATATGGTTTGACCGAAACAAATTGTCATTAAACTTAAATAAGACAGGGATGAAATGGAGGTGTAAGAGTCACTAGGTGTTCACAGGAAACAATTATTTATTTCTGCATGTATGTATGTATGTTCATTGTTAGTTGGTTTTATATTTCTGTTGTGTTTCTATTCAGGTTCTTTTTGTCTCTTTCTCTACAACTGTATATAATAAGTATATATTGTATATAATAATCAGTAGATTATAATATATAAACAAAAACAAATTTAAAAAATATTACAATTTGAAAACAAATGCACCCGAACGTGATGACGGCTGCAACTGCTTAATGCTAACTTTTAATATTGAAAACGCCATAGACATGCTAACGCGTTAGCATCGCTCCCGTTTTTAAGTTGTAAAATACATCTATCAACTATTTCAGAAGACCATAACAGGTCGGTTTAACACAAAAAAGGTAAATAATACTCACAGACCTATGTTCTTTAGGGTTTTAGCAGGGGAAAATTAAGCGAAAGAAAGAAAGAATAAACGAAGCAATCAAAGCACTGTTTCAATCTGCGAACCACTGATTCAATTGATTCAAGGTTCAAAGCAAAGCCGTGCTGCAGAAAAGCTGATTACGGACCCGCTGCAGGGTCTGTAATCAATGTAGAGAAATGATCATTTTCCTGACAAACACCCCCCAAAATAACGGCAACTCTGAAGGGCCGATAACAGAATCGTTAAGCAAAAAGCTTATTGATGTCGGTGGATCGAATCATTTCTTAACGATACCCAAAAGGAACTGGTTCTCGATACCTATCCCTATTCGTGAATGAATCGATTCCCGTTTGTCTGTTATTGTGTCCGCCCGCGCAGTCTTTAATAAGTTCCCTGCAACTGTGCAGTAGCCTAGCTCTAACGATGTGTCCTGCCACGTTGCTAAAACCTGCCTAGTGCCTAAAGAGCAGAAGAAGCCTAATGCTTTTAAGAAGGGTTTCCATTCATGAAAGGGATTTTGCTTAGTTTTTAAAGCTTGACGGAGACCCTGCACTTACATTCCTGACTGTGAAGAATGAACGAATATCTCATTTCTTGGGAGGGGGGCCGTCATCCATTACCAAATATCACCGAAGTCTAGCTCAAGAGAGAGAGATAGGGGCGGGGGGGACGGGGGTCGATGGGCGGTCGCGGCCACTGTGGGAAGTGTGCTGCTTGGAGTGACAAGTGGGATAGCCAACCAAATTAGCGAGAAACGGGTAGCTAATCAGCAGTGTTGCCACAGTTACTTTGAAAAAGTAATCCAATTACTGATTACTGATTCCTCCTTGAAAAAGTAACTTAGTTACTTTACTGATTACTCAATTGGAAAAGTAACTAAGTTAGATTACTTCTTACTTTTTTAGTTACTTTCCCCAGCTGCCGACAACAACCCTCTGCCACCTCAACATGACAATGATACTTGTTTTGCCAAAACTCACTTTATAGTCACCCTTTCTTGGCTTCAATGAAAATAAACACTTGTTTTATAAAAAGTAAAATAAAGACCTCTTTCTTGACCTCATATTTAACTGTTGACAGCACTGTAACAGTAAAACTTGCAATTTCTAACCTACATTGTTTATAAATGTAACTTAAATTAATTCTAACATTTTTCTAACATTTAAATTCTCTCTAAACATTTTACTTGTCGAAATTATTATTTTAAGTAGTATTAGTAGTTGTAGTAAAAAAAGGCTTCAGAACTGGACCTTTAATCTAGGGGTGTTGTGGAGGGGGCACATCCTTGCCCCACGCCCCCATTCCATCTGGATTCGCCCCTGCTTTGGCGTTTGAGCACAAAGAATGGATAACATTTATTTATGCAGAAAACATGACTGGATTTACAGGTAAGAAAGTTTTATTGCGTTTTCACATCATGTGGTCCTCAGAAAGAGAGTTTAGGTGCATTTGAGTGGAAAATAGTGTTAGTTGTTGACGCGTTGCGGAGGATCAACTGTTTTTAGCAGCAGATACGAAGCGGCTCTGAGAAAAAAGCATAAAAATGTCTTTGTAAAGCTCAGTGCAGGTGTGCTGTTGTCACTGTGCTTTAAGAGGTGAGGACGAGTCGTAGCTGTTGCAGAAAAACGCGGATGAAAAGCTCAAAGCTCGCTTAAAGTGGGCAGTTCAGTCGAACCCCGACCTCCTGCCCACAGACCAAGTTTAATGCTGCTATCGACCCACAATGCAAAAATAATAGTAACGCACAGTGACTTGGAGAAGTAACTTTAATCTGATTACTGATTTGGAAAGATTAACGCGTTAGATTACTCATTACTAAAAAAAAGTGGTCAGATTAGAGCGGCATCACTGCTAATCAGACAAGGATATCTATGTTAAAGAGGGGAGCTTCGAGTAGTGGCATACATTTAACCCTTTATGTGCCATAATAATGGAGGACAGCGGTTTTATTGGTCGTGATTACACAGTAGGGGGCTGAATATTGGTAGGGACGTGACCCTAGCGTCCCTACCCAAAATTACACCCTAGTAGTGCTATGTGACTAAAAAGATTAATCCAGGTTTTGAGTATATTTCTTATTATTACATGGGAAACAAGGTACCAGTAGATTCAGTAGATTCTCCCAAATCCAACAAGACCAAGCATTCATGATATGCACACTCTTAAGGCTATGAAATTGGGCTATTAGTAAAAAAAGTAGAAAAGGGGGTGTTCACAATACTAGTAGCATCTGCATTTGACGCTACAAACTCAAAACTATTATGTTCAAACTGTTTTTTTAGCAATCCTGTGAATTACTAAACTAATATTTAGTTGTATAACCACAGTTTTTCATGATTTCTTCACATCTTTGAGGCATTAATTTTGTTGGTTTGGAACCAAGATTTTGCTCGTTTACTAGTGTGCTTGGGGTCATTGTCTTGTTGAAACACACATTTCAAGGGCATGTCCTCTTCAGCATAAGGCAACATGACCTCTTCAAGTATTTTGACATATCCAGAGTGATCCATGATACCTGGTATGTGATATATAGGCCCAACACCATAGTAGGAGAAACATGCCCATATCACGATGCTTGCACCACCATGCTTCACTGTCTTCACTGTGAACTGTGGCTTGAATTCAGAGTTTGGGGTCATCTCAAACACTGTCTGCAGCCCTTGGACCCAAAAAGAACAATTTTACTCTCATCAGTCCACAAAATATTCCTCCATTTCTCTTGAGGCCAGTTGATGTGTTCTTTGGCAAATTGTAACCTCTTCTGCACATGTCTTTTATTTAACAGAGGGACTTTGCGGGGGATTCTTGCAAATAAATTAGTTTCACACAGGCATCTTCTAACTGTCACAGCACTTACAGGTAACTCCAGACTGTCTTTGATCATCCTGGAGCTGATCAATGGGTGAGTCTTTGCCATTCTGGTTATTCTTCTATCCATTTTGATGGTTGTTTTCCGTTTTCTTCCACGCGTCTGGTTTTTTGTCCATTTAAAAGCATTGGAGATCATTGTAGATGAACAGCCTATAATTTTTTGCACCTTCCCCTCTCCAATCAACTTTTTAATCAAACTACGCTGTTCTTCTGAACAATGTCTTGAACATCCCATTTTCCTCAGGCTTTCAAAGAGAAAAGCATGTTCAACTGCACTGCATAGCACTACTATTATTCTGAACACTACTGTATGCTGGAATACCTGCTGCAAAGCATTGTAATGCAGAGGATAACTGAAAAAATGCTTCAAATGGTGATGCAAGCACCAAATTTGGCACACATACTCCTTAGATATTACTCTTTTAAACATGCTGAGTGGCCACATGAACTTTCAATAGGTAGCCAAGAAGAGGTCAATTGAAGAATTACACAGGGGTCAAAATTTAAAAATGCTCCAATCATATTGAAAGGTATTCTATATTATTTGTCTGATTAAAAGTAAAAGTTAAAGTTGCTCCAATTTTGGTAAAAAGTGATGCAAATTATTAGTTGAGTGAATATGGTTTTAAAAAGGAATAGTTTGCATCATGTATAATGCTTAGTTATCATGTTACAGGGTAGCATATGTCACATGTCATAGAATCCAATGGATGCCGACATTGTTTAACCTTTACTTTGCAAACGAAGCACGCAACACAGTCAAAACTATTCCATTTATTAATCCTATTAGCTCAACCAGTAATTTGCACCACTTTTTACCAAAATTGGAGCAACTTTAACTTTTGACCCCTGTACAAACTGAAATTGACCTTTCTCAGTGTTTTTGCTGTTTTAACCTCATAACTCCATAACATTCATTCACAGATAGTCCAATCTATACCTTTTTGGAATCTTTATGATCAGACAAATGATATGGAATACCTTTCAATATGATTGGAGCATTTTAAAATTTTTACCCCTTCTTGGCCGCCTGTTGAAAGTTCATGTGGCCACTCAGCATTTTTAAAAGAATAATGTCTAAGGAGTATGTGTGCCAAATTTGGTGCTTGTGTCACCATTTGAAGGATCCCTCAGTAAATATTCATTTATTTGCTGCACTACTGGTGAACACCGAAAGGGAGGAACAGGCGGCAGAGTTTCGGCTCCATGCAGCAGTGGCCCACGCCATAGCTCGAGCGGACAGGTTAGAAATCAAAAAAGCGATTTTCGCTCTATCAGACAGGAACATGGGTGTCATCAGTTTGAAATGTAATTCACACTGAGGAATGAATGGCTTCATGTCCCCAGACTCTCCGGAAAAATGTTCACGCCGTGACAGCTGATTACAAAATCTTGGGGCTGCTATGGAATCCAGCGAGGCTGCTGGCAGTCCTGTAGGTGAAGCGGTAACGGGAGCCGTATTAGTAGTAGCCTGACGCTGTATTGTAGCTAGGAGCTGCTCCATCTGGGTGCTCACAGAGGACATGAATGAATCCTGGCATTTAGCCAACTCGCTAAACCCAGCGGTAAGAGCAGCAAGCTGGTCCTCCTGCTGAGCTAACTGCTTGCTATGGTGGCATACCGCCAGTTGAAAAGCGTTTGGGTTCGCTGCGTCTATTGTTGGCCAGATCGATCTATCAGGCTTGGATCTCAAAGCTGGCTGGACACAAGCTTACAGCTCTGTAGGATTAAATCGTTTACTGGGTTCGTTAGCTGGGGTCGGGACGCGGTAAAGCAGTCAGACAGGAGCAGAAGTACAATAATCATCAGGCTGGAGGCATGGTTGAGGAAGGCAAGCAGGTGGTCAAAAACATGATGAGGCAAAAAACAAGGCAAGGCAAAAAATACAAGAGAGAGCTAGAAAGAAGGCACAAGGTGCATCGATCTGGCAAAGGCCCAGAACACACTGTGGGTCTTAAATACACCCAGGTGATGAGCTGCAAATCAAGCACAGGTGTGAGGAGAAGCTTCCAGAACTAGGGTGTGGTTAGACAGAGGGAAACGCCCACCACCGAGCACCAAGAGAGAGACAAGAGAGGAAGAGACAGAGAAAACCCAAGCAGAAAGAAACAACCAGAGACAGACAGATCACATCATCACACAAAAGTAAAATAAAACAGAACACATACCAAACGACATTCCAGATCTTGACAAAAATGCGTATTTGCATATTTATTAACAAGCGCTGTTGCTGAGGACAGTGTAGTGACCAAGTGGTTGTGTGCTTGTTTTCAGAGCAGAAGGTTCCGGTTTCAAGACTACCCCTACCCATTTTCCATGCAATAATGTGGATCTGTGTCAGGAAGGGCATCGGGTGTAAAACCTGTGCCAAATTAAAATGCAGCTCTATACCAGGTCTGCTATGGCAACGCTGAGTGGGGAAAAAGGGAGAAGCTGAAGAGACAATGTTTATTACAAGTCCTGTCGCCCCATGAGCAAATAATCATGCCCACCTAGAGGAAAAAAAAACTCTGGAGCCGCCAGTGGCTTGAAGTTTCACTCACTATAGAAACAGTGTTTTGTTTTTATACAGATTCCCTTGTATCACATCATGTATCATATTATGACTTTTAGTTTAATGTTGCTTCATAAAACGGTGAAATATAGTGTCTGTGTTTCTTTCTACTACTAAGCAGAGCTGTGTTAGTGATGGGAACCGTGCTCCCACATATGACACTGCAGGTGCCAAGTACTTCCACGGAAATGGTGCGAGTGGATTTACTGTATCCCTGTGTTGTCTTTATATGCCTGTTGAAATGGAAACAGTCTGGCACTCAAAGCAGAATGAAGCCTTAAAAACAGAAGCATGCATGTGTGCACACAGACCATGTCGATACTAAAAGGCTGACCTTGCAGGATATTAATCTAATCTACTCTTCCTTAACACTCATAATCTTCAGTGTGAAATTAACATAATCCTAATAATCGGAAAAATGCCAATCTGTCCAACTGATTTGCATAAAGTTACAGCTATAAGCAGGTATAACACACACTTTAGTAATTCTACTCTAAATTAACTCCATAGATCTGTTCTGTAGTTTCTATTTTAAATGCACAAATACACTATTTTATATTTGAACTCCCTCATGTTGCCTTGTAATTTTCTACCTGTTTTGTTGTGAACTGGTCAAATAAATCGGGTTACAATCTGATTTCACTGAGAATCAGAGAGGAAATGCAAGTGTACTACTCAGAGCTCCTTCACATATAGTGCGAAGTTTGGTTGCAGGAATCGTGTTCAAACCATGTAAATTTGTCCCTGCCTCTAACACCTTGTACACCTGTTGCTACAACTATTTGCACACACCAGCAGCTGAAAGACAGAGTGTGTGCTGTGCAAACCCATCGCACCCTCTTGTGGCAGGTGTCAGCCAAATTCCAGGTGACACCCACGAACATCTAACACCGCTTGCATGGCACTTACAAATTGTGTGGCCATTCGCACTCTTGGCACGACAACAGACTGCAGACAATAACTGTCATACTCACAGTGAAATTTATCTAAGTTACTGTAACATACTATGTATGCCAAAGGCAAAATAAGTGCATCTTAAGTCTGGACTTGAAAGTCTCTACAGAATCTGACTGTTTTATTGATGCAGGGAGTTCATTCCACAGAACAAGGGCACGATAAGATAAATCTCTGTGACCCGCAGACTTTTCATTCACCCTAGGGACACAAAGTAGTCCTGCACCCTGAGAACGCAAAGCCTGGGCCAGTATGTAAGGTATAATTAGGTCAGCTAGGTAGGGAGGTGCCAGTCCGTGAACACTTTTATAGGTTAGTAGCAGAACCTTAAAATCTGATCTCACTGGGACAAGAAGCCATTTAAGAGATGCCAAAATTGGTGTAATGTGGTCAAACTTTCTGCTTCCTGTCAAAAGTGTGGCAGCAGCATTTTGAACCAATTGCAGAGCCCTAATGATCAGAAGGCTTATATATGAATGTTAAAGTTGCCAATAATCAGAATGTTATCTGCACTAGTCAACAGGTTAGAGATGAATCCACCAAATTCATCTAAGAATTCAGAGTCTGGGCCAGGGGGTCTATATACATTGACAAAGTAATACGGCTGATTTTTATTCTTCTGACCTTGGCAATACGTAGCATCATGGGCAGAGTGGAGAATCAGATGTTCAAACGAGTTATATTTGTGACCCCCAACAAATAATAAATTAAACCTAGATTTATAAATAAGAGCAACACCCCCGCCTTGCTTCGCATCACAAGGGAAGTGACTAAATGTGTATGCCGTTGGGCAGGCCTCATTTAGGGGGAGGACAGCTGTAGGTTTAAGCCAGGTTTCATATAACCCAACAAAAAATGAAAAGGAACAAAAATGAAACTCCAGAGTAGCCTACACTGATGTGACTGATGACGATGCCCCGTGTTGTAACCTATGGCAGTAAAACAGAGCCATGCCATTTCAAGGTATAAACAGCTGTGCACAGAGTGTGCGAGGTAGCAAAATATGGATGCAATAAAATAGTAATAATACCCAAATAATGCAGGTTAACAGTTGGTACATTCTGGGAACATTTTCGATGGACATTCAGCCGAGCCTACATTTCCACAGCTGCTAGTCAGACACACGGGGGAGAGAGAGAGAGCTCTTGATCTCTTCCCAAGCACTTTTGCAGAGGACATCTCCATCTTCTCCCGATTCTCTGGACCCTTGTTGGATATTTATCCCCACTTCCACAGTGGTTACCAAAAGGCAACTGCTAACTGGAAGGCCCCTGTTGCCACATTGCTGGCATTTCTACTGTTAGTCTTTCAAACAAACAGGTCCTTTGGCCATTGACCCTGCAGAATGTGCCCCCTCCATTCCTGGCTGCTATCTGACAGAGCTTGCAGCATTCTAAGGGTACCAGGCTGGTTGATGGTAGGGGCATTTGTCTAAGTTACAAATATGAGGTTTCTGGTCATATTTGGCTCTGGATTGTGGTGGGAGTTCATCATGATGCTGGTGTGACATTGCAATGTTGTTTTGCTCTTGCTGTTTGTACTTTACAATGGCTGCCACCTCCTAGCAGCTGAAGAGGGAACTACCAAAATTTGCAGATGTCTAAGCAGTCCTATTGCTGAAACTTTAACCTATCCCAGCAATCATAGAGTAAACCCTGGACAGGGTGAGAGAGGGGTATACTCTGGACAGGATGCCTATTGCAGGGCAGTGACACAGTTGTTTCAGCAAAAGATTCAGTTTTGTGTGTGTGTGTGTGTGTGTGTGTGTGTGTGTGTGTGTGTGTGTGTGTGTGTGTGTGTGTGTGTGTGTGTGTGTGTGTGTGTGTGTGTGTGTGTGTGTGTGTGTGTGTGTGTGTGTGTGTGTGATACTGTCACGAAATGTATTACATTTTTGCAATGTGGTCACTCTTAAATCATTCATTTTAACCAGAACCCAACCAAAATTTTGTGAAACCATCACAAAAAAAAAAAAAAAAAATTGTGACACAATTATGACCATCTACTTTATTTTGTGACAGTATCATGAGCTAATAGATTAAATCACTTTTTGTGACACCATCACAAACTTGCCGTGAGACTGAGTCTGCATCAGTGCTGGCTTACAAACCACCAATTTTGCCAACTCCTCAGTAAGAAAAGTAGCTATTGGCTGACCAAAAAGTGGCTCGAAATCGCTAGATGACATGTAATTTGCATATTATTTGCATAGTATAACAGATGCTGTAAGGAAAAAAAAAAACGTGGGAGAGACCATTGAATCCATTATCAACCTTTTAATATGTTTGGTAAATTCCATATTCATAAATGCAGAGTATTGAAAATGAGCGCGAACAATGAATGTGAACAATTATCTCCCAAATGTCACAAAACGGTCACGCTCTATAAGGAACTTTTTAAAGATAATTAATGTTAAAGAATCCCTTTACTTTTGTTACTGTACAATTTATTTTATTTTCTATCTCTTTCTATTTCTAATGATAATAGTATGAATGCCAAGTTGGCAACACTGCAAACAAGTTCTGCACTTTTGGAAGATGGTATTTACACATAATTTCACGCCACATGGCTCCACCTTGTGGAACAATAGTGTAATTACGTCTAACAAGAAAACTGTTTATTACCTCCGCCAAGGAGGTTATCTTTTTGGTCCCGTCTTTGTTTGTTGGTTGGTTGGTTGGTTGGTTAGCAGGATTACTCAAAAAATCCTCAATGGATTTCAATGAAATTTTTACCAGGGGTGTATCTTGGCCTAACTTAGAAGTAATTTAATTTTGGTAATGATTCGGAACACGATCCGGATCCAGTCACTTTTTTAAGGATTCTTTATCATTGCAGGATAGGGCCAATTTGAACATTTTTCATCTCAATCAATCAATCAATTTTATTTATATAGTGCCAAATCACAACAAACAGTTGCCCCGAGGCACTTTATATTGTAAGGCAAGGCCATACAATAATTACGTAAAAACCCCAACGGTCAAAACGACCCCTTGTGAGCAAGCACTTGGCGACAGTGGGAAGGAAAAACTCCCTTTTAACAGGAAGAAACCTCCAACAGAACCAGGCTCAGGGAGGGGCAGTCTTCTGCTGGGACTGGTTGGGGCTGAGGGAGAGAACCAGGAAAAAGACATGCTGTGGAGGGGAGCAGAGATCAATCACTAATGATTAAATGCAGAGTGGTGCATACAGAGCAAAAAGAGAAAGAAACACTCAGTGCATCATGGGAACTCCCCCAGCAGTCTAAGTCTATAGCAGCATAACTAAGGGATGGTTCAGGGTCACCTGATCCAGCCCTAACTATAAGCTTTAGCAAAAAGGAAAGTTTTAAGCCTAATCTTAAAAGTAGAGAGGGTGTCTGTCTTCCTGATCCGAATTGGGAGCTGGTTCCACAGGAGAGGAGCCTGAAAGCTGAAGGCTCTGCCTCCCATTCTACTCTTACAAACCCTAGGAACTACAAGTAAGCCTGCAGTCTGAGAGTGAAGCGCTCTATTGGGGTGATATGGTACTACGAGGTCCCTAAGATAAGATGGGACCTGATTATTCAAAACCTTATAAGTAAGAAGAAGAATTTTAAATTCTATTCTAGAATTAACAGGAACCCAATGAAGAGAGGCCAATATGGGTGAGATATGCTCTTTCCTTCTAGTCCCCGCTAGTACTCTAGCTGCAGCATTTTGAATTAACTGAAGGCTTTTCAGGGAACTTTTAGGACAACCTGATAATAATGAATTACAATAGTCCAGCCTAGAGGAAATAAATGCATGAATTAGTTTTTCAGCATCACTCTGAGACAAGACCTTTCTAATTTTAGAGATATTGCGTAAATGCAAAAAAGCAGTCCTACATATTTGTTTAATATGCGCTTTGAATGACATATCCTGATCAAAAATGACTCCAAGATTTCTCACAGTATTACTAGAGGTCATTGTAATGCCATCCAGAGTAAGGATCTGGTTAGACACCATGTTTCTAAGATTTGTGGGGCCAAGTACAATAACTTCAGTTTTATATGAGTTTAAAAGCAGGAAATTAGAGGTCATCCATGTCTTTATGTCTGTAAGACAATCCTGCAGTTTAGCTAATTGGTGTGTGTCCTCTGGCTTCATGGATAGATAAAGCTGGGTATCATCTGCGTAACAATCAAAATTTAAGCAATGCCGTCTAATAATACTGCCTAAGGGAAGCATGTATAAAGTGAATAAAATTGGTCCTAGCACAGAACCTTGTGGAACTCCATAATTAACCTTAGTCTGTGAAGAAGATTCCCCATTTACATGAACAAATTGTATTCTATTAGATAAATATGATTCAAACCACCACAGCGCAGTGCCTTTAATACCTATGGCATGCTCTAATCTCTGTAATAAAATTTTATGGTCAGCAGTATCAAAAGCAGCACTGAGGTCTAACAGAACAAGCACAGAGATGAGTCCACTGTCTGAGGCCATAAGAAGATCGTTTGTAACCTTCACTAATGCTGTTTCTGTACTATGATGAATTCTAAAACCTGACTGAAACTCTTCAAATAGACCATTCCTCTGCAGATGATCAGTTAGCTGTTTTACAACTACCCTTTCAAGAATTTTTGAGAGAAAAGGAAGGTTGGAGATTGGCCTATAATTAGCTAAGATAGCTGGGTCAAGTGATGGCTTTTTAAGTAATGGTTTAATTACTGCCACCTTAAAAGCCTGTGGTACATAGCCAACTAATAAAGATAGATTGATCATATTTAAGATCGAAGCATTAAATAATGGTAGGGCTTCCTTGAGCAGCCTGGTAGGAATGGGGTCTAATAGACATGTTGATGGTTTGGATGAAGTAACTAATGAAAATAACTCAGACAGAACAATCTGAGAGAAAGAGTCTAACCAAATACCGGCATCACTGAAAGCAGCCAAAGATAACGATACGTCTTTGAGATGGTTATGAGTAATTTTTTCTTTAATAGTTAAAATTTTATTAGCAAAGAAAGTCATGAAGTCATTACTAGTTAAAGTTAAAGGAATACTCGGCTCAATAGAGCTCTGACTCTTTGTCAGCCTGGCTACAGTGCTGAAAAGAAACCTGGGGTTGTTCTTATTTTCTTCAATTAGTGATGAGTAGTAAGATGTCCTAGCTTTACGGAGGTCTTTTTTATAGAGCAACAGACTCTTTTTCCAGGCTAAGTGAAGATCTTCTAAATTAGTGAGACACCATTTCCTCTCCAACTTACGGGTTATCTGCTTTAAGCTGCGAGTTTGTGAGTTACACCACAGAGTCAGGCACTTCTGATTTAAAGCTCTCTTTTTCAGAGGAGCTACAGCATCCAAAGTTGTCTTCAATGAGGATGTAAAACTATTGACGAGATACTCTATCTCACTTACAGAGTTTAGGTAGCTACTCTGCACTGTGTTGGTATATGGCATTAGAGAACATAAAGAAGGAATCATATCCTTAAACCTAGTTACAGCGCTTTCTGAAAGACTTCTAGTGTAATGAAACTTATTCCCCACTGCTGGGTAGTCCATCAGAGTAAATGTAAATGTTATTAAGAAATGATCAGACAGAAGGGAGTTTTCAGGGAATACTGTTAAGTCTTCAATTTCCATACCATAAGTCAGAACAAGATCTAAGATATGATTAAAGTGGTGGGTGGACTCATTTACATTTTGAGCAAAGCCAATTGAGTCTAATAATAGATTAAATGCAGTGTTGAGGCTGTCATTCTCAGCATCTGTGTGGATGTTAAAATCGCCCACTATAATTATCTTATCTGAGCTAAGCACTAAGTCAGACAAAAGGTCTGAAAATTCACAGAGAAACTCACAGTAACGACCAGGAGGACGATAGATAACAACAAATAAAACTGGTTTTTGGGATGGACAAGACTAAGAGTCAAGCTTTCAAATGAATTAAAGCTCTGTCTGGGTTTTTGATTAATTAATAAGCTGGAATGGAAGATTGCTGCTAATCCTCCGCCTCGGCCCGTGCTACGAGCGTTCTGGCAATTAGTGTGACTCGGGGGTGTTGACTCATTTAAACTAACATATTCATCCTGCTGTAACCAGGTTTCTGTAAGGCAGAATAAATCAATATGTTGATCAATTATTATATCATTTACTAACAGGGACTTAGAAGAGAGAGATCTAATGTTTAATAGACCACATTTAACTGTTTTAGTCTGTGGTGCAGTTGAAGGTGCTACATTATTTTTTCTTTTTGAATTTTTATGCTTAAATAGATTTTTGCTGGTTATTGGTGGTCTGGGAGCAGGCACCGTCTCTACGGGGATGGGGTAATGAGGGGATGGCAGGGGGAGAGAAGCTGCAGAGAGGTGTGTAAGACTACAACTCTGCTTCCTGGTCCCAACCCTGGATAGTCACGGTTTGGAGGATTTAAGAAAATTGGCCAGATTTCTAGAAATGAGAGCTGCTCCATCCAAAGTGGGATGGATGCCGTCTCTCCTAACAAGACCATGAACTTCATGATGACGGGTCACAAAGGCTGAACAAAAATCAAGTTATGACACAACAATAATTTAGCATTTGTTTCTCCTCATTGAATAAACTTGTTATTAGAAAGTAAAAAAAAACTTGTGTAGTTCATGTAGTTTCTCTTTATAAATACATTTGCTGAAGATCTAAGGGTTGAACCCTCTGGGGCTGATGCCGTCGTTGCTGAAAAGTTAACTCTGCAGACTTTCGAGCCACCGTCCACCATCTTTGTACTCCTCATAGAAGCTGTGTGATGATGTGCGCAATGTGAGTGTCCAATTGGTTCACTGTCACATGGTTTTCCAAAATCCAATCATAGGGCAGATTCACCTCACATGACACACCAAAGTTTGTTTTTAGGAGTGATGTGTTACTAGTTGGCCCATTCGAATAGCTCCCTGGCTGCTCCAATGTGCCCTGCGCCATTACGCACAGCAAAAGTAAAAGTGAGCAGACCAAGCAGACGGAGAGCCTCTCATACAATCTCACGTGCTCAAACAGTGTGTGAGTATCAGGATTGTTCGACTAGTTTTCCTCTGAATGTTACTGGATAAGCCTGTGGCAAGCTCTCTCACTCCGGCGTAAAGCACTGTTTACCATATCAATGTAGCGAGGGGGAGGGGCGGCTCCTCAAACTGAATGAGCCTCGAAGTGTGAATGTTGCTTTCAGAGCAGGAGAGAACAAACACACAGTCAACTTCATAGTAGAAGTTTGTGATGTGACCTTGTGTAATAGCAGACAGAAATTGCTTTGAGATGAAGACAAACAAAACGCATAGACCATTTTGTATATAAAATGTGCATTTGTGTTTATTGTTTGAACCTTTTTGTTGTACAGTCTTTCACACAAGAGCCCAATTTACTTTTAAAAAGTGTCAAAACAGTTTTTTATTATAGTTTGCTGTGTGTTTTGAATAAATGTGTGTGGAAAATTATTTGCCGCTTTACTTTTTCCTTTCTTATTTCTGATTGTAAACCTTTATTACACTTCTAAAACACAACGATGGCATATATATTTTGAAAGTACAGGTTGTCCTGAAAAAAAGAGACATAAAACTTGATTGTGGGATACAGAAAGAGCTGTTAACAGCAATAATAAAACATTTGTGCCAGCCGACTGTCCAAACTGTCCAAAAAATGCCCTCGGACCCCAGATGATTATCCACTGAATCTGAAACATGACGGTAGATGCATGAAGCGACGTGGAATAAGTCTCTTAGCCAAAGGTTATTCCATGTGACATCAGTGAACCTATGGCCTTGGCGGAGGTTTGCGCTCTCCGAGTGCTTCTAGTTCAGAAATGGTATGAAAAAGTTAGAATATTTGTCAGATATTTTAGATATAAATGGTCACTTTCTTAGTTTGTCAGAGTTTGAGTCAAAATTTAATATAAAAAGTTCTAATAGGGAATTTAACAGAGTTTGTAAAGCTATACCTATTGCTTTAATAACATGATTCAAAATTATTTAAATTATCATAAAGAACAAACACTGTTACCAAAGATACAACTGAATATTTCCCTTAAAGATAAAAAATATGAACAATAAAATGATTAATCAATTATTTGAACATAAACTATTTCACGATTTGGATAGAAGTGCAAGAATTTACAATAGGTAAGATAAAATTACAAACAATTATATGAACTTTTTGAAATTGCCAATACCTCCTAAAATGAAAGAAATGCAGTTTAAAATTTAGCATGGTTACTACCCAGTTGCAAATGTATTGAAAAAAGGTTTTGCTTCGAGGTGGAGCCGTGTGACTTTTGCTCTCAGGAGGAGGAAACAACTGAACATCTGTTTTTCTCCTGTTCTGAAACAAAATCTTTTTGGAATGAAGTTAAAAGGTGGATGCAAATCAAAATAGACAAAATACCACAACTAAATTTGGAACAAATTCTTTATGGTATAGACAAAATGCCAAAAGAGATAACAAGACTCAGTAATATTGTTATAATTATGGGTAAATACCACATACATAAAAGTAAATGGCAAAGAGTTTTGTACATTACATTGTGTAAAAAAAAAAAAAAAAAAAAAAAAAAACTCCACTCGGGTTCAGCGCCCTCTTGTGTCTGGGAGGAAACACCACATTACTACTTGTGTTTGTGATTCTTCTTCTTCGTGTTTTTTGGCAGATGACATGTTTCTTGGTGTCTGTGCATACTGCCACCAACTGTACCGTAAATGTAAGACTCATGGCATCACTGCCAAAAAAAGCAAAAAAACAAATCCCTGTGTTGAAGGCAGCTGGGGTCCTACTGCTGCCCCACCCAACGCAGTCGACACAACCTCAAAGCTCACATCTACAACAGCTTTTCCACCTGGTCTCTGACCCTGCAAATAATCAATAATAGAGCACTGTGCAATGCTTTGACTTTCTTAAAATCACCTAATTTGCCCAAAGCCTTAAAGTATGACCGGGTGACATGCCCCAAACGACCTGCCATCTCCAGCAATTTCTGCTCCCCGCCAAACTCTTTCCATCCCCATGTCTGTCATAAAGGGTCCATTTGAATTCCAACTGGGAGGAGGATCCAACTGGGAGGAGGACCTATTAAAGACACAGGACATGCTGGTGGGATTATATTTTCCAGATGACTTGGGAATGCTTCATGATCCCCAGGGAAGAGTTACAGGAGTTGGCCGAGGATAGGGAAGTGAGGGATGAGCTCCTTGTTCTGCTGCCACCACGACCCGGACCCAGATAAGCTGCAGAAACTGAACAAATGAATTTTTGTGCACGTATGGCAGAATAACACTGCAATATTGAATCAAGAGCATTTAATTTGATTTGAAGTACTAAAAAAAGAAGAAAATTGATTTGATTTTTATCGATTGCATGTGTTGTGCAATACCAGGGACTGTGGGAAATTAGAAAGAAAAAAAACCTAATCAGATGAAGAATGGCAACAACGAGAATTCATCATAATTTTTTTTTTATTATTATTTTTAAATTATTATTATTATGGCATGACTCTATAATATTGACACTCTTCCACCACATGAGGGTGCTGTTAATCAAGTTATAGTTGCACGTGTTTGCTGTTTGGCTGCACTGATGGCTCAGCAGTCACAAATAAACCATTGCTTCTTCTTGTTTGTTTTTCCTGCTTCATTCTTATTTTCCAGCACTTTTGTACAGTACGGCTGATATAAATCCACACCTTTCTGGCGGCTTTATTTTTGCTCCTTCCTAATCCTTCCTAAATCAAAGCTACTTGCCTCCTGGTGTTATTTCCAAACACACTTTACTTCACCGTCCTCTTTGCTCTCAGCAGGACTTCACTCAGTAAAGTGCAGGCTGGACCATCATGGAGGAAGCACATTAATTTTCAGGGCTTTTTGGTGTCTCAAGTGCTTCAAAGATAACCCTAAACCAAGAAAAAATAGAAACAAATAAATTTACAAAGCATTTAAAATTAAAGCTGAATCAGTCACCTGAGGTGACTCATGAAGGTGGGCATCTAAAACACTGGCCATCTTTTACTGCAACTGGGGGAGCTTGGACAATGCTCTCTGGGGTTCACAGATGTGAATGTGGCCAGATCTTGGTGGGTGGAAACACCTGCTGTTGGTCTGATCACTCCAATAGTTGTCATCTACTTGGCATGAAGGACATGGTCCTTCCAGTGGTGTCAGATATCACCACCATCAACAAGCACGAAGCTCAGACTTTGGATAGTAGAGAAGCTTGAATCTTCGACTGGACTGGGTTGCTTGACAGGAGGACCTTTTGCTTCAAATCGCAGAAGCTTCCGCAGCTAAAATTCTTGCTCTGGTAGTCTGACTTCTGTTTTTACTCTTGTAGAGAAGAATAACAGAAGCCACAAAAGCTGGAGTTTTAAACTTAACCAGACCCCTCCTACTGAGAGGCAGACTGCTATAGGCTAGTGACTAAACAATTGCTCTAATTAGCACAGATTGTGCTCTAGTTAGCACCCTCCTAATGACAGGGCAGCTGTCCCTCCTAACGATGGGACTGACACCTCTCCTGACGACTTTTCTGATGACATGAATGACTCATTACCATGAACAAAAGACTGAAACTGCTTTGACCTGAGTACCCCATTGTAAACAGGGGACAAAGCGCGTCTCAGAACCCCTCCACACTCAGACTTTGGAGTTCTTTGAAGACCCTGTCTGTTGACTCAATCTGTGCGCCAAGTGTAATCAGTCATAACTAAGTAAAGGGGATGTTTTATTCGCAGCTACACGTGGTGATTGGGGACTGGCCTTGGCTGGGGAAGTAACCTGTGTCAGACTGTTATCTCATCCAGGAGGCGTCGTAGACTCTCATCTGCTTCATGCTAAGAAATCCTGAAATAAGCACTGGCACCATTAAGCCTCAAAGCCTATACAGGACTCACTTATTTACAAAGTAGTGTTAAAACTAACTGTTTATTGATTATTTTCTTGTTTTTAGTGAAAAGTAAACATCCAGAGAGCCTCTATATGTAACTTTCTACATAGGCTTAGTGTAGCTTATGTAGCGAAAGGGAAAACCTGTGTTATCTGTTGTTGCCATGTAGTGGTAACAAGTGGTATTTGAGAACTGTATGAATTTTGGTCACTGGTCATGGCTATTTCAATGCGTCAACTGGCACTGACAGGGCAGGGTAATAAGGACTACCGGTACTGGTCCCTGTGGATCTGGTAACCATGGAAATAATGACTCTGATCCTTGCCTTTGCAGAAAATTAAGGACTATGTTCCACCACATACTCTTTTTCTCTTCCAGTGTGGCACCAGTGGATGGATGTGATATTCTCAGCCTGGTGGCTTAGGAGATTGATTATGTTCTTATGAGAACATTCTCGAGATTCTAGCAGAACTGTCGGATCTATAGAAGTGCCCACTTTTTGAACTCTGACCACAGACTTGTTGTGGCCTCCTTAAGGACCCTCTGCCTCTGCTCAGTGCAAAAGGCAAAATCTTACTAAATATCAAGATCAGATTGCTTTACTAGAGGTTCTGTACAATTTGAGTGGAGTCCTGCAGACGTGGACACAAGAACTAACTTGAATGGAATGTTAGAATTCTTTTATGGTAAGACCCTAAAAGGTGTCGGGTGGGCACGTTTCATCTCTGACCATTCTGGATATAATCCGAAGGGGTTGTAGTGCTTGAGTTGAGGTAAATTTGGGGCTATATAAGGCAATTAAAAACTAGGCAGTGATGGCACTGGGGGTAGACCAGGAGGGTTTTGTTGAGAGAGTCCTCAACCAGGTGACACAGTCTTATGATGATTGGCCAGGTTACACTGGAAACAAAGTCCTGTATTCCTCCAAACCTGCATAGAGAGTCTTGCCTTCTGTCTTCACCACGATGGTCTGGTACAGTGATCTTAACTTGAATTATGTCAATTTGAATAATTCTCTACTGTAAGTTTAATTAATATTGATTAATGAAAAGTAACCTCTAGCTTTTTTAAGTACAAATAATCACATTAATGTATACTTATAGACAAATTCAGAATGTCCAAAAATATTAGTCCAACTCTGCTGACATGTTCTAAAAGCTGCCACCAGAAAGTCATTCATTCCTGGTAGCCATCCAGCACAGACACAATAGGGTTCATATGGGTTCATCACATTCTGACAGTTGCTTGCGCGCGCGCACACACACACACACACATCACTGTGCAGAAGGTAATGCTGCAGGCTGGCAGCTGAAAATACTTTGGTGCATGACATAAAGATTAGTTCAAGTTCAGAAGGATTTTATCCCTCAATCACAACCTGATCAAAAGTTTGACACCGATCATAAATTAAAAGCAACACAGCGTACAAACCCATAAAACTCTATGAGTAGACTTCCTGCGGACTCGTATGAACTCCATTGATTTTATTTCTATCTGACTCTCACAGCCAGTACACCCACCCACACACTCTAGGGTGACACATTGGTGTCATCAGCTCAGCGGGATGCCCACTGGCCTCCGGGAAAAGCATTACAATACACATGACAGCTCATAACAAGAGGTTCATCAGCGAGTGCAGTGTGTGCCACCGTGAATCATTTTTAGCCTTCCGGTTTTCTGCAAGACATATTAATAAGAAATGAACACTAGCTGCTTTATGTCGAGATCTGTTTTGTCTTATTTGTCATTTTCCCTTCACCATATGTTTCTGGACTTTCTCTAAAGAACATGCACACATGGTCTGAAGTGTGCATGAGATGAGCAAATTCTCACTGCTCAGTCTTCCTTCATAAATTCCAGTTCATGTGTTGGGAAAATAACACACATCTTTTATAAATGAGGCCTTCACAATCACAACGTATTAAAGTTTGTAGTGAACATTACTTCCAATGCTGCAGTGAGGTGTTTTAAAAAAGTAGAACATTGTCAAAACTAGAAAACAAACTCTTCCTGTTCCTGTCACTTTAAACAGAAAGGAGCTGCTTGCTACAGCCCATCTCCTTAAGAGAGGAGCAGTGTCATGACTGTTTTTTGTGTTTCTCCAAAATGCCAAATAAGGCAATACTATTAATAGTGTACACCCTACTTTGGTTTGTAGATAATTATATGGAACTATATGCAATACGAAGAGTTGCATCTTATAAATAACTAAGAAACACAAGAGTAACATTAAGTGGAGCTAATGGATGACATTTCCCATTAATTACTGACAAGAGGAAGGTCATCAATCAGTTTCACTTGCAGCACCACAACTTTAACACATTATCTATATGATGTTGATCTACAGCAGTTACATAGACATGATGTGAAGGGATTATTTATTGACAAATGGCCGCAAGTTAGCATTATCGTGTGTTTAAATTGATGAAACATGATAGTTATGCTTCTTATTAAGGGAGAAAAGTGAATATAAATATTTATGACTTTAGAACCGTAAAACCGCTTCTGCATCCGATTTGTATTAATAGATTAATACAAATAGATCAATAGATCCTTACACAATGTTCTACACCAGTGTTTCTGAAACTTTTTGAGACCAAGGACAAGCCAATAAAAAAAATCTTGTGGATCACCTAACTCCCCAATACTCAAAAACAATAACAAACTACATAGGAGATGAGTTAATAATGAAAATAATACATATATGCTTATATGCAGTGAGGCAGAGAAGTATTTGGTCCACTGTCAATTTTGCAAGTTTTCCCACCTGCAGAAATAAGTGTTTGGTCACCTACCAACCAGCAAAAACTCTACATGGTTGCTTTTCGTCTAATTCTGGTTACACCTGTTAGTTTTTCTGCACGCTTTACCTGTATTAATTGCACCTGTTTGAACTTGTTACCTGTTTTAAAGACACCTGTTCACACACTCAATCACACTCCAACCTATCTACCTTGGCCAAGACCAAAGAGCTGTCTAAGGACACCAGGGACAAAATTGTAGACCTGCACAAGGCTGGGATGGGCTACAGGACAATAGGCAAGCAGCTTGGTGAGAAGTCAAAAACTGCTGGTGCAATTGGTAGAAAATGGAAGAAACACAAGATGACTGTCAATCTTTCTTGGTCTGTGGCTCAATGCAAGATCTCATCTTGTGGGGAAAGGATGATTTTGAGAAAGCCCAGAACTACACGGAAGGATATGGTCAATGACCTGAGAGCTAGGACCACCATCATAAAGATGACATTAGTAACACACTACGACGTCATGTAGGGCACGCAAGGTCCCTCTGGTCACACCAGCACATGTCCAGGCCAGTGAGGTTACCAGTGACCATCTGGGTGATCCAGAAGGAGGCATGGGAGAAGGTCATGTGGTCAGATGAGCCAAAAATAGAGCTTTTTGGTATCAACTCCACTCGCCGTGTTTGGGGGATGAGAACAACCCCAAGAACATTTTCCCAACCGTGAAGTATGGGGTGGAAACATCATTTTTGTGGTTGGTTTTCTGCAAAGGGGACAGGACGACTGCACCGTATTGAAGGGAGGATGGATGGTGTCATGTTTTGCAAGATTTTGGCAAACAACCTCCTTCCCTCAGTAAGAGCACTGAAGATGGGTCGTGGCTGGGTCTTCCACCATGACAGTGACTCCAAACACAAAGCCAGGGCAACTAAGGAGTGGCTCCGCAAGATGCATTTCACGGTCCTGGAGTGGCCGAGCCAGTCTCCAGACCTGAACTCAATAGAAAATCTTTGGAGGGAGCTGAAACTCCAAACCTGAAAGATTTGGAGAAGATCTATATGGAGGAGTGGACAAAAATCCCTGCTGCATTGTGCAAACTTGGTCAAGTACTAGAGGAAACGTCTGACCTCTGTAATGGCAAACAAAGGTTTCTGTGCCAAATATTAAGATCTGTTTTTCTATTGTATCAACTTATTTCATACAATAAAATGCAAATTATTTAAAAATCATATAATGTGATTTGCTGATTTTTTTTTCTTTTTTTTTTTAGATTCTGTATCTCACACTTGAAGTGCACCTACAACAAAAATTACAGACCTCTTCATTCTTTGTAGGTGGGAAAACTTACAAAATCAACAGTGGATCAAATACTTATTTGCCTGTATGAAGACGAAGATGGAAGTGTACAATGCCTGTGTCATCAGCACATGACTGTATGTCAGTGAGACATGGACCACCTCTGCTAGACAGGAGAAGAGACTTGACACTATGACAGTTGAGATAGGCACCCCATGAACCTTGACTGGAATAAGCAGGCATAAAAAATGAATGAATGAATAAATATTTTATCAATATACTCACAGACCACTAGGGGTCACTCATGAACCACCAGTGGTCCACGGAACACACTGAGAAAGGCTGTTCCAGACAAATATCTGTCTCATATTTAGAAAGCTGAGGTTATTCTGAACATTTTGATATGCAGCACAGGGGCATTATGCTAAAAGGGTAATGTGTTCAGGTATGGTACAAATTGAGAACATACCATTAGGGCTCTAAGGGTTACAGTAAGTGACTTTTAACAAAACACTGTGCCAGGTGATGATTATACTGACAAAATAGTAACACTATCCAAACATGAGCATGAGATTACAGTAATGTTCATTACAATGAGTCATGAAATCTGGTTCATCAAAGGAGACAATTTGGATCAGACAGACACCAGCAGAGGTCAGAACATCTTCCGTCATTCTTTGCCAGGTTACATGATAACATCTGGGCAATGTTTATCATTCTGATTTATTTAAGGAAACTATGAAAACATATACTCAACAAAAATATAAACGCAACACTTTTGGTTTTGCTCCCATTTTGTGTGAGATGAACTCAAAGATCTAAAACTTTTTCCACATACACAATATCACCATTTCCCTCAAATATTGTTCACAAACCAGTCTAAATCTGTGATAGTGAGCACTTTTCCTTTGCTGAGATAATCCATCCCACCTCACAGGTGTGCCATATCAAGATGCTGATTAGACACCATGATTAGTGCACAGGTGTGCCTTAGACTGTCCACAATAAAAGGCCACTCTGAAAGGTGCAGTTTTGTTTTATTGGGGGGGGGGATACCAGTCAGTATCTGGTGTGACCACCATTTGCCTCATGCAGTGCAACACATCTCCTTCGCATAGAGTTGATCAGGTTGTCAATTGTGGCCTGTGGAATGTTGGTCCACTCCTCTTCAATGGCTGTGCAAAGTTGCAACGACGAACTGGAGTCAGGTCGAGACCCCGATGAGGACGACGAGCATGCAGATGAGCTTCCCTGAGGCGGTTTCTGACAGTTTCTGCAGAAATTCTTTGGTTATGCAAACCGATTGTTTCAGCAGCTGTCTGAGTGGCTGGTCTCAGATGATCTTGGAGGTGAACATGCTGGATGTGGAGGTCCTGGGCTGGTGTGGTTACACATGGTCTGCGGTTGTGAGGCTGGTTGGATGTACTGCCAAATTCTCTGAAACGCCTTTGGAGACAGCTTATGGTAGAGAAATGAACATTCAATACACGAGCAACAGCTCTGGTTGACATTCCTGCTGTCAGCATGCCAATTGCACGCTCCCTCAAATCTTGCGACATCTGTGGCATTGTGCTGTGTGATAAAACTGCACCTTTCAGAGTGGCCTTTTATTGTGGGCAGTCTAAGGCACACCTGTGCACTAATCATGGTGTCTAATCAGCATCTTGGTATGGCACACCTGTGAGGTGGAATGGATTATCTCAGCAAAGGAGAAGTGCTCAATATCACAGATTTAGTCTGGTTTGTGAACAATATTGGAGGGAAATGGTGATATTGTGTATGTGGAAAAAGTTTTAGATTTTTGAGTTCATCTCATACAAAATGGGAGCAAAACCAACAGTGTTGCGTTTATATTTTTGTTGAGTGTATATCTACATTTTTAAAATAATGACCATAATATGGCTTGGCTGGTTCTTGGACTCACTCTATAAAATTAATATTTGGAAAATTTCAAATGTTTTGGTTATATGGCAGCCTTATAAAGTGGTTAATATTTTAGCATCCTAACTTTTTTTTCATTATGTGTTTCAGGCCTTAAATCTGGGAATGGATGCACATTAACAAATAAAATGAAGTTGATAATAAGGATAGACCGATAATTGGCTCAGCCAATTATTGTTTGATTATCAGCCAGGGTGATTATTGGCCCGGCCGATTATCAGTCTATCCCTAGTTGACAACACAAAACATGAAATATCTTGAGTTAGTAGTGTCTACAATGAAATATAACTAAATGTACGGATGACAGCCAGGGGTGTTTGTCAATCCCCCCACCATATTGTCCCAACTTTTTCTGATTTGGGGTGGTATACCATTGTGCAAAACACTATAACTCTGCTCTATTTTTCAATTAACCAAACTGTCCATTTTGTTAACACAGGAAAAATGACCACATCACATGTCAATTATCATCAGCTGCTACAGATGACAGGAATTCTGCACTGGTGACCGGTATGATGCTTTTTCTATCAACATGTGAAGACACCATAATTTTGCAAATGAGTGAACTTAGCCTTTAATATCAATTTTTAAGCCAACTGATGTTTTATATTAGCTAATTGAAAGGGTATATAATAATATCACTGTTTAAAAAAAACAGGCACAATTCAATAAGACCTATAGATATGAAGGAGATCAAAATCTATTATTACCTCCGCCAGCAAAGTTGGAGGTTATGTTTTTGCCCCACATTATTTCATAGATTGTTATGAAATTTTTTACTGACGATTCATATCCTGATAGGCAAGAAGTGATTCAGTTTTTAACGTTAAAGGGCAAAGTCAGTAAAAACCTTGGGAAATTGGAAAAAAAATCCCTATCTTTAACATTGAACAAATTTTCTAAAATTCATAACTGTGAAAAAAGATCATATTTCTTTCATGTTTGGCAACCTTATTATGTAGGATGGGATCCTTTATCGACTGACAGTTTGATCCAGATCTGATCTGGATAATGGTTTTGTGGCCATTTAAATTTAACATTGAAAACTCAATTTA
Source organism: Thalassophryne amazonica (assembly GCF_902500255.1). NCBI lineage: Eukaryota > Metazoa > Chordata > Actinopteri > Batrachoidiformes > Batrachoididae > Thalassophryne > Thalassophryne amazonica. The sequence goes on from NC_047119.1 coordinate 14,198,999, forward strand.
ATGTATGATTTACATTATAGTATCTTCACCAAACATGCCCCAATCATGCTCATATTTGAAAGTGAGGTGCAGACTGGTACTCACTATCACCTGGCAAAGTTTGATGCTTATCTGATCCAGATTGTGGATTTTGTGGATATTTGAATTTAATACTGAAAAACCCATTTGGTGTATATTTTGCATTATGTCTCAATCAAATGTGCTTCAGTCACTCTCATTTGTGACAATGAGGTGCAAACTGGCACTCTTAATGAATAGACTAAGTTTGATCCGCCTCTGATCTGTATTGCGAATTTAGTGGATATTTGATTTTAACATTGAAAAGCCCTTTTGAGCTATATTTTGGATTATTTTTAGCTGATGAAAAGACACTTCTAACAGGACTTTGGCCTTGAAAATTTTATCGAAGGTAAAATTTTGTGGAATTGGAAACTAATGTTGGTGGAGGACGATGCACTAGTTTACACAAAGCAGAGACTGTGTATTTAGATTTCTCTCTCTCTCTCTCTCTCTGTATGGATTTAAACTCTACATTATGCAGACAGATTTATTTTTTTTAATGTTACTCAAGCGCTCTTCGGTTCATTATTGAACTTTATCCACAAACATATTCTACATGTAGCATTAAAATTCTAAATCAGTTTTCTCCATCAAGCCCTCCACCTCACGCTCATCCGTTGTCCAAGTCGAGCAGACCTTGTGTGGATGCCTGTTGTATTTTTAATGCCTTCGTTCCTTCCCAGCTGTGTGTGATGAATGTTTGATATGACCTCCACAGCCCGAGGTGGATACGGCGAAGCCCCGCCCACCAGGCCCCACAGGCCTTGAAATATTGACATCCAGGAGCTGCTGAGTGGACTGCGGTTCCTGATAGCCTCTTAAGTCAATAAAGTACCTGCAGTGCACGAGACAGAAATCACATCATCCAGAAGGTTGCCAGAGGGAAATCATTCTCGAAAGGTGGGGCGTGCGTGTGCACAAACATGCACGCACACATGCGCTGGTCTTTGTCAGATTTGCAGTGCTCCTGCTTGTGAAAATCATCTGTTCTGAAGTTCACCAACTCTATTATCCTCTTGTGGTATCTGCAGCTTTTATGTTCATATTATGAGACAGAAAGACTTACTGTCAACAATTACTGTGATCTTTTTATTGTTATATTCATGGTTTATGCTCTTTGATTTGGTACTTCTTTGAAACAAAACCATGCTGACATGTTCTTTGTTCAATAGAAGCTTTTCGCATGTGAAGAGAAGTCCTTTTTGTTGAGTGAGATTAAAGAGGGACACCTGGATAGAAGTCCTTATCTGTTATCGGCACTTTGTTCTCAAAGCAAATACAGGGAGACCTGTATTTGCTTTGAGAAAACACAGTCAAAGTGAAAACATCAAGCCGACAGTCGCATCATTCCTCTGTCAAATTAGTACAAAACAAGAAAGCATTCAGAGAGCCCGGAATCCACTCAGCCTCAATCACACCTGGAGATTCAAGAGTAATGGGACTTTTACTATTATTCTGATTATTATTATTATTATTATTATTATTATTATTATTATTAAACAGCATGCTATTTTTATTATTATTACGTTATTAGCAATCAACCCTCTGTGTGCTACACCCACCTTTAACAAAGGTGTGTGCATGGGTACCAATGGGGCACCTGTAGTCAAGCCCTAAATGAAGACAAACTGTTTTTCCAAACCTTGAAATTGCATAGTGCAATGGCTTTTTGCATTTTATGATTGAAGTCTGGTCTTTGACCTTCAGCCCGTACCTTGAGTTCTGGGTTGCAACCATCCAGGAAGTAAAGTGCCTTTATTGTCATTGTACATGCATATATACAACAAAATTTGTCCTCTGCATTTAACCCATCCTAATTGCAGTTAGTCACAATCCAACCACTAGGAGAAGTGGGCAGCCACAGTCCGGCACTTGGGGACTAACTCCAGATGTAGAGAAGGAGTAGACCCTAAATAAGCATGTTGTTGATTGTGGGAGGAAACCGAAGTGCCCAGAGGAAACCCATGCAGACACGGGGAGAACAGGCAAACTACACACAGAAAGGGCAAGAAGCTGTCCCACGGCCTTCTTGTTGTGAGGCATTAGTGCTAACCATTAAGCCACTGTGCCACCCTAAGACATCCAGGCAGTCCTGATCTCTCAAAAGTATACATCAGTCTGATGTAGCCTAGTGATACATGGGTATTGCCTTGACTTTCCTGGTTCTGCTGGGTTTCTAAACACTGAGGCACCTATGTGCTGGATCATGCCCCCAAAAAATGCAGCGTAGCAATAGTTCTGTCAGAAGACTCACAATTCAGTGTCTTTCAGAATCGGCTAATTGAATCGAGCCACGCACTCTAATCACAAGTAGATGTTACTCAGTAGCATCACCGATGCAGGTTCCAACTTTAAAAGCTCTTTGTCTCTCTCACCTCTCGCTGTTTTGCAGTTTGCTACCCAAAACTCCCTCCGCTGCCCCACTGTCACCAGTTGGTCTGTGTCCACCGCAGGGGATGGGCTCCCCCACCTTGGAATGTTGATAGGACTAATATTTTTGGAGAAACTACAGATGTTAGGTAACAACACTGAACAATGGACATTGTTAATTGCATTCACACGCCATTCCAGCAGGGGGAGGTAAATCATCTTTATATTAAAATTGTGCATCCGTGTGTGATTTTATTTAGTAAGTTCAATGAAGTACATAATATAATTGTAAATATGTTAAAAAATACATGGGTGACATAAGAAAGTGAAGAGATTTGTTGCCATTATGGTCTATTTAAAATTCAAATGGAAAAATAGAAGTAATAATAAAATAAAATAATAGCAATAATACTGATAATAATAATACTCATAATAATAGTGTATATGATATGAAACGAAACAGTTTATAAATACATTAAGACAGTAAATTAACATTAAAAAATTATGTAATTAACAGGAAATAAAAGGGTTGAGTTTTTCTAAAAATTGTTGAGGTGTAAAGTTCTAAAAAAACATTCTGGACTCACACCACCATTCCAACTATCAAAACTTTGCATAATTTATTACCATCCTTGAAAGATGTCAGCTACTTATTTTATAAACAGTACACAATCTATAACTCCACGGACAACACTTGATACTTTCTCCACTGCACAGGACATCCCATAAAATAAATAAGTAAATCAATACAAAATATTTCTGACAGTTTATGTTGTTCTCTCCCAAGACAATAATTTAATGCAAAAAAGCAAAAATTAAAGCATTTTTATTTTTCTGGGTCTCAAGGGAATTTTGAATGTTATATTCCATTTCTGCTAATAAACAACCCTAAATTCTACACACTGTAGGTTTAAAGGTTAAAGCTTATAGTATATTTTTTAAAATAGGTTTATTGCTTTATGCATTATCTGGATTCAGTTTGCAACTGTTGTTTTACAGCAGTTAACAAATAAATAATAATAACAACAAAAATTATTATTGTTGTTATTGTTGTTAATAGCCTCCACTCCACTATATGCTGTAGTGCAAACAATTATTTCACTACTGGGGTATTTTTTTAAGTAGCTGTAAATATAAGATGCTCAGCACTGAATATGTAGACTGTAACGCATCAGGCACGTTTGATTCGTCGCAGATGACATCAGCTGGAGAGTGAGTGTGCGAAAAAATACCCGGAGCTCTTTCTTCTCCCCGGTTACCGAATATGACACAATGTGCGCTGGTATAAAAAGCTAGGGCCACTCCTATCGGGGCTCCACACGGCTTGTCTGGAGGAGGCAGAACGAGGTCCTGTGCGCAGAAGAAAAGGGAGGCAGCTCCGAGCACAGGATGGCCACGCTAGTACAATCCGCAGAGATGGAGACATTAGGGGACCAGAGTAACACTGTGGCGTCTCCGACATCCTGCAGCCCCTCTCATCACTTCATTGACAGCAAATTCTACCTGCTTGTGGTTATCGGGGAGATCGTCACGGAGGATCACCTGAAATGTGCCATTGCGGACATAGAGAAAGGTAAGAGAAGGAAGAACGTCCATAACAACGTGGGCGTAAATGTAATAAAATCATGCAGGCGGGATGACGCGCTTGATTTTACGCACGCTTTACGCATACAAATTACTAAGTGATAAGCACAAACCAAGGCCTAAATATTACATATTTGAATGAGTGGTGATGCAGTTCACAAAAGGGCCCCTCCCAATGACTTGACAATGAGCCGCGCTCGTGCCAGCCGTCTGGCAGAAGCTGCGTCTCTTATGTGCCAACAGCGTTAAAGGGTTTATACGCATGATTATTATTATACTTTTTGTTGTTTTTTTTTTCCTTTCTTGCTTATGTCAGTCTGCCCAGCTGTCATCCACACACGTGGGCCGGCTCCACTAATAAAATCTGACAGCAGTGATTCAGCATTAATTCGGGATGGGGTGCGTCAACAATGCAGCGTATCGCGTTTCTTTTTGGCTTCAGTGGCTCCCTTTGTTTGCGGAGAGCGGGGTGGTGTTGAGGGGGTGTCGTCACTGGAGGACAAACGTTTGTGTTTCTTTTGCACACTGCAGTGGTTGACTGCTGCCCGCCCGGGCAGCCTTATTTTCTCCATCAACATCGCGCATCCATCCCGCATCCTTCAAGCTCCATCATCTACCCACACCGGCTAGTGGGCGTGGCCCGGTCCGCACTGCGGTCCCTACGGAAAGCCACAAAGAACCATTTTCATCCTGAACAACGCGTTTCCGACCTGCTGAGGCGCTGTGTGTGGAAGAGCACAATGTTGCGCAGTTATATGCGGCTGTTTGAGTGAAACCGTCACTTTTTCAAACGATATAGGAAGAAGAAGCACGTTAAGTGTTGGTGGGCAGCACAGTAAACGCAAATAACTTTAAGATGAGACATAATCATAACTGACCACATCAGGAGAACAATTACAAATCCACAGGTGATGTGAAGCTCAGTGTGGATTTGTGTTTTCAGCCGCACCATGAATACTTTGACACATAGTGATGACAGAAATTTAGCTTTCTGATTTCTTTCTGACAAGAGACGTGAGCAGGGGCGTAGGTTTGCATATGGACCATAGGGACAAGTCACAACCAATATTTTGGGATGGCAAAATAGTCCCTACCAATATTTAGCATTTTTGTTTATATAACAAAATCATTCACTATTTTTTTGCGAACTCGATACTATAATTTTAGTCGTCACGTTTTGTGTTTTCGACGTGCCAGAATGACAGGGTTACCCATGTTGCAATTTCATTGGCTCACGTTCTTCTCACATGGATGTAAACAAAGCGCATCTCGTGGCAGGCAGTGCTTCATTTGTAAAGTGGGAGGTCCCGGAGCGCAGAGGATGGGTGGCTCCGGTGCAGTGTTGCCAGATGTACGATAATTATCGTATTTGTACGATAGTTTTGCCATCTGTACGATGTACGATCTATAATGGGAAAAAACCCAATATGTACGATAATTTCAGTTGGTTGCCCAAACACGCATCTCTCTCTGACACCCAAGAATCGTTTTGCAGGCGTTGCACTCAGGCGGCATCAAAGACACACCACACACAGGGCTGCTGCTGGCTTTGGGCTGCCGGGACAGTCATTTGAAAGCCCGCCCCCTCCCCATACAAAGTAATGAGTTCCCATCCAATCTCTGCAGGACAGGACAGGAAGATTCCCCAACCAACATCTTTTTTTTTTTCTTTTTCGAAACTGTATTTCAACAAATGCAATAACAAACGAACAAAACACAAGAGCAAAGAGATATACAAGAAAAATAAAAAAAAGTTCAAGTTCCTTATGGAGGTGTCAACATTTTTTCTGTGTTCAACAAAATCTGCACAAGTGGCATCGGATGACGACAGCGACCTCGAGGTTGAATTCGACTCTTTCTAGTCTGGTAATTAACACGTTTGTGTTACTTCACAGTCTTGCTTGTGCATTTGCGTTCTTTTTGTGCCATAGTTTCCCCATTAATATAATTACTGTTTAAAAATGTGACATAAAATTCTTTGTAAATTAAAAAAAAACGCAAAAATAGCTACGTTGTATGCGTTTTGTTTGTGTACGATAATTTCTCCCAAAATACGATAATTTTGAGGTTTTGGTACGATAGTTTCATATTTCATATCTGGCAACACTGCTCCGGTGCAGAAAAACAAGAAGGGCGGGGGGGAGGGGTTGCGAACAATGCTGTGCGCCACACTTAAAATAAACTGCACACACCTTCACAAATGACACTAATACCCTGCCTTTTCCTCAAAAAATACTACATTTATGTTTGCTGTCTGTCTATGTACTTTTCTGTCACTTTTGCGCTCTTTTTCATACTTTTCCCTCGTTTCAGATGTCACCGAACGCACTTTACCGTAATATATGCAACATATAGCACACTGTTGAAATTGAAATTTGTTGAAATTTTTCAGAGTGAGGGCTTACATGAGAACTTACGGTAATGAGAATCAGCGGCGCACTAGTGTGAAACTTCCGTGTTTTTCCTCTGCGTTATGACATCACAGGCTTACGTTTACCGTAATACACCATATATATAATTGGAAATCCCTTTTTTTTTTTTGGCAAATTAGGTTGCCAGATACCTACAACTGCATTATTGATGAAGAGAATAGATTATACATCTTGTTTGCAAAAACTTTTTTTTTTTTTTTTTTTGTTAGCTCCACAAGTATTTTTTTTTTTTTGTTGTCTTGTTCTCTCAGGTGTAGGCCTATAGAATAGATTCGTGATTTTGGGTGCAATTTTGTTATTTAAGCTATTTGTTTGTTTGCCTACACACTTACTATTGTAAATAAAGTGTTAAATTATTCAGCATTATGTCGTCATATGTTATGTATTATGCTGTACTTGTGCGTCTAATGGTATGAGTGGGTTAGGGGGTGATGGTGGTGAGCAGGGGGGCCGGGGCGGGGGGGTATTGTCCCTACCAAAGCTGAGACCAAACCTACGCCCTTGGACGTGAGCATGGATCGGTTGTCTGCCTGGGTGGTTGCCATCCAGAACCCAAGGTGGTTTTGTAGTATTATGGATGCGGCAATGCATGGCACCAGTGCATGATCCCAGATTTCATACTTTCAACCAAAGGGCTGCAGCCAAAAAAAAAAAAAAAAAATGTAATGTAAAGAAAACATGCAAGCAAGACCTTAAATAACAATTGTTTCTGGAAACAATTTACTGTCTCAAAACAGTAAATAAACTAATTGCAAAAGAAAATGTTCCAGTGTTCAAAATGTTTGAAATATTAAATGAACCAGTTGCTTCACAAAATGTCATTTGTGAAACACTGCAAACAGTAGATGCAACAATTCCTTCAGTAAATTAGTAAATATTTCAAAATGATAAAAACACAAAATAAACCAACTGCTTAAGAAAATGATTTGTTAGAACAAAATACTAAGAACAATAAATTAAAAACTTTCTGATGAAAATAAACTACAGTTTTAAAATTCTCAAAACAGTAAATGAACCAAGTGGTTCATAAATGATTTGCTGTGTTAAAAGCCTCAAAGAGTTTAAATGGAAACAATTTCTTCAGAAAATGATCCACTGTTTCACAATGCTCACAGTCAAAACACTAAATGAACCAGTTGCTCTGCAAAATTTGTTGTGTGAAAATGCTTAAAACAGTAAATTAAATAATTGCTCAAGTAAGTGGTCCACTGTGTCAAAACATTCACCATAATAAACAGAGAATTATTTTAGCAAATGATAAAAGCTAGTGGATGCTGTCCCCCATTTCCCCCCAAAACAATTCCTGGCTACACCTCTGTTAACCACATACAACGCGTATTGAAATGGACATTAAAACACTAACACTAAGTGAAGCTTTAAATGAACCAAATGCATCAGTGTTACTGTTATGAAACATGAAACAGCAGATGAAACAATTCAGAAAATGATCCATTGCATGAAATTTGTAAAATTAATTAATTATATGGATTAATTAAAAAATTGCTCCAGAAAATAATTTGTCAACATGTTCAGAACGGTAATTAAAAAATTTCTCAACAAAATGATCCAATGTTTCAAAATTCTCAAAACACCAAATGAAATTGATTCAGAAAAGGATTTGCTGTGTTGAAAAAATAGCACCAGAAAACAATATCGTATTATGAAAACACTTAAAACATTAAATATAACAATTAAGAAAATAACCCACTGTTTCAAAACACTTAAAACAGTAAATGAAGCAATTGATTTTTAAAATGATTCATCTTTTCAAAAAACACTATATTATCAGTACCTCCCGAATTGTTGACCACCCCTCCCACAAAATGAATTATTTGCTATGCCCCTTTGCAAACGCAGATAGGTATGATTTAGATACACATTAAAATGCACTATAACACTATAATCATATGCAATAATATAAAACTAATTTCAAAATAGTGAGTTTGCAAAAAAAATTGAACGCATAGACAGCACGCAGTAGGCGTGGCAGTTATACGATCACTGCTGCTTGACTGTGAGCAAGATGTCTTAGAAAGAGGTGGATGAGGAAAAAGTATGTGTATGAGTAAAGGCAATTAAATTTTCATGGTGATCCAGCTCAACATCTCAATTTTCCCTTTCATCTCTTCCTTCCTTTAATATGGCCAGATGGATTTTCATCGCTGCTTTCTTTTGCATTCTTATGACATCATGAAGACCTATTGAGGAAAATAATTCAAACTGCCCTGTTTTATTGGTTGGTGGTTGTAATGACGGTTGACCTTGATTATTCTGGTGGAGACGAGTGCCCGCCTCTACTTATGTACTTTGATCTGCTTCCCAAAAAGGATGACAAAGAGGAAATAAAGATTAAACCACTAGTCTCAAACTGGCAGATGAACTACATTATCGGTTTAAAGCTCTCGGTTTGCTTTATATCTGATTACATGTAGACCACATGATCCTTTTCCACGCGCAGTTGAAGCAGCAAAGGATGGGTGGTAATTTTCAGGACATAAAAACCAAACATGAGCTTCTCTGTTAAATCCTCTGGCACTATTTTTCAAGCATTATGGTAAAAACAACACGGCAAGTGGATTGAGCAGCCAATAAGTTTGCTATTAGCCTACCCACTTTAGATCTCATATATCCATCGAGTATTGGATCATTTTTTTGGGGAGCATGACCCAGCATGCGAGTGCCTCATGAGAAGCCCTAATACTTCCAAGAAGTGGGAATAGACCAGTTGTTTACCTGATTGGAAACATTGCCTGAACACTTGAAATCACTGTAATAACTGATAAATTTCTCATCACTATAACTGCAGCCCTAAAAAAAAAAAACAAGTAATACAGGGTGAACACAAAAACACTTCTTGATTTCAAATATGTATAATATCAAAAGTTACATGAATAATTTTACAATTTTGTATCAACAGTTGCAGAAACTCTTCAAGTTTTGTTTTCTCTTTTGCAGATTCTTCTTCAAAATTGTAAAATTATTCATGTGACTTTTGATATTATACACTCTTAGAAATGAAACATACACTGTTAGGCATAAAATGTTGAATTTAATTGATAACGTTAAGGTAACTTTTTCCACATAACATTGTTAATTAAGTGCAAAACAACATTGTCATTGACATTAATTAAATCAAATGAAACATTATTACTTAAATCCCAATACTGTGTTATACTTAATTGACAAAGTTATGTGGAAAAAGTTACATTACCTTTATCAATTAAATTCAACATTTTAATTCTTACAGTGTACATATTTGAATGCAGGGAGTGTTTTTTGTGTTCACCCTGTATATGTGATCGTGCACGTAAAGACCCTTTCCATAAATAATGTAACATTGTTTTTTGTATTTTTTTTCCCCATTGTTACTGAAACATTATTTATGAATCAAAATTGTGCAACCCTTCTGGTGTCTACATCAGGAGGCAAAATAATCAATGTTTGAAACATGGTGATAGCCTTTAGAAATTAATAGCAGTGATTTTCAATAGTGATGAAGAATTTTATCAGTGGCATTTAATCAATCTTTGCTCATGGTTTCTGTTGGATATTTTTTCCTGTATATCCATATAGTGGGCATCACACTTCTCTGAACAATCTAGCAGGTAGTAGATATGTCTATGGGATTTTACATTGGCAAGAAAAAGGTTTTGAGCTTTTGGGATTAATCTGGTATATCAATGTTCACCACCAGTTATTCGGTTCATTCTCATTATTCATTCATTCAATAATTTTAGACTTAGACGACTTTATTCATCCCACCAGGGGCAATTACATTCAACAAAAATATAAACGCAACACTTTTGGTTTTGCTCCCATTTTGTATGAGATGAACTCAAAGATCTAAAACTTTTTCCACATACACAATATCACCATTTCCCTCAAATATTGTTCACAAACCAGTCTAAATCTGTGATAGTGAGCACTTCTCCTTTGCTGAGATAATCCATCCCACCTCACAGGTGTGCCATACCAAGATGCTGATTAGACACCATGATTAGTGCACAGGTGTGCCTTAGACTGTCCACAATAAAAGGCCACTCTGAAAGGTGCAGTTTTATCACACAGCACAATGCCACAGATGTCGCAAGATTTGAGGGAGCGTGCAATTGGCATGCTGACAGCAGGAATGTCAACCAGAGCTGTTGCTCGTGTATTGAATGTTCATTTCTCTACCATAAGCCGTCTCCAAAGGCGTTTCAGAGAATTTGGCAGTACATCCAACCAGCCTCACAACCGCAAACCACGTGTAACCACACCAGCCCAGGACCTCCACATCCAGCATGTTCACCTCCAAGATCGTCTGAGACCAGCCACTCGGACAGCTGCTGAAACAATCGGTTTGCATAACCAAAGAATTTCTGCACAAACTGTCAGAAACCGTCTCAAGGAAGCTCATCTGCATGCTCGCCGTCCTCATCGGGGTCTCAACCTGACTCCAGTTCGTCGTTGTAACCGACTTGAGTGGGCAAATGCTCACATTCGCTGGCGTTTGGCACGTTGGAGAGGTGTTCTCTTCACGGATGAATCCCGGTTCACACTGTCCAGGGCAGATGGCAGACAGCGTGTGTGGCGTCGTGTGGGTGAGCAGTTTTCTGATGTCAATGTTGTGGATCAAGTGGCCCATGGTGGCGGTGGGGTTATGGTATGGGCAGGCGTCTGTTATGGACGAAGAACACAGGTGCATTTTATTGATGGCATTTTGAATGCACAGAGATACCGTGACGAGATCCTGAGGCCCATTGTTGTGCCATACATCCAAGAACATCACCTCATGTTGTAGCAGGATAATGCACGGCCCCATGTTGCAAGGATCTGTACACAATTCTTGGAAGCTGAAAATGTCCCAGTTCTTGCATGGCCGGCATACTCACCGGACATGTCACCCATTGAGCATGTTTGGGATGCTCTGGACTGGCGTATACGACAGCGTGTACCAGTTCCTGCCAATATCCAGCAACTTCGGACAGCCATTGAAGAGGAGTGGACCAACATTCCACAGGCCACAATTGACAACCTGATCAACTCTATGCGAAGGAGATGTGTTGCACTGCATGAGGCAAATGGTGGTCACACCAGATACTGACTGGTATCCCCCCCCAATAAAACAAAACTGCACCTTTCAGAGTGGCCTTTTATTGTGGGCAGTCTAAGGCACACCTGTGCACTAATCATGGTGTCTAATCAGCATCTTGGTATGGCACACCTGTGAGGTGGGATGGATTATCTCAGCAAAGGAGAAGTGCTCACTATCACAGATTTAGACTGGTTTGTGAACAATATTTGAGGGAAATGGTGATATTGTGTATGTGGAAAAAGTTTTAGATCTTTGAGTTCATCTCATACAAAATGGGAGCAAAACCAAAAGTGTTGCGTTTATATTTTTGTTGAGTGTAGTTTCAGCAGCTTGCGTACTGGCACACAAAACACAATAACCACCCAATACAAAAAAACCCACATAGAAAATAAGTTAGCCAAAAAGAAAAATTAAAAAAATAAATAAATAAATACATAAAATAGAATAAAATAAAATGCCATGTGATACAGTGTCAGTGTCATTTTATGCTGCTCATCCACATTCATGTTGAACTGACAGTACTTGAACCAGCTAATTCCACACTTACCTATCCTCAGCCAAGTCCTCCAACTTTTCCTGGGGGATCCACAGGCATTCTCAAGCCATCTGGGAAAAATAATACCTCCAGGGTGCCCTGGGTCTTCACCGGGGCCTACTCCCAGTTGGACTTGCCTTGAAGACCTCTCAAGGGAGACAAGGGGGCATCCTCACCAGATGCTTGAACCACCTCAGCTGGTTTCTTTTGATGTGACAAAGCAGTGGCTCTACTCAGAGTCCCTCCTGGATATTCGAGCTTCTCACCTTTTATTGGAGTGCAAGCCCAGATATCTGATGGAGGAATGTTATTTCCACTGCTTGTATCTGCAGCCTTGTTCTTTCTGAGATTACCCAAAGTTGAAGACCATAGGTGAGAATAGTTTCGGCTCCTGGCTCAAACCATGACGGTCCAGAACAGTGTCAGCAGGACATTAGACGCAGCCTCAATCATCTATCAATCTCATGCCCCCACTGCTGAACAAGACACCTCATTATGTAGTCTTTTAATGTGATGAGAGGCGCCTGTTTAGGCCTCTACTGGTGGTTGGCTCTCACTGCGGTATTGTATCACTTCCTGTTCCGGAGCACAGCGGTGTTTTTCTGTATCTGTTAGCTGTTTACTCTGCGCAGTTAGATTGATCTAGTTATCTAGATTACGATTTGTTTCCCAGTGTAATCTTTACGTGCCTTAACTAAAGCACTCCTTCTGCTGAATCACCTATAAATTATTTACACATTATTCACTTTGCGTGTTTTTAGGAATCCGCTAGCTTAGCGTAGCTACTAGCTCTTAGCCGATTTAGCATGGTGGCTTCTCCTGTCTCTCCCGCACTTTTCTGCTCTGGGTGTGAAATGTTTAGTTATTCCTCGGCCTCCTTTAGCAGTAACGGTACTTGTAATAAGTGTAGCTTATTCGTAGCTTTGGAGGCCAGGCTGGGCGAATTGGAGACTCGGCTCCGCACCGTGGAAAATTCTACAGTTAGCCAGGCCCCTGTAGTCGGTGCGGACCAAGGTAGCTTAACCGCCGTTAGTTCCCCCCTGGCAGATCCCGAGCAGCCGGGAAAGCAGGCTGACTGGGTGACTGTGAGGAGGAAGCGTAGCCCTAAACAGAAGCCCCGTGTACACCGCCAACCCGTTCACATCTCTAACCGTTTTTCCCCACTCGACGACACACCCGCCGAGGATCAAACTCTGGTTATTGGCGACTCTGTTTTGAGAAATGTGAAGTTAGCGACACCAGCAACCATAGTCAATTGTCTTCCGGGGGCCAGAGCAGGCGACATTGAAGGAAATTTGAAACTGCTGGCTAAGGCTAAGCGTAAATTTGGTAAGATTGTAATTCACGTCGGCAGTAATGACACCCGGTTACGCCAATCGGAGGTCACTAAAATTAACATTAAATCGTTGTGTAACTTTGCAAAAACAATGTCGGACTCTGTAGTTTTCTCTGGGCCCCTCCCCAATCAGACCGGGAGTGACATGTTTAGCCGCATGTTCTCCTTGAATTGCTGGCTGTCTGAGTGGTGTCCAAAAAATGAGGTGGGCTTCATAGATAATTGGCAAAGCTTCTGGGGAAAACCTGGTCTTGTTAGGAGAGACGGCATCCATCCCACTTTGGATGGAGCAGCTCTCATTTCTAGAAATCTGGCCAATTTTCTTAAATCCTCCAAACCGTGACTATCCAGGGTTGGGACCAGGAAGCAGAGTTGTAGTCTTACACACCTCTCTGCAGCTTCTCTCCCCCTGCCATCCCCTCATTACCCCATCCCCGTAGAGACGGTGCCTGATCCCAGACCACCAATAACCAGCAAAAATCTATTTAATCATAAAAATTCAAAAAGAAAAAATAATATAGCACCTTCAACTGCACCACAGACTAAAACAGTTAAATGTGGTCTATTAAACATTAGGTCTCTCTCTTCTAAGTCCCTGTTGGTAAATGATATAATAATTGATCAACATATTGATTTATTCTGCCTAACAGAAACCTGGTTACAGCAGGATGAATATGTTAGTTTAAATGAGTCAACACCCCCGAGTCACACTAACTGTCAGAATGCTCGTAGCACGGGCCGGGGCGGAGGATTAGCAGCAATCTTCAATTCCAGCTTATTAATTAATCAAAAACCCAGACAGAGCTTTAATTCATTTGAAAGCTTGTCTCTTAGTCTTGTCCATCCAAATTGGAAGTCCCAAAAACCAGTTTTATTTGTTATTATCTATCGTCCACCTGGTCGTTACTGTGAGTTTCTCTGTGAATTTTCAGACCTTTTGTCTGACTTAGTGCTTAGCTCAGATAAGATAATTATAGTGGGCGATTTTAACATCCACACAGATGCTGAGAATAACAGCCTCAACACTGCATTTAATCTATTATTAGACTCTATTGGCTTTGCTCAAAAAGTAAATGAGTCCACCCACCACTTTAATCATATCTTAGATCTTGTTCCGACTTATGGTATGGAAATAGAAGACTTAACAGTATTCCCTGAAAACTCCCTTCTGTCTGATCATTTCTTAATAACATTTACATTTACTCTGATGGACTACCCAGCAGTAGGGAATAAGTTTCATTACACTAGAAGTCTTTCAGAAAGCGCTGTAACTAGGTTTAAGGATATGATTCCTTCTTTATGTTCTCTAATGCCATATAACAACACAGTGCAGAGTAGCTACCTAAACTCTGTAAGGGAGATAGAGTATCTCGTCAATAGTTTTACATCCTCATTGAAGACAACTTTGGATGCTGTAGCTCCTCTGAAAAAGAGAGCTTTAAATCAGAAGTGTCTGACTCCGTGGTATAACTCACAAACTCGTAGCTTAAAGCAGATAACCCGTAAGTTGGAGAGGAAATGGCGTCTCACTAATTTAGAAGATCTTCACTTAGCCTGGAAAAAGAGTCTGTTGCTCTATAAAAAAGCCCTCCGTAAAGCTAGGACATCTTTCTACTCATCACTAATTGAAGAAAATAAGAACAACCCCAGGTTTCTTTTCAGCACTGTAGCCAGGCTGACAAAGTGTCAGAGCTCTATTGAGCTGAGTATTCCATTAACTTTAACTAGTAATGACTTCATGACTTTCTTTGCTAACAAAATTTTAACTATTAGAGAAAAAATTACTCATAACCATCCCAAAGACGTATCGTTATCTTTGGCTGCTTTCAGTGATGCCGGTATTTGGTTAGACTCTTTCTCTCCGATTGTTCTGTCTGAGTTATTTTCATTAGTTACTTCATCCAAACCATCAACATGTTTATTAGACCCCATTCCTACCAGGCTGCTCAAGGAAGCCCTACCATTATTTAATGCTTCGATCTTAAATATGATCAATCTATCTTTGTTAGTTGGCTATGTACCACAGGCTTTTAAGGTGGCAGTAATTAAACCATTACTTAAAAAGCCATCACTTGACCCAGCTATCTTAGCTAATTATAGGCCAATCTCCAACCTTCCTTTTCTCTCAAAGATTCTTGAAAGGGTAGTTGTAAAACAGCTAACTGATCATCTGCAGAGGAATGGTCTATTTGAAGAGTTTCAGTCAGGTTTTAGAATTCATCATAGTACAGAAACAGCATTAGTGAAGGTTACAAATGATCTTCTTATGGCCTTGGACAGTGGACTCATCTCTGTGCTTGTTCTGTTAGACCTCAGTGCTGCTTTTGATACTGTTGACCATAAAATTTTATTACAGAGATTAGAGCATGCCATAGGTATTAAAGGCACTGCGCTGCGGTGGTTTGAATCATATTTGTCTAATAGATTACAATTTGTTCATGTAAATGGGGAATCTTCTTCACAGACTAAAGTTAATTATGGAGTTCCACAAGGTTCTGTGCTAGGACCAATTTTATTCACTTTATACATGCTTCCCTTAGGCAGTATTATTAGACGGTATTGCTTAAATTTTCATTGTTACGCAGATGATACCCAGCTTTATCTATCCATGAAGCCAGAGGACACACACCAATTAGCTAAACTGCAGGATTGTCTTACAGACATAAAGACATGGATGACCTCTAATTTCCTGCTTTTAAACTCAGATAAAACTGAAGTTATTGTACTTGGCCCCACAAATCTTAGAAACATGGTGTCTAACCAGATCCTTACTCTGGATGGCATTACCCTGACCTCTAGTAATACTGTGAGAAATCTTGGAGTCATTTTTGATCAGGATATGTCATTCAAAGCGCATATTAAACAAATATGTAGGACTGCTTTTTTGCATTTACGCAATATCTCTAAAATCAGAAAGGTCTTGTCTCAGAGTGATGCTGAAAAACTAATTCATGCATTTATTTCCTCTAGGCTGGACTATTGTAATTCATTATTATCAGGTTGTCCTAAAAGTTCCCTAAAAAGCCTTCAGTTAATTCAAAATGCTGCAGCTAGAGTACTGACGGGGACTAGAAGGAGAGAGCATATCTCACCTATATTGGCCTCTCTTCATTGGCTTCCTGTTAATTCTAGAATAGAATTTAAAATTCTTCTTCTTACTTATAAGGTTTTGAATAATCAGGTCCCATCTTATCTTAGGGACCTCGTAGTACCATATCACCCCAATAGAGCGCTTCGCTCTCAGACTGCAGGCTTACTTGTAGTTCCTAGGGTTTGTAAGAGTAGAATGGGAGGCAGAGCCTTCAGCTTTCAGGCTCCTCTCCTGTGGAACCAGCTCCCAATTCAGATCAGGGAGACAGACACCCTCTCTACTTTTAAGATTAGGCTTAAAACTTTCCTTTTTGCTAAAGCTTATAGTTAGGGCTGGATCAGGTGACCCTGAACCATCCCTTAGTTATGCTGCTATAGACGTAGACTGCTGGGGGGTTCCCATGATGCACTGTTTCTTTCTCTTTTTGCTCTGTATGCACCACTCTGCATTTAATCATTAGTGATCGATCTCTGCTCCCCTCCACAGCATGTCTTTTTCCTGGTTCTCTCCCTCAGCCCCAACCAGTCCCAGCAGAAGACTGCCCCTCCCTGAGCCTGGTTCTGCTGGAGGTTTCTTCCTGTTAAAAGGGAGTTTTTCCTTCCCACTGTAGCCAAGTGCTTGCTCACAGGGGGTCGTTTTGACCGTTGGGGTTTTACATAATTATTGTATGGCCTTGCCTTACAATATAAAGCGCCTTGGGGCAACTGTTTGTTGTGATTTGGCGCTATATAAAAAAAATTGATTGATTGATTGATTGATGAGTTACAAGATGACAGTATTTATTTGTTGTTTTTTGAGTTGTTGTCTACAGAAGATTGGTGAAATGGATTTATTCACCCACTTACCAACATCTTTGCTGTCCAAACCTGACACTGTTACCAGTGCAAGAAGGGTTTTACTATTAAATTATTGTCAATGCCATGAATTCATTTATAGGTGCATCATGTTAACACTGGTTGATTTTATCTGCTTATGAAAGTTTTAAACAATTCTATACTCTTATTGTGCATGAGTTTTTAAAGAACAGAGGATGATTCTGACTCAGCTCTGTTGAAGCAACCAGTGCCACCGCCCATGGAAAAACACAAACACTGATATAGATGTTTCCTGTAATAGATTTCTTTTGTCATGCCAAACCAGTAACTAGGTTGAATACATGCTCTCAATTAAATTTCAGTAAGACATCAGTAAAACAGATTAACTTGTATGTTTCCTTGGCCTATTATGTCCTTATTGACGGGGGATTTTTTTTGGACTGTGTTCCCTCTGCAGGAATCCGTTCATGGGACACCAACCTCATCGAGTGCAACCTAGACCAGGAACTCAAGCTGTTTGTCTCCCGCCATTCAGCTCGTTTTTCTCCAGATGTCAAAGGTAAATGGAAAGGGAAAAAAAATGGTTCTCTGCTATTCATCATTGATTTCACAACCATAGGCATGAACGGTGTGATGTCAGAATGTTTGAAGTAAATGTCAGTGTAAAACAACTATGATGGATTACTTGGATTTTACTGTATTCTGGGATACACCTGTTGAGCATTTTGTTTCATGGTGCCTTTATAACAGTATGGTACGCTGAAGGAGTGGTCGTAAACTGTGGTATGTTGTCGGTCAATGGGCAGAGTGGACATGACGGTCAGCAGCTGTTAAAGCATGTGCTTGGCTCTGAGTCATGTTGAATACAAATATAGACTGGACAAATTCTCCATGACGTCACCCATAGGTTTTCTAAAGGGTGGTTTTCAAGCTCAAATGGGGCTAAATGTCACTATCTTGGCAGTGCTTAACTCTAACTAACATATATATACGAGGGCTGTCCGTAAAGTATAGGTCCTTTTTATTTTTTTCAAAAACTATATGGATTTCATTCATATGTTTTTACGTCAGACATGTTTGAACCCTCGTGTGCATGCGTGAGTTTTTCCACGCCTGTCGGTGACGTCTTTCGCCTGTGAGCACTCCTTGTGGGAGGAGTCGTCCAGCCCCTCGTCGGAATTCCTTTGTCTGAGAAGTTGCTGAGAGACTGGCGCTTTGTTTGATCAAAATTTTTTCTAAACCTGTGAGACACATCGAAGTGGACACGGTTCGAAAAATTAAGCTGGTTTTCAGTGAAAATTTTAACAGCTGATGAGAGATTTTGAGGTGATTCTGTCGCTTTAAGGACTTTTCACGGTGCGAGACGTCGCGCAGCGCTCTCAGGCAGCGTCATCAGCCTGTTTCAAGCTTAAAACCTCCACATTTCAGGCTCTATTGATCCAGGACGTCGTGAGAGAACAGAGACGTTTCAGAAGAAGTCGGTTTCAGCATTTTATCCGGATATTCCACTGTTAAAGGAGATTTTTTTAATGAAAGACGTGCGGACGGGTCCGCGCATCGGGACGCAGCCGACGCGGCGCGGCGGCACAGGAAAAACACCTCCGTGTTTAACCATTTGTTAAAATCCAGTTGGCTTTTGATGGCTTTCAGTGGAGTGAGTATATGAGAAATTGTTTATCAGCTGGAGATGTTCCAACTTGTCCTTAAGGCTTCCAGCAGAGGTGTTTTTCCTGTGACGGAGCGTCGCGGCGGCTGCGAGCCGATGCTGCAATCCGCCCGCACGTCTTTCATTAAAAAAAATCTCCTTTAACAGTGGAATATCCGGATAAAATGCTGAAACCGACTTCTTCTGAAAATTCTCTGTTCTCTCACGACGTCCTGGATCAACAGAGCCTGAAATGTGGAGGTTTTAAGCTTGAAACAGGCTGATGACGCCGCCTGAGAGCGCTGCACGACGTCTCGCACTGTGGGAAGTCCTTAAAGCGACAGAATCACCTCAAAATCTCTCATCAGCTGTTAAAATTTTCACTGAAAACCAGCTTAATTTTTCGAACCATGTCCACTTCGATGTGTCTCACAGGTTTAGAAAAACTTTTGATCAAACAAAGCGCCAGTCTCTCAGCAACTTCTCAGACAAAGGAATTCCGACGAGGGGCTGGACGACTCCTCCCACAAGGAGTGCTCACAGGCGAATGATGTCACCGACAGGTGTGGAAAAACTCACGCATGCGCACGAGGGTTCAAGCATGTCTGACGTAAAAACATATGAATGAAATCCATATAGTTTTTGAAAAAAATAAAAAGGACCTATACTTTACGGACAGACCTCGTATATATATATATACACACACAGTGCCTTGCAAAAGTATTCAGCACCTTGGTATTTCACACGTTTTAATTTATTTATGCCCTTTCAAATACAAAAAGTAAATCAGTCTTCTCAATATAAACAGTTATAATATTATTTTCCTTAAACTCAAACTCAAAGGAAATCTGTAGAACTTTGTTTAAATTAATTCAAAATATAAAAGCCAAGATGATAGCTTGCATAAGAAATGGGTCCCTTCGGTATAATACCTGTAAATAACCCGTTTTATTGACAGTTTTCTTCAGACAAGTCGGGATGGATACATAAATATTTCCAAGTCACTGAATATGTCTTGGACTTTATTTACATCAGCTATGAAGAAATACAAACAGTATGGCACTCGTGGTAAATCTGTATGGAGTATACAGTTCTCAAAAACTGAGTGATTGTTGCAAGAAGGAAGAGTGAGGAAAGCCACCAAGACACCCAGACAACCCAGAAGAAGTTACAGGCTTCTGTGACTGTGATTGGAGAAATTGTGCACAGTGCATGTTTTGCATTTTTTATCCCCAGTTATATAGCTTCATGATGAAGTGGTATACACACCCTTTCATTGATTACATGCTCATATGGCCGGGGGTACTTTAGCATTGCATTCTATACGAGGTCTGTCAATAAAGTATAGGTCTTTTTTATTTTTTTCAAAAACTATATGGATTTCATTCATATGTTTTTACGTCAGACATGCTTGAAAGACGTGCGGGCGGATTGCAGCGTCGGCTCGCAGCCGCCGCGACGCTCCGCCACAGGAAAAACACCTCTGTTGGAAGCCTTAAGGACAAGTTGGAACATGTCCAGCTGTTAAACAATTTCTCATATACTCACTCCACTGAAAGCCATCAAAAGCCACCTGGATTTTACAAATGGTTATCAACACGGAGGTGTTTTTCCTGTGCCGCCGCACCGCGCGGGCTGCGTCCCGACGCGCAGACCCATCCGCACGTCTTTCATTAAAAAAATCTGCTTTAACAGTGGAATATCCGGATAAAATGCTGAAACCGACTTCTTCTGAAACTTCTCTGTTCTCTCACGATGTCCTGGATCAATAGAGCCTGAAATGTGGAGGTTTTCAGCTTGAAACAGGCTGACGACTGCGCCTGAGAGCGATGCACGACGTCTCGCTCCGTGGGAAGTCCTTAAAGCGACAGTATCACCTCAAAATCTCTCATCAGCGGTTAAATTTTAACCGAAAACCAGCTTAATTTTTCGAACCGTGTCCACTTCGATGTGTCTCACAGGTTTAGAAAAAATTTTGATCAAACAAAGCGCCAGTCTCTCAGAAACTTCTCAGACAAAGGAATTTCGACGAGGGACTGGATGACTCCTCCCACAAGGAGTGCTCACAGGCGAATGACATCACCGACAGGCGTGAAAAAACTCACGCATGCGCACGAGGGTTCAAGCATGTCTGACGTAAAAACATATGAATGAAATCCATATAGTTTTTGAAAAAAATAAAAAGGACCTATACTTTATTGACAGCCCTCGTATTTTTAATAAACCAGGCTGTAAGCATGTTTATTTCTGCTGTAAAGGTGGAGAATTTAACATGGGCTTCTAAGGGGAGTGGGTCATTTTGGGATCTCGCAGCCTATTAAACCTGAAAGGTTTGCCACTTCCATGTTGGCTTTATTTATCAGCACTGGAGGTTGCACTGGTATACAAGTTGCAGGGCTTCTTTTTTCCATCCTGCCTTAGCTGGGTGATCACATTAACCTTCCTGTAGTTTCTGAGGATAAAATCTCATAATTATATTTGGACTGCAATATGATGGGTTGAAAAGACATTAAAACATGATTATACCTCTGAAAGCATTATTTAATTCATCAACAGAGAGACTGCAAATTTTTTTCTCTTTGACCCCACCTTGTTGTTGCAATTTCTCTTTGTGTTTCTTTCCGTGCATGGTTGCCTTGGAACCACTAGCCTATGATGCACCGTAGATTTGGGAGTAATTATCAGTGTAGAATCCCCAATGGCAAGTTACAGCATGAAAATAAACCAGGAAGGACAAGAGGAAAAGAGCATCTGAAATCTATCATCCATTTCCTACACATTTGTGCTTTGGATGTCTTCGGAATGGAGGCATGTAATAAGTTGAGCAGAGAAATTTAATTAGGTCAGCACCCAAATTGTTATCCTAGATTACTCTGAAAATATGCGTGCATGCAGTGCTGCGCAAATGTTTTAGGCACCCTACAATTTAGGGGTTTTTGTTTTGTTGGGTTTTTTTTTTTTTTTTTTTTGGTCACTGGGTTAAAAATATCCCTCTTCCAAAAATAAATAAACAAATAAATAAAATAAAAATAAAGGAGTGTACTTTTTCCCAGCTACATTGAAGAAACTAATTAATTTTCAATTACAAATCTTATCAACCTGAATCCAAAAACAGAAAAAAAAAAACACTGATCATTCAAGTACAAAATGATTATAAAATTTGATAAAGTAAAGCATGGTCTTAATACATACTATGTAATATCTCCAGTGGACAAGAAGAGAGTAAGGGCTACAGCAATCTAACATTTGACCCCAGGGACCTGAATGATTGACCTCTGGCTGACCTTGTAGTCAAGACAGTTGTGAAAGCCACCTAAGTGTTTGCCATATTTGATCCAAAACAGGTTGAAAATTAAATTCCTTGACCTTGACTTGAAAATTTATTTTTTCAGGACAATTTTGGGGTCAACCTTAAGTGACTTACCACGTTTGGTAGAAGTCAGAAAAAGGATGTGGGACAAATCGGCCAGCAAACAGGCAGACATGACCTCGGCCTCAGTGACTGACATTTGGCAGATTTGACCTTGCTGGGTAATTCTGGAACCCACCTCCATTTGTGTGCCATGTTTGGTGGACACTAGACTGAAAAACGTAAATTTTAATCTTTTATCCCGATGACTGCCTATTGGTAAATATGATCTTGGGCAGTTCCAGAACCCACTTTTGTTCCAGTCATGGTGGACCTCAGAGTTCCAAATCAAACTTTTGACCTTTGACCCTGAAGACCTTGACCTTTGTACAAATCTAAACCTTTCAGGGCGATTCTGATGTTGACCTTCAACCACATATAACAAGGTTGGTGGAAACTGAATGAAGGACCTAAGAGGAATAAGGGAACAAACAAATTACTGTATTTTAACACAGAGAAGCATTCATTTTTTAAATGCTTAAAGAAGTTAAAATGTGTAAAAGCCCAAGGCTATGATGACTTCATACATTCACTGTATATGTTTGAATGTGGCCAGTAAACACAGAGAAGCCAAAAGGGGAAAACAGCAGATGGAAGACAGCAATTATCCATCTGCTTGACGGATGATATTCCATCCATCACACTGTAGAGAGACTTTAATAAGGGCACAATAAACGCGAATCCCACAGTGAGGCAGAAAGAGGGGACATGACATGAGACCCCAAGGGTCTTCTTAAATATGGATTATAAACATAAACGTTTATTTATAGGCTTCATTGCTTGCTGACTTTAGCACGGTATAAAAGGTTATCCCTAGATCACAAATCCATTCCAGATCCTGCTTTATATGATTGTTAGACAACAAAGGAGGTGATGATCAATGATAATGAATCAAGTTTAATTTCCTAAACAAGGTGAAGATCACCCTCATAGCCTATTGGATGTTTTGAAATTCAACCCTCTGTTAACTCTGGGGTCGTCTCCGTCGTGTACGATGGGGGAATACAAGTTTTATTTAATGATATGTACTTTTTTATGATATTAGATACTCTTTTTTGCAGAAAATACAGTCCGTGGACTTTCGAACGAGCCCTCTGCCATGCTTGTAGTCCTCATAAAACTTGTGTGATGACGTGTGCAATGTGAGTGTCCAATCATGAATTGGTTCACCGTCACATGGTTTTCCAATATCCACTCATAGAGCAGAGCAATCTCACGTGGTGCACCAAAGACTGTCAGTAGAAGAGATGGCCCATGAATATTGTTGAATAGGAGCTCTCTGGCTCCAACAATTGAAGCGTAAAGCATCGTTTACGCATATGAATGGAAGGAGGGGGAGGGAGGCCTCAAAGTGTGAGGAGAGATTGTTTTCAGTGCAGGAACACACTCCAAAAAGAAGAGTCAACTCCATGGAAGTGCAAAGTAAATGATGTGGCCCTTTGTGTAACAGCAGACAGAAATTGCTTTCAGATATGGCATGAAGACCAACAAAACGCATCAACCATTTTGTATATATTGTTCAAAATGTGCATTTGTGTTTATTGTAAGAACCTTTAGTTTGTACATTCTTTTATACAAGAGCCCAAACTACCTTTATAACGTGTCAAAACAGTTGTTTATTATAGTTTGCTGTGTTTTGAATAAATGTGTGTGAACATTATTTCCGCTTTATTTTTCCTTTTGTATTTCTCATTGTATACCTTTATTACACTTATAAAACACGACTATAGCATATCCATCCATCTATCCATCCATCCATCCATCCATTTTCTTCCGCTTAATCCGGAGTTAGGTCGTGGGGGCAGCATCTCAAGCACAGCCGCCCAGACCTCCCGATCCACACACACCTCCCCCAGCTCCTCCGGGGGAACCCCAAGGCGTTCCCAAGCCAGCCGAGAGATGTAGTCCCTCCAGCGTGTCCTGGCTCTTCCCCGGGGCCTCCTCCCAATGGGACGTGCCCAGAACACCTCTCCAGCGAGGCGTCCAGGGGGCATCCGGAAAAGATGCCCGAGCCACCTCAACTGACTCCTTTCGACATGGAGGAGCAGTGGCTCGACTCCGAGCTCCTCCCTAGTGACCGAGCTCCTCACCCTATCTCTAAGGGAGCGCCCAGCCACCCTGCAGAGGAAACTCATCTCGGCCGCTTGTACTCGCGATCTCGTTCTTTCGGTCATGAGCCAAATCTCATTCCATAGGTGAGGATCGGAATGTAGATCGATCGGTAAATCTAGAGCTTTGCCCCCCTACTCAGCTCTCTCTTCACCATGACGGTCCGATACAGCGACCGCATCACTGCAGATGCTGCACCGATCCGTCTATCAATCTCACGCTCCATCCGTTCCTCACTCATGAACAAGACCCCGAGATACTTAAACTCCTCCACTCGAGGCAAGGACACTCCACTGCCCTGAAGAGAGCAAAGAACCTTTTTCCGGTCGAGAACCATGGCCTCAGATTTGGAGGTGCTGATCTTCATCCCAGCACTATAGCATCAGCACTATAGCATATCTATTCTGAAAGTACAGGTTGTCCTGAAAAAAAGACACTTACTAGTTGATTGTGGGATGCAGAGTAAGCTTTTAACAGCAATAATAAAACATTTATGCCAGGCGAGTGAATGCCCAAAAAACGCCCTCGGACCCGATGAGTAGTATTTTCAGGTAACAGTGCCACTGTGCCAACATGTGCAGGGAACCCACTTGACTGAAAATTCTTTCATTCCAGCTCTTTTTGATATCAAAGGAGGAGCTGAATGGTAGTGTTCCTCTCATCTATTTTTGATGCTGATGCTTCCCTGTCTCCTTCAGTCTGTGGGAGGCAGAACACAGCAGTCGGTTATTTTGCGTTGGGTTTGAAGCAGCGTGCTCGGTGATGCGTGTCACATTACCTCCCACAGAGAAAAGCGCTGCACTGGCCGTAAAGGATTTCTATATCGATCAAGGTAACTGTCAGGGCTGAGCAAGCTCCAGTGCACATCTGTCATATTTTTGATACGTTAGCTACAATGCACAAGGTGATGAGGGTCAAGGTGGGCTGCTGAGGAGGCCAGGAACACACACACACACACACACAAACAGAATTTTCTATCGCTATTAGAGATTTCTTTGATGTTCTGCAGCATGAACAGGAATATATTTGTGTCACATTCCACATTCACAGATGACTGATGTTTTCTCAGTCATAACACTGCTGTCTTTCAAGGACAAAAGTCATTTGGATGATGGTATTTTACTGTCACAGTTGTGGAATTAGTAATTAAATAAATACTACAAGAAACCAGTGGTATGCACTCGCTCTTACCAAGCTAGATCTATGAAAAAAAAAAACTGTTTATTATTTTAGCTCCAGTAAATTTTCAAATTCTGGTAAGACTGCTGTGAAAACAATGTACAGTGCATCTGGAAAGTATTCACAGAGCTTCACTTTTTCCACATTTTGCTATGTTACAGCCTTATTCCAAAATAGAGTAAATTATTTTTTCCCCTCAAAATTCTACTCACAACACCCCATAATGACAACATGAAAAAAGCTTTTTTGTTGTTGCTTTTTTTTTTGGCAAATTTCTTAAAAATAAAAAACTGAAAAAACACATGTACACAAGTATTCGCAGCCTTTGCTCAATACGTTGTTGATGCATATTTGGCAGCAATTACAGCCTCAAGTCATCTTGAATATGATGCCATAAGATTGGTGCACCTATCTTTGGGCAGTTTTGCCCATTCCTCTTTGCAGCATCAGGTTGGATGGGGAGCATCAGTGCACAGCCATTTTCTGATCTCTCCAGAGATGTTCAATCAGATTCAGGTCTGGGCTCTGGCTGGGCCACTCAAGGACATTCACAGAGTTGTCCTGAAGCCACTCCTTTGATATCTTGACTGTGTGCTTATGGTCATTGTCTTGCTGAAAGATGAACCATTGCCCCAGTCTGTGGTCAGGAGCGCTCTGGAGCAGGTTTTCATCCAGGATGTCTCTGTACATTACTGCATTCATGTTTCCCTTAGTCCTGACTAGTCTCCCAGTTCCTGCCGCTGAAAAACATCCCCACAGCATGATGCTGTGACCATCAAGCTTCACTGTAGGGATGGTGCCTGGTTTCCTCCAAGCATGATGCCTGGCATTCACAGCAAAGAGTTCAATCTTTGTCTCATCAGACCAGAGAATTTTGTTTCTCATGGTCTGAGAGAACTTCGGGTGCTTCTTGGCAATCTCCAGATGGGCTGCCATGTGTCTTTTACTAAGGAGTGGCTTCTGTCTGGTCACTCTACCATACAGGCCTGATTGGTGGATTGCTGCAGAGATGGTTGTCCTTCGAGAAGGTTCTCCTCTCTCCACAGAGGAATGCTGGAGCTCTGACAGCGTGACCACCGTGTCTTGGTCACCTCCTTGACTAAGGCCCTTCTCCCCCAATTTCTCAGTTTAGACAGGTGGCCAGCTCTAGGAAGAGTCCTGGTGGATCTGAACTTCTTCCATTTACAGATTATGGAGGCCACTGTGCTCATTAGGACCTTCAAAGCTGTAGAAATGTTTCTGTACCCTTCCCCAGATTTGTGCCTCGAGACAGTCCTGTGTCAGAGGTCTGCAGACAATTCCTTTGACTTCATGCTTGGTTTGTGCTCTGACATGCACTGTCAACTATGGGACCTTATATGTAGACAGGTGTGTGTCTTTCCAAATCATGTCCAATCAACTGAATTTACCCCAGGTGGACTCCAATTAAGCTGTAGAAATATCTCAAGGATGATCAGTGGAAACAGGATGCACCTGAGCTCAGTTTTGAGCTTCATGGCAAAGGCTGTGAATACTTATGTGGCTTCTTAGTTTTTATTGATTTATTTTTAATAAATTTGCAAAGATTAGAAAAACCTTTTTTACATTGTCGTTATGGGGTATTGTGTCTTCAATTTTGAGGTTAAAAAAATGAATTTCATCCATTTTGGCTGTAACATAACAAAATGTGGAAAAAGTGGAGCGACGTGAATACTTTCTGGATTCACAGCATGTATTGGCCAACACTGAGGCATTCCAGTTTTGAAGATGATCCATCAAAATGGACTGAAGAGAGACTCCTGATATATGTGCCTTCAATAGGAAAATGGTGAAGTTCCCATCATCAATAAATTTAAGGGTTATGATACTGTAGGAATAAAAAAAAAAATAAGGCATATTATGAATTGGCAGGATTGCAACAGAAATTACATATACACTAGAAAACACTAAGCAAAAGCTGTGTGCTACATTTTCAAGATCAAATGACCTTAAACACATATTTCATTTATTTCTGTATCATCCATTTTAAACACTGAAAGACAAAAATCAATATTCACTTGCAATGAGACACTGAGAAGAAAATCTTTAAAATTTTCACTGTTCATTTAAACCGGCCTTCATATTTGTGCACAATATTACACTGTGCATACACTCACTCACTCATTCATCTTCAACCGCATATCCAGGATCAGGTCACGGGATGCTTTGCATACAGCTGCAATATAATATAAATGATAAGAAACAAAGATTTGACAAAGAGTATAATGAATACAAAATGGTTAGAGGCAACAGATAGACGGCTCGAAAGCCTCAGAACTGCAATAAAATTGCCATACTTGAAATTACATGAAAAATTCAATTTTAAAACTGTAAAATAAATGGAGCTGCTATAGATTTAACAGTGGCTCCCCTGATTGTAGCCATGCCACTAATATCAGCAGAGAATAAAAAAAAAAAGGCTTCGATGTGGAGTGGTGGCCCCTCTGGGGAGAAGCAGCACAGTTAATGGCTCTGAGCTCCACAGTGACAGTCTGCTGTATGAAATATGTATGGAGGGATGGGCCCAACAGCCAGAAAGGTCCTGGAGCATCTCGTCCCTGGAGACGGAATCTCCTCGGTCCTTGATAGACCCCTGGTTTCAAAGCTCCCTGTACAGCTCGTGCAAATTAATAAAATGAAACCAGTCTATCAACCGTTGCATTTGTATAAATGGGACACTGGCTGAAGCTGTAAAGTGCATTGCAGCAATTTTGAAAGAGCTATTATTATTACTACAAGCACATTATTCCCTTGCTATGCAGAGAGGGTTTTTCCCCCTTGATTCCCCAGAGATTCTAATTTTCCTTCCATTCCCATCTGAAAACTGGTTATTGTTTTCCTTTGTGTAACACTGTGTGATGTATTTCGAACCATACTTATTCTCACATTCAAGTGCAGCTGAAATGCCCTGCCCTTTTATCGTGCAAAGCAACCATAGAAACGGAAAGAAATTAGGAGGGCATTTAACATGAAGAAAATTAAGCTCTCTGAACATAAAATGATTGAATCTTGCTTTTAAAATTGGCATGATCAGCTGGAAAAGCCAAATAAAGTCGAGACGGGAGAACTTACCATTATATACCTATAAATGATACGCCAATATTATTGGATAAAACACTAACAAATAAATAGCAATACACCTTTGTGATATTTTTCACGGACCGGTAATATTTTTCATACCACCCGAGTAAAACCCACAAAATGAATGTCGCCTTGGTAATCAGCCAATCCATACATATGTTGTGACATCACAGCACGTGCGATTGCTGTTGTTTATTCAGATGTCTTATACTCAATGTCTTATTACAACTGTTTAGAAATGTTCTATTTAATAAAATTCTAATTACAATTGACACAGCATTTATTACTATTGCCTTTAATGTACATCCATCCATCCATCCATCCATCCATTTTCTTCCGCTTTATCTGGAGTCGGGTCGCGGGGGCAGCAGCTCAAGCAAAGCCGCCCAGACCTCCCGATCCACACACACCTCCCCCAGCTCCTCCGGGGGAACCCCAAGGCGTTCCCAAGCCAGCCGAGAGATGTAGTCCCTCCAGCGTGTCCTGGGTCTTCCCAGGGGCCTCCTCCCAATGGGACGTGCCCGGAACACCTCTCCAGCGAGGCGTCCAGGGGGCATCCAGAAAAGATGCCCGAGCCACCTCAACTGACTCCTTTCGATGTGGAGGAGCAGCGGCTCGACTCCGAGCTCCTCCCGAGTGACCGAGCTCCTCACCCTATCTCTAAGGGAGCACCCAGCCACCCTGCAGAGGAAACTCATCTCGGCCGCTTGTACTCGCGATCTCATTCTTTCGGTCATGAGCCAAATCTCATGACCATAGGTGAGGATCGGAACGCAGATCGTTCGGTAAATCGAGAGCTCTGCCCCTCTCCTCAACTCCCTCTTCACCACGACGGTCCGATACAGCAACCGCATCACTGCAGATGCTGCACCGATCCGTCTATCGATCTCACGCTCCATCCATCCCTCACTCGTGAACAAGACCCCAAGATACTTAAACTCCTCCACTTGAGGCAAGGACACTCCACCGACCTGAAGAGGGCAAAGCACCTTTTTCTGGTCGAGAACCATGGCCTCGGATTTGGAGGTGCTGATTTTCATCCCGGATGCTTCACACTCGGCTGCAAACCGCCCCAGTGCACGCTGAAGGTCCTGATTTGACGAAGCCAACAGAACCACATCGTCCGCAAACAGCAGAGACGAGATTCTGTGGTTCCCAAACCAGACCCCCTCTACACCCTGGCTGCACCTAGAAATTCTGTCCATAAAAATAATGAACAGAACCGGTGACAAAGGGCAGCCCTGGTGGAGGCCAACGTGCAGTGGAAACAGGTTTGACTTACTACTGGCGATGCGAACCAAGCTGCTGCTGCGGTCGTACAGGGACCGGATAGCCCTTAGCAAAGGACCCCGGACCCCATACTCCCAGAGCACCCCCACAGGGTGCCCCAATGGACACGGTGGAGCGCCTTCTCCAGATCCACAAAACACATGTGGACTGGTTGGGCAAACTCCCATGAACCCTCGAGCACCTGATGGAGCGTGTAGAGCTGGTCCAGTGTGCCGCGACCAGGATGAAAACCTCACCTTTAATGTACATGTATATGATAGAAAACCATACACCGAAGGGTGTATGGTTTTCTTCAGGTTGTATAAAGCCATATTCATCGGTGAACAACTTGATAACTGATAATATGAAGAGTATTGGTTGGGTGTGACAAGAGCTTATCTCTGCTTGAGGGTTCCAACCAGGAAAATTTTTAAAAATCTATCATCTTTTTTCCTGCATTCTACAGCAATCTGGGAAGCTAAATACTGACTGTCTAGTTATAATTTATAATTCACAATTTTTATCATAAACACTGAAAATCTTCTAATCCTGCATATAGCAGTGTTCATCAGTCAGCCTTTGTTTATGCAAGACCTTTCCTATATTTTAATCACACCTTTGGTCAACAGCTCGATCCACCACTGAACAGAGTACGACAAAATACTGGCATTATAAGGAGTACGACAAAATGCTAAATGGGTTACTATTTTTGTCACATGACAGTGGCCTGTTTTCAAAACATGATGAGTGGCATAAGTGGCCCCACCTCCTTGTTCCACAAATGTAAGAGTCACCAAAAAGTATTACAAGTATTTAAACCCACAAAGTTCAATGATTAATTACCTTTGCACACAAATTGCAGATGAACTCCGTGAGAACAATCTGGGGATCAAAATGTTTCATCGGAATATTTAGGCTGCTCCTATTCAGGGTTGCCACAGCAGATCACCCTGTCTTCTGCATCTTCCTGCCTCCCGCCTGACATCTCCATCCTCAACATTCTTCTCCTGATATACCCTGCATTGTTCCTCTGCAAATGCCCAAACCATTGAGATGGAACTTTTTTGGATTCCGCAGCCCTACCCAACACCTTAAATAATATGGGTGCCAGAACATATCCCTGAAGAACATGAATATTCACTGGGAATAATTCAGATATTCAACCCTTCCTCCGCACAGCACTACTAGAGCAGGGAATATCCAAGTAGATTTTAAGGGGGGGTTGTTATATAATTAGCTGGAGGTGGGGGTGTTGCTGCTCCATCTCTAAAGGTTTTCTATCCATCTTGGTGATAAAGAATGCTGTGATACTGCATGGAGACATTAACATTTACACATGCACATTAGAACTACCAAGCATCTATGTTTGATGAATTTGTTGATAAATCTGGCCTTTATAGGGATCAGAGGAGATTTATCACTGCTTTTTGAACCATACTTCATCTCTTCTGCTGGAAATATGTGATATTGACAGAAATCTTTGTACCGTTTTAGGTTTTGTGTTTCTGCTGTCATGCTTTTGGTACATTGTTGAAAGGACTACATTTCTTTGTACCTATGTAGCTGGTTTTATTTATATATATATATATATTACTAGAGGTTGCACAGTCAAATGTTAGAGTCAACAAGATATGTATATATCTGTCTCACACTCATTTTCTAATCCTGCCTATTGCAGTTAAGGGTCAAGGGGCAGGGCTGGAGCCTATCCCAGCACTATCCTGATTATTTATTTATTTGTTACATTTTGGGGGGGAGGCGGTCTAAGATATTCAGGCGGGAGGTATTTGATGAAATGCCATGGAATGGCCCCTAGACGCAAAATATAATGGTCGTTTTGCTGGATTCGACAATATCACAGCATGTGAAATCAGTGCTTGTTTATTTATTTTGGAATAGTAACTTCTTGCAACGTTTGTTTCCAGGACAGAGAAGTCTTCACCACAGAAGTAATGTCTTGGAGACGGTGGTTCTTATCAACCCTTCAGATGAAGCCGTCAGTACTGAGGTGCGTAAAAGAAAGTACAAGTTAAACCAACTGACAGTATTACTACAATACCTATGCAAATTCATACCTTAGATGGATATGTAGCCAGCATATTTGCCAGTTATCCATCCTTTACGTATGAGCTGCTGTTTGGTTAAATAAATAAATAAAAAAATAAAAAAATAAATAACTGCTAGCTGGCAGACTGACGTCTCATTTACTACAAGAATATTAAGTGCAACCTTTGACCTTTGTTACTGCAATAAGGTTTTGATAGATTCCGAGCTGTGAGAGAAGGTTGTTTCTTTTGTGGTGCTGCTGCTTCCCCCACTCAACTATAATCACTGTCACACTGTGCATTAATAACATGTCGAAGCACAGCAGGATTGATGTGACCAGCAGCCTTGAACAGCTGATGTTGCCTTAATAGAAAAAGGCTGGGAGGTAGGAAAAGGAACTCAGGAGATCAGATGGCGAGAGAAGCACTCAGACAGTTAGCTAATGGGTTAGAGTGACATGAAAGTGATGATATTTCAGTACTTATTGTCTTAATTGTGGCGAGGTTTTATTTTCCGTGTGTGTGTAAGCATGTATCCTTCCATACAAAATACTGTAAAAATGTCTGTCCCACCCCAGGTTCGCCTGATGATCTCAGATACTGCAAGACACAAGCTCCTGGTTCTCTCAGGTCAATGCTCTGAAAACACTGGAGAGCTCATCCTTCAGTCTGGATCGTTCTCCTTCTTCAACTTCATAGACATATTCACTGACCAAGAGGTGAGCCAAATGGAGAAATGCTCTTGTGTTGAATATGAAAATCAATGATAAGAACATGCATCTCTCAATAGCCAGCATTCATCAGTTTAGCCCAAGACAGCAGATAGTTTTGCTGAAGTAAAGGTGAGGTTGGTGTTTGACCTCACCAAAGTACAAAGAATGTTGAAATCAATGATAAGAAAATGTTCAAATATGTTCTGAGATGCAAACAGACACACAGAGCCAAATTGGTTGAGGCAATGTCAGAAAAATAATAATATAATAATAACCACCCTGAAGCTTGCTTCAATTTGAAGTCTTTATTACCGCAGGAGTGCAATCACTGAAGCACATTAGCAAAACCTCATAATATATCCAGCCTGGATTACATGCGGGGGGGGGGGGGGTTCCTAGCAACAATTTTGCCAGTTATAACCCTAGCCACATCTCCAATAGAGCTGCCAGACTTATTTTTCTCAAATGGGGGAGAGTGGCCTTCTCTTACCTCTTTCCCTGAAGAGAGCTGTCTTTTGTCTTTTCACGTGAAAAACCCTCAGCATTAAGTGGTCACACTTAAATGCAAAGTTAGTACAACATGTATTCGGCATATATGATATCAATTCAAAGAAAACTCCACATTCTCTCATCATAATAATAATAAAAAAAATAATAAAGCACAAGAACTTTTCCAACAAGCAACACAAAACATTGTAGGTCAGTTTAATTTTTTTAAACTTTTATTTATTTATTTATCTCAATATGTCAAACCTGGCCCCTAGACAGTCACTTGGACACCCCTGTTTTAAAATGTTATTTTAAAAAAAATGGTACAATGTGAATAATGCCAACATGTTTAGTGGTCAACCTTCAGAGTTTTCATCCATTATTATATTTATAACAACTTATAGTCCAATAAGTTTAATGTATCTGTTTTTTTTCCCAGATTGGTGAATTGCTCAGCACCATTCACCCAGCAAACAAGGCCAACCTTACTATCTCCTGCCCAGAACAAGGCGCCTGGAAAAACTCCAGCTTAGACAAACACAACCTGCAAGACTTCATTAACATGAAGCTGAACTCCGCTCTCATACTCCCTGAAATGGAAGGCCTTTCAGAGTTCACAGAGTATTTATCAGAATCGGTAGAAATCCCATCTCCATTTGACATGTTAGAACCACCGACCTCAGGTGGATTCCTCAAACTGTCCAAACCATGCTGTTACATTTTCCCAGGTGGTCACGGTGACTCTGCTCTGTTTGCCGTCAATGGCTTCAACATGCTCATCAATGGGGGCTCCGACAGGAAGTCTTGCTTCTGGAAGCTGGTACGGCATTTGGACCGGGTTGATTCTATCCTCCTAACACACATCGGTGACGACAACCTGCCGGGCATTAACAGCATGTTGCAGAGAAAAACTGCAGAAATTGAAGAAGAACAGTCTCAAGGTTCCACTGCTAACAGTGACTGGGTCAAGAACATGATATCACCAGATATCGGCGTTGTGTTTGTGAACCTCCCAGAAAACCTGGATAACTCTGAACCAAATTATAGGGTGAGAATGAATATTGAGGAGGCAGCAATGACGCAGCAGTTCCTCGTCAAGCTAAATTTGCGGACGGAGCCCTTACAGAGGCCCGTGGGAAACACTATAGAACCAGTCATACTCTTTCAAAAAATGGGTGTTGGGAAGCTTGAGATGTATGTGCTTAATCCATCAAAGAACAGCAAGGAGCTGCAGTACTTCATGAAACAGTGGACAGGTAGTGAAAAGACACAGCTTCCATTCTGCTCCCAAATGGAAAAGAATCAGAATTCCCCATCACTTATTTGACATCGATTTCCTCGCTAATTGTGTGGCACCCCGCCAGTCCAACAGATAAGGTTGTGCGTGTTCTCTTTCCTGGAAATGCCACTCAACATCACATCTTTGAAGGTTTAGAAAAGCTAAAACACTTAGACTTCTTGAAGGAGCCAGCTGTCACTCTAAAAACCATGTCTTCTAACACGCCATCAACACCGACACTAAAACAAGCTAAGATGAAACACAGAACAGACAGCAAAGAGAGCCTTAAGTCTACCCCGAAGCCATCGCCAAGCAAGAGCTTCAGGAAGGAATCAAGGGACGAAGCTCCCGAAAAGGCAAAGACAGACGCAGAATTATCTCAGGAAAAAACACAAAAGTGGAGAAAAAAGAAAAGGTTCTGGCAAAAAAGGAAAAAGCCAAGCTGCCTGAAAAGGAAACTAAAGTGAAGGCAGAGCAAACGCTGCAAAATGAAACTCCAGAGAAGAAGTCTGAAATAAAACCTAAAATGGAAAAGATCAAAAAGGAGCCAAAAAAGTTTGTGGATAAGAAAAAGGATGTGAAAAAAGAAGTGGCAAAGAAAGACGATACACCTAAAAAAGCACTGCATAAAGAGGACGCAAAGAAAGATATAAAACGCAATATCAGGAGAGATTCTCCACTGAAGGAGAAGAAGGAAGAGAAAAAAGACCAAAAGAAAGAGGATTCAAAGAAAGATGTTAAGAAACCTTTCAAAGACATAAAAAAGACATCCACTGCAGGTGAGGGAAAGACTCCAGCACCAAAAGTAAAGTCTCATAAAAAAGATGATGCCTCAAAGAAAGATGTAGAAGTCCCTTCAAAATTAAAAGACAAAGGAACATCAAAGGCAGCAAAGAAAGAGGCAGCGCTGGACAGTAGCAAACCTGCAGCAAGATTAACTGATGCTGCGGAGGATCCAGGGGTACTGAGGTCTCTAATGTCCTCACCGGAGGACCTCACCAGGGACTTTGAGGAGCTCAGAGCTGAAGAGGTGGTAGATGATGATGCAACTGTGCACCAAAACAAGGAAGAGGAGGCTGTGATGATCCACCATGAAGAAATAACACAAAGCAAAGAGTCACCAGAGGCATTAGAATCTGTGGATGAGGGGATAACCACAACAGAGCCCGAAGGAGACAGTGGAGCAACTCCAGATGAACAAGGTCTTAAGGAAAAACTTGGTGGCAGTGTGAGTGAGAAGTTTGAAGATGAGGGCACTGTAATGGAAGAGACATTTGAAGGAGGAGATTATGAAGAAAAAGGCGAGACGGAAGAAGTTTATGAACCACCAAGAGTTGAATCCCTGGAACTTAAGGTTGTTCCTGATGTAGATGACCTTCGAAACAAAAGTACTGCAGACAAACTAGAAGGGAGTATTGAGGAGAGCATTGATGTGACAAATAAGGATGTCAGTGAAAAGGAAGTAAAGCAACAGTGTCCGTTTTTATCAGCCTCACCTAAAGTGTCTTCACCAGTTTCTCCAGCTGCATCAATCCATGATGAAGTGTTGCCAGTTGGTTGCTTCGGGAGTGAAACAGTCTCTGATGATGACAGCAGAGATGATCACCACGATTACTACACTTTCACCTGTGGTCACACTCAGTCCACAGTTGAAATTTCCAGTGTGCCTACTCCAATGGATGACATGTTGACACCTCGGGATATTATGAGTGATGAAACGGCCAATGGTGAAACAGAGTCTCCTTCACAGGACGTTGGCAAGTTTGGAACATATGCAAGTGGTGAGATTGATAGGAAGAAGCTCTCACCACTTCAGGATGTTCCAGGATCAGAACATTCTCAGAGTGATGCCACAGAGGGCCAAGTCTATAATCCTTCTGCATCCACAATATCCCCTCCTACACCCCTAGAAGAGGATAAATTCTATAAGGAGTTTCCCTCTGAAGGAAAAGTTGGAGAGTTTGCCTCAGCCCAAGAGTCATATGGCATATATGACACTGACTTGGTTAGATTGAGTTCCACTTCTACAACATCACCTCTTGTTCGATC
The DNA here is from genome assembly GCF_902500255.1 of Thalassophryne amazonica. NCBI lineage: Eukaryota > Metazoa > Chordata > Actinopteri > Batrachoidiformes > Batrachoididae > Thalassophryne > Thalassophryne amazonica. The sequence goes on from NC_047119.1 coordinate 14,235,584, forward strand.
ACCCTCAGTTGAGCAAAAGGAGAGATTTGATTCTCCATCCACCCTTGCTGCACCAATAGAATTGTCCACCACACTAGCAGATTGCACCAGAGCTACCACTGAACCTTCTGCCAGCCCAGATGATAAGACTTTGGAAGGAACTAACTCACCTCGATCATCAGGTCACACACCTTACTATCAGTCACCAGTAGAGGAGAAAGCAGGAACTCTACCACCTATGACAGAAGAAAAGCCACAGGGTCCCATAATAGTTGAGGTCACAAGTGACAAAGAAGACTCCTCCAACAGGGTTTCTCCAGAGCCCAGTGAGCCTAAGCAAGAAAAGTCCTCTCCAGTAGATAAGATAATGTCCCCTCCAAAAAGCCCTACTCCACCTCTACCGGATTCTTCAACGACAGAAGAGTCACACTTTAAGGAAGATCATAGTAAAATTGAAGAATATTGTAGTTCACTCACATCTAACATAGCGATCAAACACGAACCAGACACTACTTCATTTGCAGCTTTCAAAGAAGAGAGTAAAATGTCCATTTCTGAGGGCACCACATCGGACAAATCGGGCACCCCTCTTGAGGAAGTGGTTGCAGAAGACACATTTTCACATTTGGCGTCAGCATCCACTGCCTCTTTGGCCACTAGCTCTTTGCCAGAGCCAACCACTGACTCTCCTTCTCTTCATGCTGAGGTAGGTTCTCCTCACTCAACAGAGGTAGATGATTCTCTGTCTGTCTCTGTTGTTCAGACGCCAACAACCTTCCATGAGGCTGAGAGATCTCCATCCAAAGAAGATAGCCCCAGACCCATGTCTATCTCCCCAGACACCTCACTGCAGACAAAAAATATAACACAGACACAAGATACAAAATCCCCAGAACACTCTACGATGTCAATAGAGTTTGGCCAAGAGTCTCCTGATCACTCTTTAGCGCTGGACTTTAGTAAACAAATTCCAGAACATCAGCTGGTGGGAGAAAGCTTGCGTGCTACAGAAAATGGCCCAACTGAGGTTGAGTACAGCCCTTCAGAGGCAACCATTTCAAAACCCACTGTAAAAGAACATATTTCACCAACAAAGGAACATTTGTTTGTTGAAGAGAGAGAATCAGTTTGTGCCACTTCCGTGACACCATCAGATGGATCTCAGTCTACTCCCTCTGCTACAACCCCCTGTGAACTGACAGAGATGCCACCCGCCACGGTAGAGCAGGTAGATCACTCTCCAGTCACCCCAAAAGCAGCCTCTGTCACACACTCTCCCCTTTCCAATGAGCCTTCTTCTGACATAGGACAAACCCCAGCAAAAGACAACACCAGCCCAAGTTCACTGTCTGTGGAGAACATCTCTACTGAGTGTGGCACACAGCAGAAATATGACAAGTCACCTTCACCTCCTAAATCCAGTTCCCCATTATCTTCTCTTACCTTTTCTAAAGAAGATGCACTTCCTTCAAAAAAAGAAGTTAATCCTTTTGAAATTGAGGATCCTAAACCAGAAGAAAAGTCTCCTAAAAGTCCTGAAATTCCTTCACCATCATATCTGCTTTCTTCTGATTTGTGTAATTACAAGGGTGCTACTGGTGCCAAGGACCCAGATTCCACTGATAAAACCCCCTCTCCTCGTCAGTCCAAGACAGATGTGGACCTCTGCTTAGTCACTTCATGTGAGTATCGTCACCCCAAGACAGAACTATCCCCCTCTTTTATCAACCCTAACCCTCTAGAATACTTCATCAGTGAAGAAAATGCCTTGGATGAAGAGAAGCCTATCACCAAGTTAGGTGGAGGACCTCCACCTCCAGGGGGGAAGCTTTCCACCAAACAGTGTGAGGAGACTCCACCTACATCCATCAGTGAATCTGCCCCCTCCCAGACTGATTCAGATGTTCCACCAGGGACTGAGGAGTGCCCTTCCATTACAGCAGATGCTAACATTGACTCTGAAGATGACTCAGAGACACTCCCTACTGACAGGACCTTAACTTACAGACATGCTGACCCTCCTCCAGTAGCGCTCAGGGATTCTGCTCCATCATCAGATCATCATGATGTGTGCATGGTGGATCCAGAGGCCCTCAAAGCTGAAGAAAACCTTCACAATGCTAACACAGAAGGAGGAGAAAAGCCCAAGAAGAAAAATATGCCAAAAAAGTCCTCTTCCCCTGCGAGGAAGAGTGCTTTGTCAAAAATCAAGGACTCAAAAAGCGCATCTCCAAAGAAGAGTGTAGGAGAAGGGAAAGATGCCAAAAATGCAACGAATACCTCTGCATCCAGAGGTGTAAAAAGTGCCGCATCAAGTGAGTACAATATCATTATCATTCCATATTTTAATATACTCAGAAATTTAAGATGGTGTCCAGAACAATATACATTTTTGTTTTTGTTTGTTTGTTTTGTGTGCTATCAGGTACCAGCAGTGGAAAGGTATCAAGTGGGTTAATTCTGTCCAACTGTCCTCCCATGTACATGGATTTGGTTTATATCCCGAATCACTGTAGTGCCAAGAATGTAGATGCTGAATTCTTCAAACGAGTGCGATCCTCTTATTATGTGGCCAGCGGCAATGATCAAGCAGCTCAGGAGCCTAACAGGGCTGTCCTTGATGCTCTGCTGGAAGGAAAGGCCCAGTGGGGTAATAATATGCAGGTGAGATTGAAGTATGATAATAAAAGCAATAAAGTGACTAACTACATGTTATGAATAGCCATCACAGTCACAAGGAGAGAACCCAATACGCAGGGCAGCCGAGACAGGAGATGTAATTTGACAAAAGGTGATTTATTGTGCAAACCCACTACTAAGAAAGCAGCAATCAGTACCAAAATCCAACACGTGGAACCACAGTCTCAAACAGTGTGGGGAGAACCTGAGGGATAAAGTCAGGAAATCACAAGACACTCCAAAAATCCACACGCAAAAAATAAAATGGGTGATACAAAAAATGGAGGGAATGAAACAATAACCAAAGCTATAGAAACTAGGGGCTAAGAGTGAGAGTATTTACTACCACAATGAAGCAGGAACCAAAGAGCACAAGGCAAAACGTACACAAAATGTAGGATCCCGCGAATAACCAGGGAACAGGTGCAGACTTGAATACACGGAAACTACACTCAACAAAAATATAAACGCAACACTTTTGGTTTTGCTCCCATTTTGTATGAGATGAACTCAAAGATCTAAAACTTTTTCCACATACACAATATCACCATTTCCCTCAAATATTGTTGACAAACCAGTCTAAATCTGTGATAGTGAGCACTTCTCCTTTGCTGAGATAATCCATCCCACCTCACAGGTGTGCCATATCAAGATGCTGATTAGACACCATGATTAGTGCACAGGTGTGCCTTAGACTGCCCACAATAAAAGGCCACTCTGAAAGGTGCAGTTTTATCACACAGCAAAATGTCACAGATGTCGCAAGATTTGAGGGAGCGTGGAATTGGCATGCTGACAGCAGGAATGTCAACCAGAGCTGTTGCTCGTGTATTGAATGTTCATTTCTCTACCATAAGCCATCTCCAAAGGCGTTTCAGAGAATTTGGCAGTACATCCAACCAGCCTCACAACTGCAGACCACGTGTAACCACACCAGCCCAGGACCTCCACATCCAGCATGTTCACCTCCAAGATCGTCTGAGACCAGCCACTCGGACAGCTGCTGAAACAATCGGTTTGCATAACCAAAGAATTTCTGCACAAACTGTCAGAAAACCGTCTCAGGGAAGCTCATCTGCATGCTCGTCGTCCTCATCGGGGTCTCGACCTGACTCCAGTTCGTCGTCGTAACCGACTTGAGTGGGCAAATGCTCACATTCGCTGGCGTTTGGCACGTTGGAGAGGTGTTCTCTTCATGGATGATGCGAAGGAGATGTGTTGCACTGCATGAGGCAAATGGTGGTCACACCAGATACTGACTGGTATCCCCCCCAATAAAACAAAACTTCACCTTTCAGAGTGGCCTTTTATTGTGGGCAGTCTAAGGCACACCTGTGCACTAATCATGGTGTCTAATCAGCATCTTGGTATGGCACACCTGTGAGGTGGGATGGATTATCTCAGCAAAGGAGAGGTGCTCACTATCACAGATTTCGACTGGTTTGTGAACAATATTTGAGGGAAATGGTGATATTGTGTGTGTTGAAAAAGTTTTAGATCTTTGAGTTCATCTCATACAAAATGGGAGCAAAACCAAAAGTGTTGCGTTTATATTTTTGTTGAGTATAATTAGACCAGACATACAGCAGGTGTGGAAACTGAACTAAGGATGCACGTGGAATAATCTTACAGAAGAAAACAAATACTAAGTTTTACAAGACTTAACCAAAGGCTGGGAGTAGGAGAACAAAAAGACAACATGATAATAAAATTCAATGCAAGCAATGATCAATTAACCAAAAGACATGCGGACAACACCATAAAACAATAATACAACAAAGGACCAGGGAGCCATAACAACCACAAACACCATGAGGAACAATATCAACCCAAAAACGTAGGAACATAGTACAACCAATAAACAGATCACACTGAAAATAAACGACGACGAAGAAGAGGAGGAAAACGTTGCCACGAACAGCGGGAGAAGAAGAAAACTAGAAGGGTGGAAATGAGAGTGGGGACTTTGAATGTTGGTAGTATGACTGGTAAAGGGAGAGAGCTGGCTGATATGATGGAGAGGAGAAAGGTAGACATATTGTGTGTGCAAGAGACCAAGTGGAAGGGAAGTAAGAGCAGGAGCATCGGCGGTGGGTACAAGTTGTTGTACCATGGTGAGGACAGAAAGAGAAATGGTGTTGGGGTCATTTTAAAGGAAGAGTATGTTAAAAGTGTGTTGGAGGTTAAGCAAGTGTCTGACAGGGTGATGAGTGTGAAGTTGGAAATTGAAGGGGTGATGATGAATATCATCAGTGCATATGCCCCACAGGTTGGTGGTGAGATGAAGGAGAAAGAAGATTTCTGGAGTGTGTTAGATGAGGTGGTGGAGAGTGTGCTCAAGCATGAAAGAGTGGTGATAGGAGCAGAGTTCAATGGGCATGTTGGTGAAGGGAACAGAGGTGATGAGGAAGTAATGGGTAGATATGGTATCAAGGATAGGAATGGGAAGGACAGATGGTAGTTGATTTTGCAAAAAGGATGGAAATGGCTGTGGTGAATACCTACTTTAAGAAAAGGGAGGAGCACAGGGTAACATATAAGAGTGGAGGAAGGTGCACACAGGTGGACTACATTCTTTATAGGAGATGCAAGCTAAAAGAAATCACAGACTGTAAGGTGGTAGCAGGAGAGAGTGTCACTAGACAGCATAGGATGGTTGTTTGTAGGATGACTTTAGAGGTAAAGAAGAAGAGAGTGAGAGCTCAACAAAGGATCAGATGGTGGAAGCTGAAGGAGGAAGACTGTTGTGTGAAATTTAGCGAGCAGGTGAGAGAAGCACTAGTTGGAGGGGAAGCAGTTTTGGACAATTGGAAGAGTACTGCAGATGTGGTGAGGGAGACAGCTAGGGCAGTACTGGGTATGACATCTGGACAGTGGAAGGAAGACAAGGAGACTTGGTGGTGGAATGAAGAGGTCCAGGAAAGCATAAGGAGAAAGAGGTTGGCGAAAAAGTTTTGGGATAGTCGGAGAGATGAAGAAAGTAGACAGGAGTACAAGGAGATGCGGCGTAAGGCGAGAAGAGAAGTGGCAAAAGCAAAGGAAAAGGCATATTGCGAGCTGTACAAGAAGTTGAATAGTAAGGAAGGAGAAAAGGACTTGTACCGATTGGCCAGACAAAGGGACAGAGCTGGAAAGGATGTGCAGCAGGTTAGGGTGGTAAAAGATGCACATGGTAATGTGCTGACAAGTGAGGAGTGTGTGCTGAGAAGGTGGAGGAAATATTTCGAAGAGTTGATGAATAAAGAAAATGAGCGAGAGAAAAGGCTGGATGATGTGGTGAGAGTAAATCAGGAAGTAAAAGAGATTAGCAAGGAAGAAGTGAGGGCTGCTATGAAGAGGATGAAGAGTGGAAAGGCAGTTGGTCCAGATGACATTCCAATGGAGGCATGGAAATGTCTAGGAGAGATGGCAGTAGAGTTTCTAACCAGATTGTTTTATAAAATCTTGGAAAGTGAGAGGATGCCTGAGGAGTGGAGACGAAGTGTGCTGGTTCCTATTTTCAAGAACAAGGGTGATGTGCAGAGCTGCAGTAACTACAGAGACATAAAGCTGATCAGCCACAGCATGAAGTTATGGGAAAGAGTAGTAGAAGCTAGGCTTAGAAAACAGGTGAAGATCTGTGAGCAGCAATATGGTTTCATGCCGAGAAAGAGCACTACAGATGCAATGTTTGCTATGAGAATACTGTTGGAAAAGTACAGAGAAGGACAGAAAGAGTTACATTGTGTGTTTGTGGACTTAGAAAAGCTTATGATAGGGTGCCAAGAGAAGAGTTGTGGCATTGTATGAGGAAGTCTGGAGTGGCAGAGAAGTATGTTAGGGTAGTACAGGACATGTACAAGAATAGTGTGACAGCGGTGAGATGCGCAGTCAGAATGACAGACTCATTCAAGGTGGAGGTGGGATTACACCAAGGATCAGCTCTGAGTCCTTTCTTGTTTGCAGTGGTGATGGACAGGTTGACAGATGAGATCAGACAGGAGTCCCCATGGACTATGATGTTTGCAGATGACATTGTGATCTGTAGTGAGAGTAGAGAGCAAGTTGAGTCTAGTCTGGAGAAGTGGAGATATGCTTTGGAGAGAAGGGAATGAAAGTCAGTAGAAGCAAGACTGAGTACATGTGTGTGAATGAGAGGGAGCCCAGTGGAATAGTGCAGTTACAAGGAGTAGAAGTGATGAAAGTAGATGAGTTTAAATAATTTGGGGTCAACTGTTCAAAGTAATGGAGAGTGTGGTAGAGAGGTGAAGAAGAGAGTGCAGGCAGGGTGGAGTGGGTGGAGAAAGGTGGCAGGAGTGATTTGTGACCGAAGAATATCAGCAAGAGTGAAGGGGAAAGTTTACAAAACAGTAGTGAGACCAGCTATGTTGTATGGTTTAGAGACAGTGGCACTAACAAAAAGACAGGAGGCAGAGCTGGAGGTGGCAGAGCTGAAGATGTTGAGATTCTCTTTGGGAGTGACAAGAATGGACAAGATTAGGAATGAACATATCAGAGGGACAGCTCAGGTGGGACGGTTTGGAGACAAAGTCAGAGAGGCGAGATTGAGATGGTTTGGACATGTGCAGAGGAGGGACCCAGGGTATATAGGGAGAAGGATGCTGAGGATGGAGTCACCAGGCAGGAGGAGAAGAGGGAGACCAAAGAGGAGGTTCATGGATGTGCTGAGAGAGGACATGCAGGTGGTTGGTGTGACAGAGGAAGATACAGAGGACAGGGTGAGATGGAAACGATTGATCTGCTGTGGCGACCCCTAACGGGAACAGCCGAAAGACAAAGAAGAAGAAGAAGAAGACTGAAAATAAACATCACAAAAACCAGGAAGGATCACGAACGGAGGAGAAAGACCATACGAAAATGACAGACAGAAGATTGAACACACACACACATCCACACAAGACACAACCTATCAGACAAACATCGGACACGGACACGATGCAGGACGGCATACTGGACATACCCACACACACGCAAACCTAAGGCTTACATCAGACACGGATACGATGCAGGACAGCAGACACGATCACACATACATACCACTGACAGCCGGGACACGCCCACAACACACGCAGACACGAGGCAGGAGGAACAGAGGCACACACAAAACAGAAAAGACCCTAAACAGCACAGAATACTAAAAAACTCCTCAGATCGGATAACCTTGGGTTTTAACACTGGTTTCTGTTTTCATGGTATACGTCCCTTTTAAAATGGCAATGTTGCAAAATTGTTAAGACTTCCCGACCAACATTATGAACAAAATCAAAACAAACCTGAAATTATTCCACATGGTTCCATCAGTGAGCTTTGTGTAGCTAAAACTAGTGTGTCATGACTAGAGGTGTATGGCAATATTTGGGTTATTTAAAAAACACAGATGTCCACAACCTAGAGGAAAGTCACCAAATGTGCGAGTTGTACTTCTGAAGAGTATCACCGAACAATTGCACACCTACAGGAACACATCCCATAGCGCTTGGCTGAATTCAAGATTCATTTGAAATCTACTTCAGCCAGAACTATCTAATGAAAAGAGATATTTTAAGTAACCTAACAAGACAGAAAACATGGATAATTTACAAGATGACTGTCTTTGGAATTCAAAGCAAAATGGTATAGAGCCAATGAGTTGTTTAATAAAGTGCATTACCCTTCTGAGTCATGAAAGACCCCAACCTGTTGGTGGTGGTGGTGGGGGGGGGAGAATGTTGGATGTACAGCCTATGAGTTAAATTTTTCCCCCCTTTCCAGTGCACAATATAGTAAGTTAAACAAAGTGCTGTTGCATTTGGTTTCAGATCTTTAATCATGACTTTAACTGCAAAGGACTTACATTTCTCAACATCACCTTTTCTATTGCGATTCTGTGTGACCAATAAACTTCTTTTTGCTTGGCAACAGGTTACTCTCATCCCAACCCATGACACGGACGTGATGAGGGAGTGGTACCAAGAAACCCACGACAAGCAGCAGGAGCTTAACATCATGGTCCTGGCAAGCAGCAGCACTGTAGTCATGCAGGATGAGTCCTTTCCGGCTTGTAAGATAGAGATGTAGGCCTGTTCACCAGCAGTGAGTGGGCGACAAAAAGCAGGGATCACAATCTGTGGGGGGGATCAAATCTGTGTAGCATAAAACCTAAGCAGACACTTACACACTGATGTACTAAAAAGACATGCTTTGTTTCTCAAACCCTAAAAATAAATACCTGCAATGAGGACGACAAACAGTATTAACTAGCTATGAGGAACTCCAGGGCCCCTTCCTTGTACTCATTCAAGTATAATAAATTCATGTACTTTGTTATCAAGAGGGAATTAGGAACAACAGAAACAAAAAAATTGTGGCGAAACAAAAAACAACAAACAAAAAAACAGCTGTAATTCTCCAATTATACCAACCAAAGTGCTGCTTTGAATGGACTTTCTTCATCTGTCCTCAGGTAAAGATAACCCGGATCGAATAGTTAGAAAGCCATCAACAAATCAAATTCACGTATTATATTTTATGAACAACTACTGTTATCCACGCCAAAGGCCAAAAAACAAGTTCTCTGTTATTGCCTTAGGAAATCAAAATGAATGTACAGGAATAAATACACCAACAAACAACAAATAGTCAGCAAGTAACTTAACACACTGGAGGTCAACCACAAAACAGACTGTTCAATAGCCGTTCAATATTACTTGAAGGGATTCAGCATTGATGAGCACTGAAATGACTCCCACTGCATGATACTTATGCTGCAGGTCTGCTCTTTTTTCTGTTTCCTTAAGAAAACATTATTTTCCTGTTACTATTCTTTTATGTCATTGTACAATAGGATGATTGAGAATGCCTTTGTCAGAGCTAGAAAATCTTCCGCCATGTTTTTAAAAAGTATTTAGCTTCATTTTAGATTGTGTATGTTTTATTTCTAGATTACAACTTCAAAATGGGAAAATCAAATCGTATTTCTCCAGCCAGTTTTTATATAACTATTGAGATATGGGAACATGAGCCTTTTCCCATTTTAAAGCTGGCAAAGCAGGATATTTTCATAAATCTTAAAATGTCTTGTTTTTCTAAAGCACTGTACTATAATTATAAATAGCTTCGTGGCCAAAAGTTATGCACGAGTTATGTGATAAATTAGAGAGGTTTTTTTTCTTTCTTTCTTTTTTTTTTTTTTTTTTTTTTTTAAGGGATTTTGTTCAGACTTACATTTGAAGAACAACAGGGCTATATACTGTAGGTAATATGATGCAATATATGGGACATATTATGATTTTTGAAGGATGTGCCATGACGTGTGTACCACCTCTCAGTGTGGATGAGTAGAGGTTGGCTTGATAGCCATATGGAAAGGAAACGGCTTCAGGTAAAGTCCTTCGGTGCTGCCGCGCACAGAGGAGAGAATGAGTGACTTGCGTGTTTTAAATGAAAGTATGATGAACAAAACTAGATGCATTTAAAATGTGACACACACCAAACTAACAGCAGTAGCTACAGAGGTCCACAGATCAGCTGTGACAGTCCACCTTCTCAAGAAATCGTTAACAAATCTGTGACTTAATTACTTACTTACAGACTTTGGTACTTTGGTCAACTCATTGAACTCGCTTATTGCTTTTAAGGCATCAGATGTTCATGATATCACTGTAAACCAGCCTCAAATTAATACCGTGATCACACTTTCAAGCAACGACAAAACAAACAGAACTGACGTGTCTCTTGAATTCACCTTTTTTCCTTTCTTCTTCTTCTTCTTCACCTTTTCTCCTCACCTTTCTCCTGTGAGATTGTTATTAATGTCTGTCTGCAGCTGTGTGGTATATTCGTCTTGTGAACTTGCATCGTTTCTGCCCTTTCCCCAAACTCACATATAATCAATAGTGATTAGTTTTGAGCGAAAGTATTCCTTAGTGCTTTCTGATGTTTGTGTGCAATATTCCTCGAACCGTATGGCAAAACTATGGCAACACACATGTAAGAAAACTCACCACTTAAAAGCAAAGCACTCAGAAACAACCACAATAAAATCTCTTGTCAGAAGCAAGTTTTTGTGCTGTTGTCTTTTTGTTTACCTGAATATCAGCAGACCAGCAAAATGGCAGATGTCAGTGCTACACTGTGCACCATCCTGAAATTTCAGGCAAATCTTTGGCTTCTATCTTGCTTAGGCTGTGGTGTACCGTTTCTACTTCGGTTTGCACAGAGACAGACATATGGGTGCCAAAAACCACTTCTAGAGTCATAATACCTCTGAGCTCAGATGCAGCCTGGAAAGAAAAAGCTGGCATATCTAAAAGATGTTCCAAAATTAGATCATTTATCAGCAAGGATTTAGAGGACAGTGGCTTAATATTAATAATGCATAGCTGAAGACACTTACTGGATTTGATAGATGATACATTTGAACTAGGGATTGATTTTGTCTCAATGTGAATCATACAATTTGAGGTTTACAGAAGTCTAAAGACCCCTACAGATATTGAGATTTGTTGATGTGTTGAATAATCAGTTTGTTCAATTTGACTACTTATGTAACTATTCCATGTTGATGGCCGCTATATTTTTATAAGGTGAACTTATGTGTTACTAAGCTAATGGGTACAGGATATGGTCTCATTATGAAAAATTTCCCTCTCTTTCACACAGTCTATACTCTTATCACCATAGTGCTTGTCCTGCTTTAATTCCCCCACTAATATAGTGGATTCCACACCTACATTAAGAGTGGGCCTGGCAGGCTCTCTTATCAAATGCTCCGAGGCCTCATGTAGTTTCCTGATGTCATCCTACCTTTAAATCCCTATTTATGTTTCAAGATAAGATGGTAGTGCCTACCCTAGTAGAGTGAAGGCCATCTGGGATCAGCAAACCACATAAACCTCAGAAAGAGGGTCAGTTATCCACAAAAGTAAATCTCTGTTCTCTAGAAAACTGTGCCAGCCACCTGTTTAGGGATGTAACTGTAGACCTGAACATTTCCCCCGGAGGGGAGGGGATCAGAGAGAATTTTTAGGTGATGCAGACGCATCTTTCTGGCGAAGTCACAAGTCCTGACTGTCTGTCTTCATGACCTCAGACTGTTGCATCCTAATATCATTGCTATCTGACCTTGTGTCTGACCTTGTATGATGCCAGCACCCTTACATGAGAAGCTATGTTGGATGCTCTGGACCTTCAGCTGATGATGCCAGCCTAATTTTGCAAGTAATGGAATACCCTTTCACTTAAGCATTTCAGCCGGTTAACGGGCCTGTAAACCAACAGGGCTATCTAAAGGGCTCACAGGGACAAAAATAATAAAAAGGTCTGTAGTTGGTAAAGAAAACTGTAGGCTGGTGGGCAACACAACCAGATTCTTGGATTGTTTGCATTCTTCTGCCTGACCACAGTGTGAAACCATCATATGTTGGTCATGCTACACTAATGATATGGAGTGCAATAGCTACCTGACACATCTGACACCACTGAAATAAGCTGCTCCAAGCTCTAACAGAGCCACCCTGTCTGCCAACATCATGCAGCTAAGACCAACCTTAGTGTAACATGTAACTCTCAACCAAATAATGGTTAAGGCTACTGCAGGCTAATGCTAACTGGCTAAGCTAACCACTCTGGACATGTTCTAAGCAAATAGGAAAATAATGTCACTTAAACATTCACAGTTGTCAAAGTAATTATCAACAGTAACAGAGTCAAACCACAAGTGCTTCAAATGAATATGACAGGAAATTTCAGATCATTTGCTAAATATTTAAGAACGCTGCACTGCAGTATGTGACGTCCCTGTTCTTCCTGTTTTGCGGTTCAACCATTATCTCATGAGCCATTGTAGAGTCCAGTAGTCCTTGAGAATAGTGGATTCTATATGTATATGATTGCATTATTACAAGTGACAATTCTCGTTTTATTTGTTATTAATAGTATGGCCAAAGCAGATGGTCCCTCCACTGAGTCTGGTCTGCTTGAGGTTTCTTCCTATAATCAAAAAATGTCTGAAGGTGTTTTTCCTGATGTCATTGTGCTTGATTGGGGTTAAGGTTTAAATAAACTAAATTGCTTTGAATTCCATGTAGTGTGACTTTTATTCTATGTGGTAAAGTCTCACAGCGATCAGCACAGGCTGCTATTTCTGCGCCAAATAACTGCAGCAGAGACATTTATTAATCATGATGGACCACCTCAGGCATTTTCCAAAACTAAAGAGAAGTGCACACAGGGATAAATCAAAGACGAGCAGCTGACTAAAAGCAAAAACTGTTTTTTAAAAGAAATCAAAGTCTGAGTGCTAAAACAGCTCTGTCCTGTTATATGTACAAGTCGATCAGAAGTACTCAACCTGTAGCTATGGAAACTACATAGATTTATTTATGTATCTTATAAAAGCAGGAAAATGTGCACGTGCACACAGAGAGAGAAACCCACAGGGAAACGTGCACCATGCAGGATGCCATAAATTATCCAAGGTCTTGTATCTGATTGGCTGAAGTGGGGATCTCAGCTGGATGGGTTAAGATCTTGTTGCCATGGCTACAGTGGGGCACCTCCCCATCCCAGCCCTATTTTCTCAGGATGAAACAACATTTCCATCCGCTGAGGCACTTCAGGAGAAACGGTGATGATGGCCATGGACACAGTCCAGCTCACAGTGACTTCTCCAAATGACTTCTGGATTAGTGAAAATAATTTGATTAAAAAGTGTCATCAGTGCTGCACTGTAATCTCAAAATTTTCCAGAAAATATCAGGTGTGAAAATGATTATTAACTTAATACTTTTGATGTTAATACTTCGCATGTCTGACATGGAAATGTTCAGCATTAAAGATTTGGGCAGAATTGATTGAGCATTTTATGGCAATAAATGTAATGTGTATAAACTTCAGAGCACAAATTATCTGTGAAGATAAAAATATATTGCTTCTGCAGTGTTTTTGTTAATGTGCTTGCTGAAGGGTCACAATGAACATGTTTTGATACACGTGTCTCAAAAAACAGATACGTTTAACACTGTCCTCAAAAATGCATGTAAGCTGTTTCAGGCCAAAATTTTGCTGATAGCAGGAGAATTTGTACATTGACAGAAGCAGAATTGCAGGACTTCGTATATGTTTATCTTAAAGCTATATTTAATTGTAAAATTAATTTTTAAAATAAGAAAATTTTGCACAATATGATCAGACTGTGTGCAGATCTCGAACTGGAACACACGCAACAAATAGTTACTTTCCTACTTACACCCTTATGCTGCGTTTACACATAACAACGACAAGTCAAGAATGCCACGAAGTACACATTCTTGGCCACTGATCACAAAGGTGATGATTCCGGGCAGAGGCGTCAGGTGTCCTCAGGAACTGCTGCAACCTGTTATCATGCATCACGATTAATGGCACGTGTTGTTGGCGAATTATCAGGAACCATTATGCACGGTCAAGAATAATGTTCCCCACTGTTGCACCCTGTTACACATTGTTACATTCTGTCACGTTGTGAATGAGGCAAATTGTCTCCACACACCCATATTCATCCTACCATCAGCTGCTGAACAATTCAGATCGCTCCAGTTTGCTCCTCAAAATTTAGATTAATCCACAGCAGAAGAACTTTGTGTTTGCATGCTTAGTTGGGCTCTGTGCCATGGAGTGGCGCAGAGAGGAGGAGGAGATGGAGAGACCCAGATGTGTGGCTCCACACGGCTCTCATCTCGCGCGTTTTCCTAAACATCAGGCACAGCAGCAGCAGGTGGAACACCTGCAGGAGCGCACTGATGAGAATTGAAATGAGACCTTTAGCAGACTTGGCGTCACTGTGCTTCTTCAGCATACTGCAGCAATGAAACTGAATGCGGTGCAGCAGGGTTTAATTGTGCGCACATCAGAGAAGAACGCCGTCATGCTCTATTAAGGACCACCGCTAATAGACCATGACAGCGTGACCTTCACGACATGAGGTGAAATAAGGGTGGTGCATGACATTTGTGAAAGATTTTTGACAGCGAAAAACATGCTCCACAAATATCACGCACCAACATGCACTATTAAACCTATTCATATGCGTTAAGTCACGTTAAGAATGTCAAGAATGTGCCAAGAATGACACAAATATGACATTCGTAATGCGTCCCGCGTATGTGTGAACGCAGCCTTAGGCCTGTTGGTGCTTATCTCCAGATTCCGTAGCGTGAAGCAGATGAGAGTCTACAACTCCCCCTGGATGCCAGTCCAACAAAGGTTACTTCCCTACCAAAGCCCTGCTGGATGGACAAAGACAATGGAGATTAAGTGTCTTATCCAAGGACACAGATGGGTAGCACAAGCAAGATTTAAACCCAGGTCTACATATGGGCAGGCCAGCTCATATGTGAGCTGATATACTGATATACTGATCTACCTGCTCTACAGAGTTGCTGTATAGCATTCAAAATTAGAATAGCATTTTATTCAACTTAATTCAATTCAATGTATTTATATAGCACCAAATCACTACAAAGCTGCCTCTCAAGGCAATTCACAATGGTAAAGTCTAACCATACCAACCCCCCTGAGCAAGCACATAGGTGACAGCGGTAAGGAAAAAGTCCCTCTGGTGTTTTTGAGGAAACAACCTCAAGCAGACCAGACTCTGAGAGGGGACCCACTGCTTCGGCCAGTTACAAAAAACGTCACATGACAATGCCAACAGAATGCAGAAAACACAAATCAGTAAGTAATGGTGTAAATTATATCTCAGAGCCGAGCCCACAGAGTCTCAAGTTCTTGATTCCTGTTGGATTTTGCAGATGTCATCAGCAGGAAAAAAGTCTATTCTTGACCAATTCTTCAGCATGCAGCATCAGCCTTCCCAGTCCGAGGTCCACGCCTCCAGCAGTGACACTTCAGAGGGAGAGAAAGAATCAGTCAGCCAGTAATCACAGCACATTAGTTCACCAGCAGTAAATCAACAGAGAAACACTATGCTTCACTAACAGACCCAGAATTTAGATAGAGTGAGGCTGAGACTTGTTCCATTGTTCATAACACAATGTAAAAGGAGAGGAAGCATAATTTGATTCTACACAGGTATGCCAACCATATGACAGGGAGGACAGATGTCTTTTACTTGAATGACTCCAGAGAATCCGACTGTATTAACTCCACAGGCAGATTGTTCCACAGAACAGGTGCATGACAAGAGAAGGCTCTGTGGCCTGCTGAGTTCTTTTTAATCTTAGGGACACTAGTAATCCTGCAACCTGAGAACACAGAGCACGGGCTGGTACATGTGGTTTAATTCAGTCAGTTAGGTAGGGAGGCACTAGTCACTGAATGCTTTTGTAAGTTAGTAACAAAACCTTAAAATCAAACCTTCACAGGGACAGGAAGCCAGTGAAGAGAGGCCAGAAACAGAGTAATGTGGTCAAGCTTTCTGCCTCTAGTCAACATTCCAGCAACAGCATTTTGAACCTGTTGGTGACCTCAAATGCCGGTGTCGCCAACTGAACAGTCCCCCCAAAAATTGGTCCCCCCTGATGACGCGGTTCATGGATTAACACCTCGTTTCTGCTTCAAACTGCACTCCAGTCATCATCTATCTTAGCGACAGATATCTGAAGCTTTTGTACAACAATCATTTCCACATAAATTCAGCATTATTTCATCATAAAAGACGGCGGAAGCGATCAGAATGCCGCGGCTAAACGAGGTGCTAGCCGATGTGTTCACTGCGTGCCAGTCATTTCATGGCGTCACGGAATTTTGTCGAGTTTCTGCTTAAAACAGCCGCGTTTCTGCTTAAAACTGACTTTAGAATGATTTGAGGTTTTACCTTTATCATCTGATGGTTTACAGATCCGAAATGACGCATGCTCAGATGCAAAAGGCGGGCCGATTTTTAGGGATGCACCGTTCGGTCTGCAACACTGGACTGTGGTAAGCCAGAGAATAGGATGCTGCAATAGTCCAGTCTAGAAGAGACAAAAGCATGGCTCAGAATCTCTGCATCAGCCACTGACAAGATGGAATGAACTTTTGCTATGTTATGAAGATGGAAGAAAGTAATCTTAGTGATTCTTGTAATGTGTAGGTCAAAGGACAGCATGGGATTGAAGATCACCCCAAGATTCCTCACTTAATCACAATGATATATTACACGAGTCTAGGTTTTATGTATTTATTTTACTGACAAACAAAGGATGCAATAGCTGGTGTTTGTCCCTTTGTTGTTCCCATTTGTTCAGGGTCACAACAGTGGATCCAGCGCAGACCCACATTGGGATTTGAAATGTTTGAAGCCAGATTCCCATCCTGATGCAACTCAAGTTTTAGACAGAGAAACAGACTTGGTCTTCTTAAGCAGTCTCCCATTCAAGTGTTAACCAGGACCCACTCTTCTTAGCTTTTAAGATCTGACAGGATGAGGCTTGCACAAAGCAGACTGCTGCATCAACAAAGGATGTAATATTCATCTGCATAATTTGATGTAATAATTTCTAACTGCTTAAAGCATTTCTACCTATATTTCAGTGTGTAGTCTCAGCAGTAGCTCATATACAGTGGGGTAAAAAAAACTATTTAGTCAGTCCCTGATTGTGCACATTCTCTGACTTAGAAAGATGAGAAAGGTTTGTAATTTTCATCATAGGTACACTTCAATTATGAGAGACAAAATGAAAAAGAAAACCCAGGAAATCACATTGTAGGATTTTTAAAGAATTTATTTGTAAATTATGGTGGAAAATAAGTATTTGGTCAATAACAAAAGTTCAACTCAGTACTTTGTAACATAATCTTTGTTGGCAATCACAGAGGTCAAATGTTTCCTGTAAGTCTTCACCAGGTTTGCACACACTGTAGCTGGTACTTTGGCCCATTCCTCCTTGCAGATCTCCTCTAGAACAATGATGTTTTGGGGCTGTTGCTGGGCATCATGGACTTTTAACTCCCTCAACAAATTTTCTATGGGGCTGAGGTCTGCAGACTGGCTCTGCCACTCCAGGACCTTGAAATGCTTTTTACGGAGCCACTCCTTCGTTGCCTGAACAGTGTGTTTGGGATCATTGTCATGCTGGAAGACCCAGCCACGTTGCATCTTCAGTGCTCTCACTAATGGAAGGAGGTTTTGGCTTAAAATCTCATGATACATGGCCACGTTCATTCTTCCCTTAACACGGATCAGTCGTCCTGTCCCCTTTGCAGAAAAACAGCCCCAAACATGATGTTTCCACCCCCATGCTTTACAGTAGGTATGATGTTCTTGGGATGCAACTCAGCATTCATCTTCCTCCAAACATGACTAAGTTTTTACTAAAAAGTTCTATTTTGGTTTCATTTGACCACATGCTATTCTCCAAGTCCTCTTCTGGATCATGCATATGCTCTCTGGCAAACTTCAGACGGGCCTGGACATGTACTGGCTTAAGCAGGGGGACACGCCTGGCACTGCAGGATTTGAGTCCCTCTCTGCATAGTGTGCAGCCTTTGTTACTTTGGTCCCAGCTCTCTGCAGGTCATTCATCAGGTCCCTTCGTGTAGTTCTGGGATTTTTGTTCACCATTTTCATGATCATTTTGACCCCACGGGATGAGATCTTGCGTGGAGCCCCAGATTGAGGGAGATTATCAATGGTCTTGTATGTCTTCCATTTTCTTACAATTGCTCCCACAATTGATTTATTCACACCAACCTGCTTGACTATCTACAATTTTCTTCCTGGTGTCCTTCGACAGCTCTTTGGTCTTGGCCATGGTTGAGTTTGGAGTGTCACTGTTTGAGGCTATGGATAGGTGTCTTTTATACAGATGAGTTCCAACAGATGCCATTAATACAGGTAACAGGTGGAGGACAGAAGAACTTCTTAAAGAAGACGTTACAGGTCTGTGAGAGCCAAAAATCTTGCTTGTTTGTGGATGACCAAATACTTATGCAGGAAGCATCCTTTGCTATGCCTCATATTTACTACACTGTCCTGCAGAAATGATGAGAGACAAAAACTGATAAGAAAAAAATTGAAACTATCAGCATATTTTAACAGCATGAGCAAATGGCAGAAGTAATTTATGGCTTTCCAGCCATATATACAAATTGCCCCTGGAACTATAATTTGATTGTAATTCTTTACTTGTAAGTCGCTTAAAACTTCAGTTAAATGTAATGTAATGTGATGTAACATTTTGATGGCGCTGGACAAACAGTGGGTCATAAAAACGTCAAAATCCCTCTCCCAAGATGGCAGGCAAAAACATATCACGGAAAGGAGCACGATGTCCGCTCTAGAGTTGATTCATAGTGGAATATACCATTTCCAAACAGCTTTTTAAAAAGTAGTACCTCGAAAAATAAAGATGTCGTTGGCCTGTTTTCCCCAGAATAATAGAAATAACAAACTTTCAGCTCAGTCTATATGGGGGGTGGGAGTGGAGCAAAAAAGTATGTGTTATGTGTTCGGTAATAATGTCTCCACTCCCCTTTGTGTTGGCGGTGATGGTATAGCTTGCGGACAGAATGGCGCTGCGAAGGTTGGTTCGATGTTGTCGTTCATTACTTCATGAACACAAACAAGCGAAAAACTGGATTGAAAGTCGCACAGGAGGTAAAATATATATGTTAACCTGTTTTCCGTGTGATGCAGTATCGAAGTCGGGTTTAACTAACAGTGTTACTTAAATTATCCGCATGTGGAGAAAAATGCTACAGAACGTGGCTATAAATTGTTTCTTGGGAGAATGCCAATAAAATCTTACTATTTGTACTGCTAAAGATTCACTTAACACAAGTCAACGTAGGAAACAAGGCAGCCAATAAATATAAATAAAATGTTTTATATATACAACCCCTGGCAAAAATTATGGAATCACCGGCCTCAGAGGATGTTCATTCAGTTGTTTAATTTTGTAGAAAAAAAAGCAGATCACAGACATGACACAAAACTAAAGTCATTTCAAATGGCAACTTTCTGGCTTTAAGAAACACTATAAGAAATCAGGAAAAAAAATTGTGGCAGTCAGTCACGGTTACTTTTTTAGACCAAGCAGAGGGAAAAAAATATGGAATCACTCAATTCTGAGGAATAAATTATGGAATCACCCTGTAAATTTTCATCCCCAAAACTAACACCTGCATCAAATCAGATCTGCTCATTAGTCTGCATCTAAAAAGGAGTGATCACACCTTGGAGAGCTGTTGCACCAAGTGGACTGACATGAATCATGGCTCCAACACAAGAGATGTCAACTGAAACAAAGGAGAGGATTATCAAACTCTTAAAAGAGGGTAAATCATCACGCAATGTTGCAAAAGATGTTGGTTGTTCACAGTCAGCTGTGTCTAAACTCTGGACCAAATACAAATAACATGGGAAGGTTGTTAAAGGCAAACATACTGGTAGACCAAGGAAGACGTCAAAGCGTCAAGACAGAAAACTTAAAGCAATATGTCTCAAAAATCGAAAATGCACAACAAAACAAATGAGGAACGAATGGGAGGAAACTGGAGTCAACGTCTGTGACCGAACTGTAAGAAACCGCCTGAAGGAAATTGGATTTACATACAGAAAAGCTAAACGAAAGCCATCATTAACACCTAAATGGAAAAAACAAGGTTACAATGGGCTAAGGAAAAGCAATCGTGGACTGTGGATGACTGGATGAAAGTCATATTCAGTGATGAATCTCGAATCTGCATTGGGCAAGGTGATGATGCTGGAACCTTTGTTTGGTGCAGTTCCAATAAGATTTATGAAGATGACTGCCTGAAGAGAACATGTAAATTTCCACTGTCATTAATGATATGGGGCTGCATGTCAGGTAAAGGCACTGGGGAGATGGCTGTCATTACATCATCAATAAATGCACAAGTTTACGTTGATATTTTGGACACTTTTCTTATCCCATCAATTGAAAGGATGTTTGGGGATGATGAAATCATTTTTCAAGATGATAAAGCATCTTGCCATAGAGCAAAAACTGAAAACATTCCTTGCAAAAAGACACATAGGGTCAATGTCATGGCCTGCAAATAGTCCGGATCTTAATCCAATTGAAAATCTTTGGTGGAAGTTGAAGAAAATGGTCCATGACAAGGCTCCAGTCTGCAAAGCTGATCTGGCAACAGCAATCAGATAAAGTTGGAGCCAGATTGATGAAGAGTACTGTTTGGCACTCATTAAGTCCACGCCTCAGAGACTGCAAGCTGTTATAAAAGCCAGAGGTGGTGCAACAAAGTACTAGTGATGTGTTGGAGTGTTCTTTTGTTTTTCAGGATTCCATAATTTTTTCCTCAGAATTGAGTGATTCCATATTTTTTTCCCTCTGCTTGGTCTAAAAAAGTAACCGTTACTGACTGCCACAGTTTTTTTTTCTTGATTTCTTATAGTGTTTCTTAAAGCCAGAAAGTTGCCATTTGAAATGACTTTAGTTTTGTGTCATGTCTGTGATCTGCTTTTTTTCTACAAAATTAAACAACTGAATGAACATCCTCCGAGGCCGGTGAGTCCATACTTTTTACCAGGGGTTTTGTGTGTGTGTGTGTGTGTGTGTGTGTGTGTGTGTGTGTGTGTGTGTGTGTGTGTGTGTGTGTGTGTGTGTGTGTGTGTGTGTGTGTGTGTGTGTATATATATATATATAGAGAGAGAGAGAGAGAGAGAGAGAGAGAGAGGGGTTCTGCCATTGTTGGAAGCATTTCTGGAAGTACTCTTTTGGACTTCCAGAAATGCAGGTAAAACAAGTGTTGAACATACCATTTTTCTATTTTTCTCAATGCATTTGTAAAGGTGCTATTGACATGAAACTTTCACCAGATGTTGGTAACAACCCAAGTTATACATACATGCAAACCAAAACAAATGGCTGTGTGTTTGGGATTACTGTCTTCCTGAAATTTCCACCCTCATTTCATCCTCATCATCCTGGTAGTTTGCAGCAGATTATTTATTTATTTATTCATTTTAAAATCAAGAATGTACTTCTTTTTTTTTTTTTGCATTCATCCTTCCTTCAATTATATGAAGTTTTCCAGTTCCGTATGCTGAAAAACAGCCCCACACCATGATGTTGCCACCTCTAAACTTCACTGCTGGTGTGGTGTTTTTGGGGTGATGTGTAGTGTCATTTATGTTGTGTATTATGCCATCCAAGGGCACTTTCACACCAAAGGTTGCCTTAAAAGTCCCAAAAGCACTGAAAAATGAACTTTAATATAATGCAAAGTCTTGTCGTTATTTCACAGAGTGTATATTGGGAAACATTTGTGCCAAGTATCAAGGCTGGAAGTCACTTGGAAGTACAAAATTAATTAGTTCTAACATTGCAGGAAGGTAAAATTGACATTTTGTGAAAAATTCACATTAGTAGTCATAGTTCACCCTATAAATGGCTTGGGTCCCATACAATGCACCAATTAATCAGGGACCTGTTTATGGAACACAAAGAGACCAAATTATCAGACACTGGATGATATATTTTTGAAAATTTTGTATCTGGAGGAATATTTTAAGGGTCACCTCACACTTCAACTGAGTGCAAATGAGAAATAGGCCCAAGTTCACTGCTAAAATGCCTTTTTCAGGAAGATGCACCAAAATGCTAGGTCACCAGAAAGTTTCAGCTTCCAGTTGCCTCTACTTTTTTGTCACGGCTTAGATCAAATTGTATCACATAATTTGGTTTTCTGTTCAGGAGAGGACAGCATGTTTAACATCACTTTGCTTCCAACAAATGACTGCAATCATGTAATTAACATGATTACATCTGAGCAACAAATCTGAATGATGTCTTCTGTTTGAAAAATAAAACACTTTTTCACGGTTGCATGAACTGTAATAATAAAAAAAGGCTGAACAATTCTTTATATCACATTACATGACAAATTTAATTGAGAAAGAATTATAATTCACACCCCAATGATCTGGAGCCACAGCTTTACTTATTGATTTAAAAGGAGAGCAAGTAAAAATAGTCCAATCACTCAGAGAAATTACAGTGGAGTGAGTTTTTGGGTATAAGAACATTAGTTCAGGAGAGGACATTTTGTTTAACACAGCATCGTCTCAACAATCCATTGGTAAGAATGACCAAGGTATATTAGATTCAAATGATTTGACATAACTCACCCACAAATCAAGTTGTTTTATTGTCCTAAATACCTTTTAACTAATCAATAGGTAAAAAGTGGCTTGCTAAGTTACCTACAAATGGTTGCATATTCACACACTACTCAAAACCTTTGTTCACCAAACAAGAAAATCTGATTTTCTTTAACACAAGTAACCAAACAAACTTGCTCTTAATCTTATGTAACACTCATTTTAACATGCCAATGACTCTGTCCTTCTACAGGTGGTGTGGTTGGAGCATCATGATGTTGCCTTTCGTTGCACTTCTTTTTCTTTGCAGATTTTTTTCTGGCTTGATTCTTTGCTGCGTGATTCCGACATCTTTTTCTTGAAATATGCCTTCTTTTCTTCCATACTTAAGTATTTGAATCGTTTTTTTGGGGGGTGCCTCTTCTTCAGTGTCAGGTTGTCTTTTTTCTTAGCTCTTTGTTGTCTCTTATTTTCGGCCCATTTATCTCGCTGATCACGTTTCTCAACCGCTGTCAAATCTTTAATTGGAACGTATTGTTTCGATTTTCTCTCTAGATCTTTGTCCAGCAGTTGCTGATATTTCACAGGATTGTTCACTTTAAGTCTATGCATGTAATCAGTTGTCCTGGCACCTGTCGTTTCCTCAGGGATTTGCTCATCTGCTGGTCTTCTGCGCAGACACCAGGGGAATTTCACTGTTATTTTACTGTTTTCATTCATATTGTGCTGGTAATAATGTCAGTGTTCATGAGATTTGAATGTCGTTCATTTGGAATGTGCTGTCCCGAGGAGTCCGTGACGAAAAGGCCTGAAAATCAAATGTTCAGAATCTTAAAAAAAAATTCTCTATCAATAGGACAAAATAAATGCAGATTTTACCATTGCACCACTCCTTCAGAATAAATAGGCTCAAACATGTCAAAGCCATGACCTGCAATGCAGAAATCTAGGCCTAGGGGATGTTGTACAGTATGGGTGGATTACACAGGATTATTCACCTTGTTTCATTTGAAGGGTAACAACACACACAAGGTGATATGACCTTAAATCACCTGCCTAAACAATACATTTGATGAAAATGTGTAAATAATGAATAGAACTTACCTTAAAATGACATATTCTTGGACTGTTAAAAATTGATGTCCCCTCCTGAACACTGGCCTACCCAACCTTGCAGCAGCACCAGCTCTAGGCTAATGATAGCCTGGGTGCAAAGGTTTGCTGAAATTGTGAACTGGACATGTTCCCCTTTTTCTAATCCAATCAAATCAGCTGCCACTGAAAAATGATACAATGTATCAAATTTGACCTGTCTGCCTGTTGTGTTGTTTATCTCTTCAATTGCACTCAGTTAACCCTTGACCTTGAAGTCAGGCTATTTATAATTTTTAAACAGGGCACTTGTCATAATTGACTTTTCCAGTCAATTAGTTGTGTCCTATTCTTATGTGAGATGTCTAAATCAATGGTATTAGACACTCTGTTCAGGAGAGGACATTTACTTTAACAACATTAAAGTGAATATCTCTCAACTATGCCTTTGAATGAGACAGTGTCTAGTAGGACTGATTTAGTTAGGTCCCAAACATTCCAGAAAAATTGCTGTTGTCACAAACTGAGCTGTATTCTCAATGTTATCCATTGTTCAGGAGAGGACAGGTTTTTAACACGGATTCTATGTCAAGATTTGTGATACAGCGAAAAATGTCATGCCAGTGTGTAAAAGGTTTTAATTGGTTATGAATCTTTAAATGGTTACTAAAGCCATTCTTAACTATGTTTTCTAAATAATAATGTGCTATATACCATAAGTTACTGAAGCATGTTCAGGAGAGGACATTCAATAATTTTGTTTAACACGAAACGACACAATTCAGTTAAATTGGTATAAAAACTGAACGAATTGACCGATTTCCATGAAATTTGAAACGGGTATTGCCAGGATGACTACACATATCAAGGAAACATCTGCACTACCATTTCTAAAACAGAAACCATTTGACACTGAATGCAACATTTTGAAATTTATTTTGGGACTCCAAATTCTGTGAAAAAGACGTTAAAATTTAGCAATTTTTCGGAAATACTGATGCTATGAAAACGATTTTTGGCATGCAGGTTCATCCTACCCTCATGCCTATTCAGTGCGAAAAAGAGCAAGATCTGTTGACTCCTGTGCCTTCTATGGCCCTTGGAACCTTCAACTAGAAAAAGGCAACCTTTGGTGTGAAAGTGCCCCCAAAGAGTTTAAGTTTGGTCTCATCTGACCAGACTATTCACCCAGTATTCCACAGGCTTGTCTAAATGTTGTGCAGCAAACTTTAAATGAGCTTCAACATGCTTTTTCTTTAGCAATGGATTCTTGCATAGTGATTGACTGCATTACTTACAGTTTTCTCTGAAACAATTGTACCTGCTAATTCTTGGTCTTTCTGAAGTGCTCCACAAGTGGTCCTTAGCTCTTGGACAACTCTTCTGATGATTCTTTCCACTCCTCTGTCAGAAATCTTGTCTTTTAGGAGTCTTTCTGCGCCCTCTGATTGGAATATCTTCCAATCTGAATTGAAACTGTCTGGGTTGAATTCTTTGAATGCCTTTGGGTGCCTGTGTTTCTAAATTCTAATTTGTTTTATCCTATACATCGTTAAAATGACCAAGCTGATTGTTTTCTTGTGTATATTGCTTGTATTTTATTGTTATTAAAGTTCCCATGATGTTAACCTGTCTATTGTGACATGTGCTGCTACCTTTCTTGGCCAGGTCACCCTTGTAAAAGAGGTTTTGATCTCAATGAGCTTTTTATTTGGTTAAATAAAGGTTGCTATTATTATTGTGAGGAGCACCTGGTCATGGCTGGTTTATGGTGAAATTATGTTCTTTGCACTTCCTGATTATGGCCCCAACAGTGCTCAATGGAACATTCAAAAATTTAGAAATCCCTCTGTAAGTATGTTAAGGTTGCAAAGATCTTGAGAGAGCTCTTTGCTTGTACCTATCATGTGATGTTTCTTGTGTGACACCTTGGTAATGATACGCCTTTTTATGGGACATCAGTTGGGACTGAACCAGCTGATATTAATTTGCACTGACATGGGGTAGGATTGCTTTCTAATTATTACTGATAGATTTCAGTTGGTTTTTTGACTTTCCATGTCATTTTGCACCTTCCTTTCTTCATGTGTTCAATACTTTTTTCCTGTGCCATTTCACAAGATTAAACATAATTTAAGGATATCTATGGTTTGACGTCCCTGTATGTGTAGATTACTTGGGTTCTGGTGAAAATTTCATATCAATTGCATTTTTAGAAATATATTTACTTACTTTACCCTCTGTGCGTGTCATATATATATATATATACACAGATCTAGCCCTGATATGCACCATACTGTAATGTAATTAGTGCTCACATTTAGGGCTGGGCAAAAAAATCGATTTTAAATAAAAATCGAGTTTTGAGTTCAAATCGATTTTGATTTTAGAAAATCAATTTTATTAGATTTTTTTCTGTACAACATTATATTTGCATTGGCCACCGGTCGCTTTCCTCTGCACTTCTGTAGTGACTGCTGGTCAGGCAGCAGCAGAGCCGGTCCCCCTCACGTGCAGGACACAAACACACAGAGGCAGCGCCACACAGCATGGAAGAAGCAAATAAGCAGCTCCAGCCCAAGAAAAATACATCTAATTCAGTAGTTTGGAATTGATATGGATACTTGCTGTCTGATACGGAGCAGAAAACGCCTCGCTGCAAATTGTACCTTAAAGTGGTTGCTGTCACAGGTAGCTGTACGACAATTCTCTTCCAACATTTGAAGCAGAGACATTTTACAGAGTGGGAGAAGTGTTGCCTCCAGCGCTATGAAGGCCGTGCTGCTAGTAGTAGCGTTAGCATTAGCGCAAAGTCTGCAAAGCAACCAACTATTACACAAACGTTTTCAAACTGTGTACCATATATGAAGAGTGGAGCAAGGTGGAAAAGGATTACGGAGGCTATTACTTTATACATTGCCAAGGATATGCTGCCTGTTTATTCTGTCAAGAAGAGGGGCTTTAAAGACTTGCTAAAAGTTCTGGACCCTCGGTATGCCGTCCCTAGCCGCAAGTATTTTTCTGACGTTGCACTTCCCCTGCTATACAATACTACACGCCAGAAAGTTACAGACGAGTTGAACGGACTGGACTTTTACGCTGCCACCACTGACTTATGGTCGAGCCAAACAATGCAGCCGTACGTGTCTCATGGTACATTACATCGACAACTGTAATCTGCAAAGCATCTGTCTTCAAACGTCATATTTCCCAGAGGATCATACGGGCGTTTTGATTGCCCAGGAATTAAAGGATGCCCTCAACTCCTGGGGCCTTTCAGAGGACCGACTCACCTGTATGACTACAGATAGTGGCACCAATGTAATCGGAGCTATGAAAGACAATGAATGGCCCAATCTGAAGTGCTTTGGATATCGCCTGCACAATGCTATTGGTAAGTTTGTATGAACTAATAATCCAACGTTTAGTCTGTGTGCATGTTAAAGCTTAAAGATACTTTACACTCATGCTGTGTGTGAGGAGTGCTTGCTTGTGAAAAAAAATTGCATGTGCTTGACTTATATATATTTTTTCTTTTAATTACAGTGAATGGTGTAAAAGATGAACAGATTGACCGTGCCATTGGCGTGTGCAAAAAGGCAATTTCTTCATTTTCTTACACTTGAAAAAAAAGAAGGGACATGGCAGAAGTTCAGGCAGAGTTGGGTCTTCCGCTTCATCAGCTGGTAACAGTCACCCACAAGATGGGGTTCTCTCCAAAAAATGATACAGTGATTTCTGGAACAAGAGAAGGCTATAGCTCGTGTTCTGAGTGCAGATAAAAAAAACTCGCCATCTTGTTCCCACATGGCAAGATCTGCAAGTGTAAATAGAGCAGTAAAGCCACTCCAGGACTTCACTGACACCCTGTCCGGGGAATCTTATGTCAGTGTTTCATACACCAAACCTGTGCTGCATCTGTTTAAAACAAGTCTTCTTCAGCCAGAGGAGGAAGATGTGGAGCTCACTGCTACAATAAAAAGAAACATCATGCACTACCTTGAAGAGAAATACAGCAACACTGAAAATGATGAACTCTTGGACATGGCTTCTCTAATGACCCACAGTTCCGTACCACCTACATTGACCCAGGAAAGTTGGACTTTATTGAGAAAAGGTTGGTCACTGAACTCTCTGCTCAGATGAAGCAGGTGTGCAAAAGGTCTGTGAAGAAAAAACAGTCCCCACCTAAGAAGAAAACTAGCTGCCTTTTTCAAAAATGCAGCAACTGCACCACTGTCCCAACAGTCCCTAAAGGACAAAATCGAAGCAGAGCTCAACTCCATCCTATTGAGTCCTGAGGTGGACCATGACACCGACCCACAGCTGTGGTGGAAAAACCACATGCCCAACTTTGCTAGACTGAATCGCCTTGCAAGAAAATACTTGGCCATCCCAGCAACTAGTGTGCCCTCGGAGAGGCCTTTTAGTGCGGGTGGAGACATTGTCACCTGTCACCAAGCATGTCTCAAACCTGCAGTTGTAGACAGGCTCATATTCTTAGCAAAGAATGCTTGAAGACAAACAAGCATGCATTATCAATGCTGTTAACATGTTTAATTATACTACCTCCCATTTTGTTATTATTATCATCAGTCAAAATGTTAATGTTGATGTTTATAATTGTTTATTTTAAATTTTTGGAATGTGAGGTTGCACAGTTCAGCTACTTCACATTTGGTTAGAATTTATCAGTCAAAACAATGTTGTTTACAATTAATTAATTTATATATATATATATATATATATATATATATATATATTGTAGTGGGAGGTTGCACAGTTCATATACTTCATATTTGGTTGTAAACAGTGAAAACAAATGTTGATGTTTACAAAGGTTTGTCGCGGCTCGTCTTTAGTCTTCTCAGGATGTCGTCTTTTAGATAACACAAACTAATTGCAAGTGATATGCTAGAAAATGACACAACACTTTAGAATAATTCAGCCTTAAGCAAGATAAAATGCACAGAGTTTTTAAGTTTATTTAAGCCTTCGACACAAAGCTTAGACAAACTGAGTCCTCTAGAGAGACTGAATATGACAACCGCGCTCGTCTATTTATTGGAGACCCGCGGGCATCGCTCCTCCTTCGACTTTTTTATTTATTTCATTCCCAAGACATGGTTTTCTATTGGAAGCGTCCTCTAGTGAACCCTAAGCAAGTGTTAGGCCATTATTTCAATGTGACAAATGCTCCCATTAAAACATGAAGGATTTACAACTGATTTTTTTTAAAAGACCTTCAGCCACAGGTGCAGCTGGCCTGAGGCCCCCTCCGCACGTGGCCTCAGCCACACGTGCAGCTGGCCTGAGGCCCCTGCACGCGGCCTGCGGGAAAGCACCTAAAAGGCCTTGGAAAGCCCCTGACAGACTAAATGACTAATAGAGCCCTTTTTTTGGGTTGAACACCTGCTAGTTCAACCAGAGGACATACAGTTCGGATCAGGACACTTGATAGTTCATCACAGTTCAAATATGGACCTAAAAATTCTTCTACAGTCCCTCCTCTGGGACTCGAAAGAGTCCCATTACATCAACTATACTCTTGGGTTGTTTACTGACAAAACATCCTCATTTGTGCATTGCAATAAAAAAAAGAAAAACACAGCACTCGACTTACTGATAACTCTGGTGCGGATATGAATATCAGTGATACTTCACACGGTAAATATATTGAAGTGCAGGTGAACCTACATACTAAGGCACAAGGTGATCAATTAGCTGGATTATATCAACACAAGGTGACATTCAAACATTGAGTTTTGGTGTAATTCAAGGCACTTAAAATGGCCACATAAAACAAGTTACATCAACCTCTTAATCATGGCAAAGTAAAGGCTTCACATTGACATCAGTGCAACCAATCATCTTCTGGCATCTATTGACTCACTCGACCAGAGGCTCCAACCCATTATACTTGGTTCTACATATTATTTTGTTAAAGCGTCACACATTTATTATTTAAATGCATCAAATAACCCCTACGTTACCACTATTTAGTCAACCAATCAAGTAACTATTCTAAGGTTAGCGCAGCTATGTCTAGTTAAATGATAAACACAATAAATGGTTTCCCTTCATGTCCGTCCTTAAGTCATTTGCCTTAGTCAATCGTATAATGGTTTTCATTATAGGCCATTTCTCAACATTCTCCACTTTGTTTTTCTTCTTTTTCAGCTTGTTTTCTAATGCCCGTTTTGGCCAGACACCAAATTTAGGCAATGCATGTCTCTTGAGGCATGCTATAATTTAAGAAAAAAGGGGTCCCTATGGTGCATCTTTACTACTAAATCTACAAACACGCCGTGTAAGGGTCCCCTTTTTATAACTTTGCAATGTGATATCTATGTGTATGCATTTAGCTTTATCTGTGTTACGCAGATGATGGTAAGGACAGACATTTACCCAACCTTCGTTACTAACATATATCCTTCTTTGTTTTATTTACACTCAGATTTCTGAAACCAGTCCGCAATTCAAACTCAAGAACCAAGATCATAGTCCGTGTTCAGTGCCATTACGTCAGTCCGCGCTCCTCAGCATTTACTCAGCATCTGAAGTTTTGGGAGAAGTTGGGGAACATGGGGAGGTTGGCCTTTCAGGGGTAGTGGGGGAAGGATCAGGAATTCTGGCTTTCAGACAGTCGTGCAGTTCTCTGATGGATCTTTCCAGCTCCTTGTGCTGCTTGGCCAGGTTGTACAGGGCCCCCAGAGAATTCTTGCCCACATTCAGGGTGGTGGTGGCCAGCCCTAGCTGTTCCCTTTCCATATGCTCCATCATGCAGGCTAGCATGTCCATACTAGACTGAAGACCACACAGTTGAGTATGGAGGCCCTCCTGAGCACAAGAGATGTTGGCATTGTCACGGTGTATCCTGAACAGGTATGCAGCTGTCTGACTTAGTTGTGGCATGATTTCCTCAAATAGCTCATGGGGAATGTGATTTGTGAGGGGCAGGAGCTGCTCCAAGGTTTTTGGAACAGACTCTTGTGGAAGACGAAGCTCTCGAACCAAGATTGCCATGTCCTGTGGGGTGACCATGACCAGATTAAGGTTGTGCAGTCCAGGGGACAGGAAGTACAAGGGGGAAGGCATTTCGTGTGTGGGGGGAGTATTGTTGATGTCGCACAGGCAAGTGGGTGGGACACTCTGGGCATTTAGCAGCCTGTACAAAGCTCCCCTCTGTCCTGGTGGGTGAGTTCGGCTAAGGTCTACCCCTGCTGATCCTCCTCCAGAGGTACTGGGCTGATCAGAATATCTCTCCTGCCTTGGGGGTGGAAAGCTGGGGACAGGTCCTAGCAGTGAATTGGGTCTAGGATGCACTCGGGCGGTTGCTGCATATGGCCGACCTTGGCTGCCTCCCCTGGAGGGTATCGTTGCCACTGGCACATGTGACTGTCTCCATGGCATCTGCGGAAGGGGTGTGTTCCTGAGTCCAAAGGGTCCTTCAGGTGATGGTGGAGTCCTCGGGCCGACTCTTGCTGCAGGCAGATTCTGTGAAGCCGTCATCGCCAGGTGCTGGAACGATGAAGATCTTTCTGTTGCCAACTGGTTTAGCTGCTGGATGGATGGCGGCTGTGGCGACCAATCATGTCTCGACCATCCCTCCTGTATATCCTCTTCTCCAAACAGTTCTGAGAGTCCAATCAGACTTGATAGAGGCAGATCAGGCATAGGTCCCTGATCAGGGGAGTCTGGTCTCTCAGCCATACTCCTGTGTCCTAGTAATATACATATACGTTCATTATTACAGCTCCATGTCATTCTTTCAGATATTGTCTATCCTATCCCTCATTTTTGTGGGTGCATGTGTGTGAATGTAAATGTGCGTGCATGTCTTCTTCCTCGTCTACAATATCACCAAGCACGGTCCATCCCAGTCCTCCCTATCTGGGGTGTATGCCACAATATTAGGGAGCTGTGGGCTGTCGGGGAGGATAATTGGTATTTCATCCATTTCCATATATTCTGGTTCTCTGTCTGTTTCGTTTGTGCTTTCTTCTAGGGCTCGGATGGCTAACAGTGGGAGCTGTCCTACTGTGGATGAAAGCAATTTATTGACCAGAAATTTTATCAAGGGAATACCACAACATATTACCAGCAAGACCGCCACCCCTGTTAGTGCCAAGATTACACCTATCTGGTATAACCAGTCTTTCCATGATATCCACCCTCTCCTTAGAGTCCCAAACAGTGAAAACAGTGGGCCAATATTCATTCCATTCCCTACAATGTATCCAGAATCGTCAGTTTCATTTCTCCCTCCTATGGAGTTACTTAACAGTTCCTGTTGCATCTCTTCAAGTGTGATTAAGAGCTCTGTCAAATTTCCGTCTTCCCCTGTACGCATGGGAATAGCTGTGCAACATTCGGTGGCTTTGATCATAATACAAACTCCTTGTTCATCAGCCATCATCATCTCGATAGCTAATCTATTTTGCATTGTCATTAGCGAGGTGGCGTGCAGTTGTTCGGTTAAGGCTCCTACAGCTGCCAATGTCTAATTCAAATATCTTTGTTGATTATACCACAAGTAATTAATCCACTGCACCTCCTGGAACCTAGAACGGATTTTTGGAGTAACCCCGAACAGAGCCAATGCCCATCCCCATTTATCCGCATCTTCATCTGCTTTAACTCTGCTACTGTCTATGGCTTCTAACTGTCGGGGTATCCCTTCTGGTATCCCGTTTCTTACTGTGATGTTGTAGTCTGTTTTAAACGTCATTATTCCTCTTTTCTTACGAAGTTTCTGTGGCATGGGTTGTATTGAATTTGGCATTTCAATTACTGTTATAGCTCCTGTGAGCATCACAGGAGCACAAAGGCCCTTCCAATTAGGGGACAGCGATGACAGGAGTTTCCTTCTTTGTCCGCATATCCAAAAGATGTCAGCTAAGGGTACCGTTCCCTTAGCTAAATTTGGAGTAGATACCCATGAAGCATGGGTGAGATTCAGTCCAATTACAGACCCCCCTGTGGCCGGTACTATTTGTTCACACTGTATGCCTGCTGCTGGCAGGGTGTGACAGACGGTAATGTTCCATGCTGTTTTGGCCGGTTTGTATTCTTGCTGCTTTTGCATACACTGTATGTGGTGTTTTGGCTGGGTCGTCCCTACCTGCCAATCGCTTATGTATTGTGCTACTAAGCCTTTAGCTATACAGAATGGGTGTATCATCCCTTTCTCTATTTTAATCATAGGTGGAACGGTTCCTTCTGTACTTAGGGGCACTGGACAAAGTTTACTGTCGGCAGCATATTTTTCATCACCTACTGCCATTTTCATAACACATTGTGTATAGCATTCTGCTTGGTCTGAGTTATGTTGGGGACTCCTATAACAGTTGTTGATATCAGGTAGGGGTTTAGCCTGAGGTATCACACCTTTCCGGTGACAGGCTATGCAAGGCTTTTCACTGATCTGCCTAGCCGAAAATTTCAACCATTGGTAAAATAAATTGGTCTTCAACCCTTGTGTGCGGGCTAGGTCTGTACTGGGATCCCATCTCCCTAAGTGACTGCTTGTTTCTAGGCTTCTAATTGTCCTCTTTTTCCTTGGTTTGATTTTTACCCATTTTGTGGCTTCATGTACTGTAACAGTTACGTCTTGCTTGGTTTCCCTGCATCCTCTTTTATCACAAATTACCTCTATGTTGAGTGTTCCCTCCTCTTCACATTTGATGCTAATTGCTTCACCTAATATGTAATCCCCCAGCTTTCCCTGTATTCCTATGTTCTTGTAGGCTTTTGATTTAATGTATACCAAATTATATGTTTTTCCTGTGTTTAGAATGCCTTGTTTAGCTGCTATTGCGGCCATGGCCACGGCACAGTCCGTTGTATGTTTTGGATGTCTATTTTCTCCCATACTGACCACCAGTAGTATTGTCAATCCCTTGAATAATTCCTTAATCATTGCTCTGATGACTGTTGAGATGTGCTACTAGATGTGCTACTAAGTGAGCCGTCACTAGATGAGCTGTCACTAGGGATGTGTGGTGTATCTGTGCTTTGTCTGGGTTGTACTTCCTGCGGTTCTTCTGTCGGTAAATCTACTGAGTTGCTGTCCGAGTCTGATGTCTCCTGTGGCCTGTCTATCTGTCGGTCTGTATTTCTGTCTGTCTGTTGGCCTGCGTCTCCAGTTGTTTCTCAGTCTGCATCTGAGTCTGTCGCTGCTCTATCTGGCAGGGATCCACTACTCTCTGAAGCTGTGCGTCGTCTTTGTTCAATCAGTCTCTGTGAGCGCCTTGGCCAGTGTTCGTCTGGCTGCAGGGACGCGTGGCCTTCCCTCGGTGCTTCTTCTGGCTGCAGGGAGGCGTGGCCGTCCCTCGGTGCTGCTGTAGGGTCTCTGGCTTCTCCTGCTTCCCCCCTTGGCCCGGCGGCTCTGCCAAGACGAGCTTGCCGAGGCCGCAGGGGCGCTGAGCCACCAACCCTACAGCAGTGGTTTAAATGAAACCAAGTGTCCTTACCGTCTACTTTGACTGCTGTACGTGAGGCAAGAATAACTTTAAAAGGACCTTCTCGGCGGGGCCTGTCCCACTTCTTTTTGAACACCTTGACGTAAACCAGATCACCAGGCTGGATGCTCTGATTTTCGAGTGGAATCTCTGCTTCTCTGTCTTCTGTAGCACCTTTGACCTGCAAAAAGATAGTTTTGTGTATTTGGGTTAACTGTCTCAGATAATTATGCCATTCGTCTTGTAGCTGCTCCAGCGATGGTCCTTCGTAGGGTCCTCTCAGGTATGGAATAGGCATCGGCCGACCTGTAAGAGCTTCAAATGGTGTCAAATGGGTTAGTCGGTTAGTTTGTGAGCGCATTGACAATAAAGCAAGCGGCAACGCATCCAGCCAGGTTAGTTTGCCATTGCTGTCTGCTATGATTTTTGCTAGTTTGTTCTTTAAAATGCCATTAGCCCGTTCCACTGCCCCATTTGATTGAGGGTGATAAACACACCCAAACTTCTGTTTGATACCCAATTGTTTGAATGTTTCTTGTGTAACCTTGGCTACAAAAGCCCTACCGTTGTCAGATGAGATAGTATCTGGAATGCCAAATCTTGGAAAGACATCTCGGCACAAGAATTTGGCTACCGTTTTATGGTCTTGATTTGCAGAGGCTACTGCCTCAATCCATCGGCTGAATCTGCATATCACTACCAAAACATATCTCATTCGTTTAACTCGATTTTCAGCTCCCATGTCTATGAAATCCATCATAAGATGTCTGAATGGCCCATCAGGGACCGGAATGTGGGCTAAAGGGGCTGTGAATGATTTCCGGACATTGTACTGTGCACATACCTCACACTCATTCAACAAACGGTCCACTGTAGCTGCCATATATGGTGACCACCAGACAGCTTTTAGTTTGTTCATAATTTGGACTCGCGAACAATGATCGGGTCCGTGGGCCCAAATGATTGCATGTCGTAATAAATTGGTGGGTAACACAAAATGTCCATGACTACTGCGCCACAGCTTGTCTGCTGGCCCCTGACTGCGTGTCTCAATAGCGCCTCGTTTAACCCACATTCGTTTTTCTTCTCCACTGGCCCTACTTTGAGCCACTATCAGTGCGTCAAGTGAAACCAGTGGGGCACAATCTTGGATGGTTAGCAGGGGAAACACATTTTCTCCTTGTGCTCCTTTGTGCGCTGCGTCATCTGCTAGGTTGTTACCTTGAGCTATGATGTTATTATTCTTTTGATGACCTGCACATTTAATGATGGCTACCTCAGACGGTAATTGGAGAGCTTGTAACAGTTGGGAAATCGCTTCTCCATGAGTGACAGGGGTGCCATCTGCTCTCAGGAATCCCCTTTGTTTCCAAATGTTTGCATGTACATGACATACGCCATAAGCGTAGGCTGAGTCTGTGTAGATATTAACACGTTGATCTTTAGCTATCTGGCAAGCCATAGTTAAGGCTTTGATTTCTGCCAGTTGGGCTGAACAAGGCTGATCAATTCCTTGGGACTCCAGTAATTCAAATGTCTCGCCATCCGTGTTTAGTTTAACAATCCCCATACCCGCATGCAATCCCGCGGCATCCCGAAAGCATGAGCCATCCACGAACAGGGTTAGATCTGCATCTATGGCGTGATTATACAAATGTTCTCTGGCTCTCAAAAATTTCTCTGTCTCTGCCACACAGTTATGTGGAGTACCATCTAACGGTGTGGTCAATTTGGTGGCGGGATTCACCGTGTGACAACGTTGTATTGTTATTTCTGGAGCGGACAACACAACTTCATATCCAGTGCGTCTAGCTTGTGTTAAGACAAAACGTTGACTGGTTAGCAGGGCATGTAACTGATGCGACGTGTACAACGTTACTGCATGTCCCATGATTATGGATGATGCTTTTTGAAATGCAAAAGCAGCTGCTGCTAGACCCTGATAGCATGGTGGCAATCCTGTTTCAATGTTGTCAAGCTTTGTACTATAATAGGCCAATGGTTGTTTTCCTTCATTTGTTTCCTGCATTAGTACAGCACAAGCATAACCAGCTTTTTCAGTAACATACAAATGGAAAGGTTTCCCATAATCTGGGTTACCTAACGCGGGAGCAGATTGCATGTCTGTTTTTAGGGCCTCAAAAGCTCCCGTTGCCTGATCTGTCCAGACGAGGAGAGCTGCATTGCTTGTTTGCCCCACTGCTCTAATCATGGCACGCAAAGGTGCAGTTTTTATAGCATAATCACAAATCCACGGCCGACTGTACCCTGCCATCCCAAGGAATGAAAGCATCTGTCCCACTGTTTGGGGTTTGGGAGCCTTGATTATAGCCTCCACTTGGCTTGGGGCTATACATCGCGTGGTCCCACACAACTGTCTTCCCAAGTATTCTACTTGTTGTTTGCAGAACTGCAATTTGTCCTTACTTACTTTATGACCTCCATCTGCCAATGCATTTAATACAATTAATGAATCTTTTTCACACTGTTCTTGAGTCTCTGATGCAATAAGGAGATCATCCATATATTGCACCAATGTACTGGGTATGTCAAAGTGTTGTAAATCTTCAGCCAGGACTTTGTTAAAGATGGCTGGGGACAGGTTCAGTCCCTGAGGTAGCCGTGTATACGTTAGCTGTTGTCCCAGAAATGTGAATGCAAACAAATGTTGTGAGTCTGGGTGCACAGGCACACTGAAATAGGCTGAACACAGATCAATTACTGTGTACCATTTTGCTCCAGCAGGGATGCTTGATAGTATAGTATGCGGATCAGGTACTATAGGTGCATCCATTTCTATTATTGCATTGATAGGACGCAAATCATGTACCAGCCGATACTCTTTGGTATTGTTTTTAGGGATAGGGTAGATAGGAGTATTGCATGGGCTTGCAGTTTTTATTAAAACTCCAGCTGCCATTAGTCCCTTGATTACTGGTTTTATGCCTTCAATAGCCTGAGGTTTTAATGGATACTGCCTTTGGTGAGGCAGTTTTGCTCCCGGTTTTACTTTTATTTTTACTGGTAAGGCTGTTTTTACTAGTCCTACATCCGTTTTGCTTTTGGACCACACCACTGGTGGTATTTGCTCTAACAATTTCTCTTGTTGGGCCGATAACACCATCTGTCCCTCTGGTCTAGGATTGAGCTCCACTTTTTGAGCTATAGCTTCATCATTTACTTTTAAATTAATTCGTATAAACTGCTGGTCTTTTGACAGATGTACTTGTGGACTTTCCATGTTTTGCCATTCTTCAACTTCTGAGGCTGTCTTTACCATTGGACCTAGGTCATGGGATTCGTACTTTTCTGAGACTAAAAGGGTCACATGAGGCATGGCATTCGGCACTTGATACCATTGTTGTTCAGCTGAAGTTAGCTTGACAGAAGCTGCGGCCCCTTGGGGGCCTAAATAAATTTCTGTGGTGGTTATGTGAAACAGCCGTTGATTCATCAATGCATCCCAGCAGCATGCATAGTCAGTTTGTTCTTGTTTGGCATCGAACATCAGGGTGACATGTAAAGGTAAACTAGGTGTATATACTGCTTCATAGTGTTGTTCGGCCCAGGGCTTCCATTTTTCCCATTGCAGTTGAAGATTTGAATTTTCTGGTTGTAACTTCAGCCAGTATACCATGGGTTGCACAGGTCGGACCTTGTTTTCCATGTCCATAAGCACCATAATGTTGGCGAGTGCTTCGTCAGGAAAGTGTATTTGCAGTCCTTGATGGGTACACACTATCTGGGTTTGTAGCTTACATAAAATGTCTCTTCCCAGCAAATTCACAGGTGTATTTTGTGAGTATAACAGGGGTGCTTCAATTGTTTTTCCTGCAATCGTTACAGGAAGTGGGCGTGTAAAAGGTATTATTTGAGTTTTCCCAGAGAAGCCGATGGTCTTAATTACAGACCCAGAGAGGGGGAGATGAGCGCCCATTTTCCCTATGCAAGAGTATGTTGCCCCTGTATCCACCATGAAAGGGAAATCTCTGTTTTGTATATTAACAGTGACGGTTGGCTCTTCCTTAGGTATCATCGAAATAGCCAATGCCACCGTTTCCCCCTCTGTCTTCTCTAGGCCCCCCTATTGCCAATAGGCAGAGGGTCCAACCCAAGGTCGGGCCGGACAATTTCTCATTCGATGTCCAGGTTGTCCACAGCTCCAACACTCATTAGAGGGTTGATCCCCTATTGGGGGTGTTGGTCCCATAGGCGGTCCCGCTTGACTGTTCCTGGGAGCTGAGTTTTGGAATCTGCTTCCAAATGAAGGTTGGCGAGATCCTCTTCGCCACCCTCCTCTTTGACCTTGAAAGTTCCGTGACTCTCCTCTCCACCCATGACTGTAGGTGGGTCCATTTCCGGGTGTGCCAGTGCTATGGTAGTGATAGTGATGCTCCACTGGTGCTGAGACTTCTCCTGTAGGAGTGCTTCCTGCT
The DNA here is from genome assembly GCF_902500255.1 of Thalassophryne amazonica. NCBI lineage: Eukaryota > Metazoa > Chordata > Actinopteri > Batrachoidiformes > Batrachoididae > Thalassophryne > Thalassophryne amazonica. Next base: position 14,274,280 of record NC_047119.1, read on the forward strand.
GCTCCTTGGGGGCTCTGTGCGGCTGTTACCACAGGTGCCTGTATGGTGGCAGCAGTGTTTGCCGTAGGGGCTAGGCTTGCCGACTCAGAAGGAACAGGGGTCATCATTGGTGCCTGGGTCTTTGTTTTTTCTTTCTTGACTTTGGTTAGCTCTCCCAACTGCATCTGCACCAATTTTTTCGTCAGGGATTTTGCTGCATCTTCTTCTTTTTGTTTTTCTTTCTTGTAGATTTCAAGATGGTGACAAATATGCTCAGAGTATAAAGCCCAATTCATTTTCGATAGTCCCACAACTCCATCTAGGGCTTTCTGAACCTCATCTGGTAGAGCCTTTTTTACAGTTATTTTAAACAGGATTTCAGTTGCTGGAGAATGGTTCCATGCATTTCCTGTTTCCTCCGCCCATCTTTTCTGGAATCGGTGCAGGAACTTCTTTGGGCACTCTTCAGGTGTCCACTCCTCATCATCCAATTTAGAGGGATCCAAGACCTCAGGGTACTTTCTTCTCAGTCCTTCCCACATGGAGTTTCTATAGCGATTAAAGGGGACTTCATCATGTTGATTAGTGCCCATCATTTGTGTTAGTCCAACCTTTCCTGCTAATTCTTCAGTGTCATGTTTTCCCATGACATGCATTAGCAAGGCTTTTATGTCACCTAAAGACAAGGTTACCCCTGCAGTGCCTTCTTCTAAGGCAGTTATCCATCTCCCAGCTCCTTGGGTGATGTCTGGCAGTCTGTTGGCCAGCCCCACCATGTCTGTCCAGCTCCATGGGGTATACACATGATGACCATTTCTAACCACCAATGGGCATATGAGGTCTTCGTCCTCCTCTTCTTCTGTGCGGACTCCATACTGTCTTCCAGATCGAGTGCGACTGACTGGTTCCAGGCAGTCCATCCAGTCGGTTATATTCTGTTCTAAAGCCGCTATGTCTTTGGCTACACATTGTTGTCTTTGCCTGAGTCGGGCCTCTTTTGCAGTCTCAATGATGATCTCACCAGAAATTTTTCGGGTGGGTGGCTGTATAATGTGATTCCCTTGATTGGGCGTCGATTGTTGTAATATTCTTCTTTCCTCGGCGTCCCTATGTCTTTGTATTCTTTCCTTCGCTAGCCGAAGTTGCTCTGCTAGTTCTTCATTATCTCTTCTGGCCAGATCCAGTGTGTCACAGAAGCTCTTGTGCCACTCTTCGGAGCCTCTATAGCCTGTGAAGGTCCAGTCGGCTGACTTATGGTGGGAGGGGACGGTTTTCAGTGGACCTCGATGTGCAGGCGGAGCCTTCAGGTCTCTCTCTTTATCCTCGTCTGCCTCCGTGTCACTGTTATTTGTGGCCCCCCCTGCTGGTCGTGGTGTGCGACCACTTACTTTCGGACTTGGAGACCTTGTATGATCCATTTGACAGACTGAGGACCTGTCTCCTTGTGGCTCTCGAGCTTTTAGTGTCAGTGTGAATTTGCCCTCCACATCCATGCCTTGGTCCTCTTCACGAGTTCCTAATACAAATTGTCCAGCTGTCCTTCCCATATCATGACGTTTATTTGGGGGTGGCTCTGCTTCCCAGCTCGGTGCACTGGCTTTAGTCTCTTTGGATCTTTCCTCTGCCATTTTTTCTCTTTTCTGCTGTAGCCTCTGTGCTTCCTGCTTGAACAAGGCCAAAACTTCTTTTTCTTCAGTGCGTTTTTTGTTGTTATTTACGTTCTTCTGCTGATCTTTAATTTCTTTTTTCTGTATTTCTACCGCAACTGCTTCACACATCACCGGATCAAATGATCCCTCCAAAGGCCATTGCCTGCCCCCATGTGACCTTTTGTGCCACTTTCTCATACATTGGTTGGCCTTAGTGCGTTTTCCTGGATATTTTCTTAGTACTAAGTCTAGCGGGGTACTTTCCCGACCTTGACCTTGAGAGTTACCCATGTAACCCTGACAAACGCTATGTGAGGTGTTTCTATGGTGTTCTGGTAGTCCCTCAGGGGCTGTCCTGATCCAGACCAATAACTTGCTGGCTGTAACACCTATTTTGTATTTTAAACCCTTAAAAGGATTAAATTTCCAACTGCTATGCCCGTCTTCTTTCTCTTTAACTAAATATGAAAATTTACCTGCTTCCCACCGAACCTTCCTTGGGACCACAGTCAGAGTCAACCTAGGAAACAGTTCTTCACCTGGATCGGTTGGTAGTGTTACTAAATGATTTAATGGTATGCTAAGTTCTTTATTAGGGTCAGCACAAAGCAGCTCCAGCCACAGGGTTAAACCCTGATGCCACAGACGTCTTATCAGCAGCTCCCAATTAATTACAGGGAATTGTTCTTTCTTTTGCTTCAGATTGATTACCTTAGTAATCTGCCATAATTTCTGATTGATCTCTTGTTCGTCCTGCCAATGTTCTGCTCCTACCCTGTCAAAATAGGTCCTTTCCAGCCAAAAATGTGTCCTGATTCCCTGGGTTTCGATGTCTCCGTCAGTCAAGTAATGTTCTGGGAGTATTATTTCATCATCACTTAAGTCTCCCATCAATGACTGTCCCAAGCATTGATCAGTCTGACAGCTTTTTCACTATAATCTAAGCTTTATCTCTTTTGATTTATAACCAATTTTATTTATTTAATCCTCTTACAACCCTAACACTTCCTAATGTCTTTGCTCCCGACTTTCTATTTTCCTTCTAATTTTTTTAACTTTCTGCTTCTAGTCTTTTTCTGCTATATTTGTTTATTAGTTTTCTCTCTTTGAAATAATATCTACCTTCTCTGTATTTACATAGCACTCTTCTCCTGTCTTTTTCTTCACTGTCTCTGTTTCACACTTTCCTCTCTGCCTGTCATGCACCTCCCAAGTCCTCCTGTTGGGTCTAAATACCTCCCCCTCGTACTCTTTCACATTAATCTTGTATGTCAGCCAGCTTGCAAGCCCTCACAGCTTTGCTTGCACCTCCCCGCTTACTCTCCACTCTCCCACACACAATTTTCAACAGCTTTATACACAAAAATTATTAAAAACAACTTTCTATATATCTCTATCTAGACTTCTGCCACTTTTCACTCCGCGGCTTTAAACAACCTTTTTATTCACTTAACACCAATGTGTTCTGTTTAAGCATGTATCTCTTCTTCACGTTAGACAGCTTCTCCGGCGCTGTCAGCAACTTCATATATTACTTTTTTCAAGCCCTCTTTGAGCGTACAATATTTCATTTACTTCTATGCCTTACCGCGCCTCGCGTGCGTATCCTGTGCTTAATATATTATTTTTCACCAGCTCCTTTCTGAGCATACAATATTTCATTTACTTCTACGCCTTACCGCGCCTCGCGTGCGTATCCTGTGCTTACTATATTATTTTCACAAGCTCCTTTCTGAGCATACAATATTTCATTTATTTCTACGCCTTACCGCGCCTCGCGTGCGTATCCTGTGCTTACTATATTATTTTCACAAGCTCCTTTCTGAGCATACAATATTTCATTTATTTCTATGCCTTACTGCGCCTCGCGTGCGTATCCTGTGCCTTTCTGCACTTTCTTCTACCTTTTTTTTTCTTCACTTACTGAGCTCCTCGTGAGCTTAATGTGCCTTTGCACTGAAAATACTCTTTTTCTTGTCTTATAAAAAACTCATATTACTGTGTACTTAATTACTTATTCTTCTCCCACGCCCCACAAGCGTGTATTTGGTGCCTTACTGCACTATTTTCTGCTTCATTAATTCTCATGTATTCTGCACTAACTCTCTATTTTATTATTTTTTTATAGTTTTTCTCTTTTCTTAAAAAATGACGTCCTTTATTGAGCTCTTTTACTTACTGTCAGCTGTGCTTCTTTGCACTTTTCTCTTTAAATCTCTTTATCACGTACGGTATTTCTACTGCGCCCCCTCAGGTGCTTATCTTGTGCTTTCTCTGCACGTATTCTCTTGTTAAACTCTTTTTTCTCACTTATTTCACTTCAGTCTCTGTTAAACTCTTTAAATAACCTTGTATTACCTTGTATCTATTTGTCAGTATACTCCCCTAAATTAACCCCTACAGCGCATGCTATCAGCCGGCACGTTAGTAATGAATTTCAACACCAATTATTCCCCAAGCATCCAGGTTAGTTCTCCACGCACTCTTTCTGCACCAGAGTTCATGAACATTCCTGACCTTTCACTCACACAGACATTCTTTTTTTCCCGGGAACACACACACCTTCTGAGCATTTTATCTACAAGGCCTGATAATTTTCAATCTTATCTTTTTTTAGTCTCTTATCAATTTTCTTAGTCCAGGTTCTTTTGGGTAAGAGGCAATTAAAAATATCACCTGTCAACTTGGGCGGAAATCCCGACTCACTCCTCCAGATTGTGCAGAAATTATAAAAGGTTTCTGCTTACCTTTTAGTCGTGATCACTGTTATTTACGGTCTGGAGGGATGAGCTGGACTGCCCCAGGCTGCCGGAATGCCCCTGGACCCTCCTGAAGCTGGCTCGCCAAGTTCTGTCGCGGCTCGTCTTTAGTCTTCTCAGGATGTCGTCTTTTAGATAACACAAACTAATTGCAAGTGATATGCTAGAAAATGACTCAACACTTTAGAATAATTCAGCCTTAAGCAAGATAAAATGCACAGAGTTTTTAAGTTTATTTAAGCCTTCGACACAAAGCTTAGACAAACTGAGTCCTCTACAGAGACTGAATATGACAACCGCGCTCGTCTATTTATTGGAGACCCGCGGGCATCGCTCCTCCTTCGACTTTTTTATTTATTTCATTCCCAAGACATGGTTTTCTATTGGAAGCGTCCTCTAGTGAACCCTAAGCAGGTGTTAGGCCATTATTTCAATGTGACAAACGCTCCCATTAAAACATGAAGGATTTACAACTGATTTTTTTAAAAGACCTTCAGCCACAGGTGCAGCTGGCCTGAGGCCCCCTCCGCACGTGGCCTCAGCCACACGTGCAGCTGGCCTGAGGCCCCTGCACGCGGCCTGCGGGAAAGCACCTAAAAGGCCTTGGAAAGCCCCTGACAGACTTAATGACTAATAGAGCCCTTTTTTTGGGTTGAACACCTGCTAGTTCAACCAGAGGACATACAGTTCGGATCAGGACACTTGATAGTTCATCACAGTTCAAATATGGACCTAAAAATTCTTCTACAGGTTTTTCTTTTATAATTGTAATATGTGCATAAATTGCACACTGCACTTTGTTAAAACACAGGGAGATGTCTACTGTGGTTCTCATTACTACTGTGGTTTGCTTTGCACTTCAATTGACCAATAAATTTGATATTATTGAATATAATTGAAGTTATTTTATTTTAACCTGATGCCATTGATTACTAAAGTAATGTTTTTCATACCAAATCACCTTTGTTAGATTTTAATTTTTTTTTTTTTTTTTTTTTTTAACCAAAAAAACTTGGAAGGATAATTTGGTCAAAAAAGAAAAAAAAAAGAGTTTTTTATTAAAAAATTGAGTTTTTTATTAAAAAATCGAAGATTTTGGGGGGGGGGAGAATATCACCCAGCCCTACTCACATAATAAGGTAATTCAATTTCTAATAATCTGCATTTTTGATACACTTGGGGGGCTTCATTTAAAGTCGCATAGTGTCAACGAAATAAAACTTCATGGCCTGACAAATGTAACCATGTATTATGTAAATGTGTAAGTTTCAGTCAGTGTATGACGGTATAAAAAAAGGTTCGCCAAACGATAGTAATCAAATCAAATCAATTTTATTTATATAGCGCCAAATCACAACAAACAGTTGCCCCAAGGCGCTCCATATTGTAAGGCAAGGCCATACAATAATTATGAAAAACCCCAACGGTCAAAACGACCCCCTATGAGCAAGCACTTGGCCACAGTGGGAAGGAAAAACTCCCTTTTAACAGGAAGAAACCTCCAGCAGAACCAGGCTCAGGGAGGGGCAGTCTTCTGCTGGGACTGGTTGGGGCTGAGGGAGAGAACCAGGAAAAAGACATGCTGTGGAGGGGAGCAGAGATCAGTCACTAATGATTAAATGCCGAGAGGTGCATACAGAGCAAAAAGAGAAAGAAACACTCCGTGCATCATGGGAACCCCCCAGCAGTCTAAGTCTATAGCAGCATAACTAAGGGATGGTTCAGGGTCACCTGATCCAGCCCTAACTATAAGCTTTAGCAAAAAGGAAAGTTTAAGCCTAATCTTAAAAGTAGAGAGGGTGTCTGTCTCCCTGATCTGAATTGGGAGCTGGTTCCACAGGAGAGGAGCCTGAAAGCTGAAGGCTCTGCCTCCCATTCTACTCTTACAAACCCTAGGAACTACAAGTAAGCCTGCAGTCTGAGAGCGAAGCGCTCTATTGGGGTGGTATGGTACTATGAGGTCCCTAAGATAAGATGGGACCTGATTATTCAAAACCTTATAAGTAAGAAGAAGAATTTTAAATTCTATTCTAGAATTAACAGGAAGCCAATGAAGAGAAGCCAATATGGGTGAGATATGCTCTCTGCTTCTAGTCCCTGTCGGTACTCTAGCTGCAGTATTTTGAATTAACTGAAGGCTTTTCAGGGAACTTTTAGGACAACCTGATAATAATGAATTACAATAGTCCAGCCTAGAGGAAATAAATGCATGAATTAGTTTTTCAGCATCACTCTGAGACAAGACCTTTCTAATTTTAGAGATATTGCACAAATGCAAAAAAGCAGTCCTACATATTTGTTTAATATGCGCATTGAATGACATATCCTGATCAAAAATGACTCCAAGATTTCTCACAGTATTACTAGAGGTCAGGGTAATGCCATCCAGAGTAAGGATCTGGTTAGACACCATGTTTCTAAGATTTGTGGGGCCAAGTACAATAACTTCAGTTTTATCAGAGTTTAAAAGCAGGAAATTAGAGGTCATCCATGTGTTTATGTCTCTAAGACAATCCTGCAGTTTAGCTAATTGGTGTGTGTCCTCTGGCTTCATGGATAGATAAAGCTGGGTATCATCTGCATAACAATGAAAATTTAAGCAATGCTGTCTAATAATACTGCCTAAGGGAAACATGTATAAAGTGAATAAAATTGGACCTAGCACAGAACCTTGTGGAACTCCATAATTAACCTTAGTCTGTGAAGAAGATTCCCCATTTACATGAACAAATTGTAATCTATTAGATAAATATGATCCAAACCACCGCAGTGCCTTTAATACCTATGGCATGCTCTAATCTCTGTCATAAAATTTGATGGTCAACAGTATCGAAAGCAGCACTGAGGTCTAACAGAACAAGCACAGAGATGAGTCCACTGTCTGAGGCCATAAGAAGATCATTTGTAACCTTCACTAATGCTGTTTCTGTACTATGATGACTGAAACTCTTCAAATAGACCATTCCTCTGCAGATGATCAGTTAGCTGTTTTGCAACTACCCTTTCAAGAATTTTTGAGAGACAAGGAAGGTTGGAGATTGGCCCATAATTAGCTAAGATAGCTGGGTCAAGTGATGGCTTTTTAAGTAATGGTTTAATTACTGCCACCTTAAAAGCCTGTGGTACATAGCCAACTAATAAAGATAGATTGATCATATTTAAGATCAAAGCATTAATTAATGGTAGGGCTTCCTTGAGCAGCCTGGTAGGAATGGGGTCTAATAGACATGTTGATGGTTTGGAGGAAGTAACTAATGAAAATAACTCAAACAGAACAATCTGAGAGAAAGAGTCTAACCAAATACCGGCATCACTGAAAGCAGCCAAAGAGAATGATATGTCTTTGGGATGGTTATGAGTAATTTTTTCTCTAATAGTTAAAATTTTATTAGCAAAGAAAGTCATGAAGTCATTACTAGTTAAAGTTAAAGGAATACTCGGCTCAATAGAGCTCTGACTCTTTGTCAGCCTGGCTACAGTGCTGAAAAGAAACCTGGGGTTGTTCTTATTTTCTTCAATTAGTGATGAGTAGTAAGATGTCCTAGCTTTACGGAGGGCGGCAGCGAAATTCATTGGCACGAAGTTGATGGCGCAGCAAAAGCGCCTCTGTGATGAAGCCTCACAGGACATGCTGTAACATGCCCAGCTTTTGCTGCGCCATCAGCTCCGTGCCGATGAATTTCGCTGCAACTGTTTTCATGGCAAAATCTTCTGTCACAGTGGAATGTGCTGAAAAAGTGCTGATGTCAACCTCTTCCGCAATTTCTCAGATAATCACATGATGGTCCCACATCTCCACAGCGTTCACTTTAGAAATGATGCGATCGTTTCAGCGTGTTGATGGCCGATCAGAGTGTGGCTCGCTCTCCACCGTTGTGCGGACGTCTTTAAACCGGTTGTACCGCTCCTTAATCTGTGTGATGCCCATAGGATCATCACCGAAAGCCGTCTGAATAATCTGAATGGTTTCCACCTGACTGTTGCCCAGTTTGTGGCAAAATTTGATGAAGTCGTGCTGCTCCAGTTGTTCCGTCTTCTTTTTCCTTGCAAAGAAAAAATTACGAGAGACTACACCCATCCTCACACAAATCAATCAATCAAGATCTTTATTGTCATTATGCAGGCATAACGAAATTTTACACACTCCCGGCAAAGCACATAATAAATAAATCAACACACACACAAATAAAACACTTAAATAATAACGGTAAAAAAAAAAATAAAGATAAAGAAACACACTTAAAATAAAAAAATATTTACAAGTGGTGTGTGTATGTATCTACGTGAGAATGAGTATACAGGGGAGAGAGGAGGTGACAGTGAGGAGATAAAAAGATAGTGCAGCTTCGTGCGAGTCTTGATTGTTAGGGGGGGGTGTGTGTGTGTGTGTGTTCGTGGTAGACATGGAGGTGTGAGTCTGTATGTGATAGGGGTAGATGTGTGTGTTTAAGGGGGGAAGGTTCATGTTGACAGTTCTATAGGGGGGTGGGATGCAGTGGTTCACTGCAGGGGCTATGGCTTTCACAGCTCTAGGGAAGAAGCTGTCCCTGAGTCTTTTCGTAGTGGCTTTGATGTTCCTGTACCGCTTCCCTGACGGAAGTGGTACAAACAATACATTGCCCGGGTGGGTGGGATCGGCAGCCATACGTCTAGCCCTCTTCTGGACTCGGGCAATGTAAACAGAGTCCAGATCTGGTAGACGGCAGCCCACAGTCCCCAGTGCTGTTCTCACCACCCGGGCTAAGTCCTTTTTATTTTGTGACGTGCAGCCACAAAACCACACCGTCACACTCAGACACAAGATGCTCTCAATGGTGGCTCTGTAAAAGTTCACTAACACCCGAGAGGAGAGTCCAGACCACTTCAGCTTCCTAAGGAAGAAGAGCCATTGTTGGGCCTTCTTTACCAGGTATGAAGTGTTCACAGTCCAGGTGAGGTCAGAGGAGATGTGGATGCCCAGGAACTTAGTGCTGTCTACACGCTCCACTGCCTCTCCATGTATGCAGAGAGGAGCGTGCTCAGTCTTCCTGGACCTCCTGTAGTCCACGAAGTCCACAAAGGCTGCTTACCAGCAAATGACGCAACCGACGGGCGTGAAAAAAATCACACATGCGCACGAAGGTTCAAGGTTGGCTCATGCAAGCACATGTGATTCAAATCCATCAGGTTTTTGAAAAAAATGAAGAGGTCGGATACTTTTCTAACAGACCTCGTAGGGCTGAGAAGAAACTCTCGTCTGTGCTTGACAACATTTTATCTTGCACTCATTTATCAGTCAGCAGCCAATTTTTAATGTGATATTTTAAATTTATTTTTATGGGTTGCTATTGGTCTGGAGTGACACCTTGATTATTTTATGGTTTCTGCCCCATGATTACTGCCAAGGTTGTACCACCATCATTTGTACCACACGACACTAAACAACTCCGTGTTCCTAAAATTCTTTCAACCTGACAAACTGTTATCTCTGCAGCAAAAAGATACCTGCTCTCCGAAGATGTGATCAGACTTCAAAACCTTCAAGAAGCAAAGCTCCAATTGGCTCATTTTTCAGATGAAACAAAAGGTGATGTAGTTCTTTGTCATTCACAGTGACAGCATAAATCATGTGTTCATTTTGTATGCTGCAAATTACTTTAGGAAATGAGATGAGAAAATGTCTGTTTTGTGTTGTTTACAGAAAATTTTATCAGAATGTTCAACCGGAAGCTAAAAAATAATGAGCTGATTTTACGACATGAGCTGAAGCAGTTGCTTCACTTGTGCCAGTCTCCAGATGACATGGTGACAGCCCAAAATGCCATCTACAGGTACAGTAGAGCATTTACTTACAGATTAATACTCGCTGTCCCTCTGTTGGCAATAAAATGCAGACATTTATTGGGGTATTCTTTCACCTACACTGGCATCACATACCCACAGTTTGATGCACAATAAATGTGCACCATATTGAAAAAGGTGGAAACAAGTGGACGTGTCATGAAAACACAACCTTGATGTGCAAATCTATCGGCCACTACTACAGTGCCGAGGAAGTGAATGCTGACCACATTATTTATGTAATCACTGTGTTAATGTCATGAACATAATAATGGTAGAACTTCGGTGTTTGTGCTCTGCTGTTTGTGGTTCACTAGAGCAATTGTTTTATATATATATATATATATATATATATATAATCCATCCAGGTGCTTTTAATTTAATTTGACAAACAAAGACGGTGGCGGAAGATATTACAAACACTACACATTTTCACTCATGGTGCCAACATAACACTGAATTCACTCATGGTAACAGCAACATAACGCTTATCTAAACTGACTAAACCAACTGAACTACAAAAACACAATAAATCAGTAACACTAGCAACACTGCTAAACTAACATGAACCACAATAACTTTTTAAACCCCCAAACTCCCATGGGGCATTGCAGCACTATGTCCACTGTTTATCTACAATTGCTGATTTCTCCAAAAATACGTGTCCTATCAACTTTCCATTTTCGCAGCGTTCATCCTTGACCCAAAATACATAAGCATGACAAACTCTCCCTGGTTTTTTGCATGATTGAAGCCATACACACACACACACACACACACACAGACCACTTGACTGTTGTAATATAGATGAGCACCAAAACCATCCATGAACTTGTACTACTTAGTCTTTGAGGACTTGTCATTTCATCTAAAATACAGAAATAGTTTTGTTTAATATCAAAATGCATACTGATTAATTAATTTGTGCTCACAAGGTATCATGAGGAAAACCGGAACTTTGCACATGGAGAGTATAAGTTTGGTCCCATCTTCATGAGACTGTGTTATGAGTTTAGTCTCGAAACGATGGGAATTGCTACGCTTACTGATGAGGTAAATTATTGCAATACTCATGAAATAACTAACTGCATATTGAGGTTAAATGATTTGAGGCTGATATCATTTTCTCTCATTTATTCAAACAGAATATGAGAGGATTTTTCAATGATGTGACTTCCTTTAACATTGGTATTGACATGCTATTCACGAAAGGTGAATATGAAAGTAAGTGACAGATTCTCTTGGAAGGGAATACCATTTTTTTTTTTTTTTTTTACATACACTCCCGTTAATTATTCATGATAGTGTTTTGAAGAAAAGTTTGCATTTTTGGTGGTTAACTGATTTTAAAGTGGATATGACACTTAAAGACAACATAGTCTTATTACATGTAACAAAGGTTATATAATTCGGTCAACCTAAGCGTTTTGATAAAATGGACGCGGTTCTCCCGTTATATACGACATTTGAACATCCTGCCACTGAAAAATGTGCACGCCCCGTAACCAGCTTCCCGCTAAGCACCAAACCTGAAATACGTCACTGCGTGTAGACCGTATCAGCTTGCGCGCTTGGCAGCTGTTGTTTACACTTTTTTTAGCCACAGAAACTTTGATTAAACACAGCTCTTAGGAACTTGTTTGTCGATATGCCTGACCAGTGTGTCACAGCATATTGTACAAACACAAGGGCAAAAGGTTTTAGCCTTTTCAAGTCCAGGCAGATTGATCGAAAGCCGCGGTGTTGTGCGATGCACGAAATGTCAGGCTGCCGCTCGCACACCCGCATTTGCCCCCGACAGCAGACACTTTCCTCTACTGTCTCCATGTTCTCGCTCCGATCACAGGAACACCTAAAATGTCAACCCCAAATAATATGTTCACAATAATCTTGAAATGGTCAAGGAACTTGTAAAAATATCCGTGCAATACGTAGTAAACACGTTGGCAGCATGTTTACTGTTGTTTTCAGCTATCTTTTTTGAAGCTTTCGCCGTCTATTTCCTATTCTTTCGTGAAAATAACGTAACTAAACACGGATGAATGCAATGCCAGGCACTCGAAAACAGCAAAAACCCAAAGATAATGACAGTAGTCCGCAAGTAGTAGCTACACTATCGCAGCTCCAGAAAAATAACAAAGGCAGTAAACAGACGCTAGAATCGAAAATGCTATAATTATAGTGTTATAAATAGCAGCAACAAAAATCAAAGCCAAAACCATTCCGTATTCTGCAGCCTTTCAAAATCCATCGGAATTGGCACGTCTCTTGCCTCTGCTTCGGCTCCGTCATAAGCACCGTCAGCATTATTTTCCCTGCCAGAATGCTCCTCTTTTGAATGTTCGTCTGAAAGATACGGCTCAAATCTGTAGGGTCTAATCACTGCTGCGACATCCTCAGGATCAGAATCAGTCTCGAATTCCTCACAGAAATAATCCACACTTGAAGAGGAGTCAGAAAAGTTCTCGATCTCGTCACTGTCCATGCTGAGGTCTGTCTGTTCCTGTTGTCAATATAACAAAGACGGGACTCTACACGCTATGACGTCACGGCATCACATGACCGCTGATGGAATGCTGCCAGTGCGCTTTCCAAGAAACACACTTTTGAGAAGCTGTACAAACTTTATTTCTCAGTGATAATGATTAAAACCACTTTCAACTTACTATACTGTATGTATATTTTTTATATTTATATCAGTTTTACCTAAATTTTTAGGTGTCATATCCACTTTAAACAATAACTATAGACCTTTTGACAGCTTTGATTTAATTGTTATTGTTGTAGTAATCTGTATTACTGAGGTTTACTAGTCGTGCACAGCTACTACAAGTTTGAAACAACTGTAGTTTGTCTTCTTTTAGTCCATTTTGAATTTGCACACTCGGGGGGGAGGGGCTTTTTTTCTTTACATTGTTTCTTTGCAAGGGTCATATTATGCACCTTTTCACCAACGTACCATATTTTACTGAATAGAAGTCACACATTTATTACCTTTTTTTTCACTGCAACTTATATTTTGAAGCAATTTCATGTCAATATACTGCATTATCAGCTGCGGCCACAAGCTGGCACTGTCTACAAGTGTGCTAACTGTACACTCCTCTTGTACACTTAGCTGAATGAGGAGGACGGATTGAGTCTTAAGGTCTGTACACACTGAGCCGACAGTCAGCTATCTGGTCCCTTCAGGAGATGATGATGCAAGTCAGCTCAGTGTGTGACATACTGTCAGCTCATCTGCACTCTCTGGCAGCGGGTTTTTCACCGATTCAGCATGTTGAATCTGCGATGAACTGTGATGACCATCTGCTGTTGTCTCTGGAGTATGTTCAAATACTTTTTGGGGCAGTGGGAGCTGGACATCAACCAACTCACAGTTGGTCAGTGTGTCCACCATAAACATGAACTTACCTTTACAGAATGAGCCTGTACTGAGCACACAGTAGATGAATTGTGCTGCTAAAGAGAGTAGGACAGCTAGACTAAGGTAAGGCTAATTGTATAACGCGCCTTTTTAAAAAGTTTATTTACATTTAATGAAGTAAATGCACACACATTTAGGTCCACATTGAAGCAGTTCATGCATCTGGGCACTTCTAATATTATTTCTATCTGTCCAGTAGTGACAAGAAGCAGTTTGTTGTTTGTTTTGCTTTGTACAGTAGCATTAATTACTACAATAGCTTCTGCTTGATAATGCAGTATTTGAGTGATTATTAGTGCTGTCATGAAATTAAAAAGATCCACCTCCAATGTGTTGTGGTGGACCACAACACCAGATCAGACCACAGAACAGATCCATAAGAAATATTCTATGTCTGGTAAACAAGCGGTTTCTCATTGGGAATTTTGTCACGTGTGCGAGTACTCATTGAACACAAGCATGAATATAGTCAGTGCTTCCTTTTTTGTTTTTCTTTTTTTTTTTTGCAGCCTAGAGTGATATTTTTTTGCAAATTCTTGGGGTCCTCCTGTTACCACTGCTCTGCTGTGGTCTTATTTTGATTTAAAAGTACACAATCCAACCAAAAAAAAAAAAAAAAGAGAACAGTTCATGGACATCATTGCATGTCCAATATTACCATGACATTCATGTTCATGATAAACATATGGAAACTTTAATAACTGCAAAAAGTGAATGAAAACAAGTTGTGCAGAACACGACCCATTTGACTAACTAAACACTAACTATAGTTAATGTTTTTTGTTTTTCTACCCTCTGAGATTGCAGTGACCTGTTAATGTTTCTAATAGATGCCCTGGAGGTACTCCAAACTATGAAGAGTCAAGGTGTACCATTCAATAAGGACACTTTCACACTTGCCTGTGGGACCTGCTACAAAATGGTAACAGTCAAATACTTATACATTCTACAGATTTTTGTGAGTTTTTTTTTTTTTTTGCATTAAAGCCTAAAGGCCTTTACAGACTAATGGTGAGAAAGTAAAGGTGATCATTTCTCATTTTTCAAACATATGTTCATTGAGCCTTTCACATCACTGGCCATCTGTATTTGTTTCTCAGATCAGGTTAGGGTCCAACCCCAACATTTTGTTGTTACCTTACATGCAGTATTTACAGGCAGGTTTTCTTTTCAGAAGTTCAAAATCTGTACTGAACCACAATGTGCATTGATTCATTGCTGCTCTGATTCAGTCGGTTCTCTTCAGTCCTGAGCAAGACTATTAATCAGGCTATCAATTGATTCCACAAGTCTCACAGCATTGTCCACCATATCAAGGTCAAAAAGCCTTTCCTCACCAAAAAAGGCACCTAAGCTGCTGGTTTCCACAACCCAACTGGACATCCGGTCCATGCAAGTATTAAACCGTGTAAGACCCAGAGCACATCCCTGTGGAACGCCAGAATTCACAGGGAAAAATTAATTCTTTCAGGGGTGAAACTGTATAAATAATAATAATTCCTGCTGACATATTATCAATATTAGTGGCTATAAGGTTTCCCAGATATTTCCATATTTCTTGATATGAGGGGGACCAGCTTCTCATGCATAATGCAGCATCATAATTACAGGCTTTCTTAAAGTAAAAATAAATAAATACATGCTGAGCTTCTGTGTTTGCACTGCATTTGTAACTGTGGTTAGCGGGGCAGTGTATGCTAACCGCTTTTTTAAGTAAGATACCCGTCATTACACAGACAGGCCATGTCTTTGTTAAGTGTACTAAGTCTGGCATAAATTGGGATTCACACCAAACCCTGAAATCTAATAATATCACAAAAATTAAATCACAGTGCTATTGGGAAAACCCTTTCAGCTCGATATCATCAAATCACTCATCGTGCGTAAAGGCCTTTATGGTTCCTTTTGAACACAATTCATCTTTTCATTGTTTGGATGAGCTGTTCTATTTTGACCAGAACACACCAGAGTCCTTCAGGTTGTGCATTGATCTAATAGAGAACGGACAGAACAAAGAACCAGTTTTCCCCAGACATGCTTACTACTTTGCTGTTGCATTGGCAATTCGACAGGTTAGTTCAGCCTTCTGCACAACCTCACTGTGTGGGTAAGATGCAACTGTTATCTGTAATATGTTTTATTCTTTTTTGTTGTTCCAGAATGACATTGAAAAGGCTCGGTCATTCTATTCCCAAATTATGAACAAAGAGAGCAGATTGTGTCAAAATCTCAACGTAAGAATGCATCATACAACTTTTGCAATTGTTTGGTTTCAGCGTTGCTCCAAAATCATTATACTTGTTTTTGTGATTTAGGTGATGATTCTAGTAATTGCGGGTGCAATACTGGAGGTCATTTCCTTCTTGTCTACAGCAGTGTTGCCAAAAGGGTCTTCATTTGTGAAGAAGGTGTTGTTTTCTCAAGAGGTGGTAAGTAACATCCCTGACTGCTCTGCTGTGGTCTTATTTTGATTTAAAAGGTACACAGTCCATTTCTTGGTATATCAAGTGTATCTGAAATACTGTTCTGTGAAGCAATCTTTTCAGTCTTCATGAATTTCATGTAGTTTAATTGTTCTGAGTTAATGCATAATTTGGTTTACAATTAAAAGGAAAATCATACCATGTCCTACTTCCACATCATATTTTGTTATTTCAACATGATCATTGACGGTTCAAATGAAAGGTTGAAACTAAGATCAGTTAAATATGCACTAATTTTGAGATTTGTTCTTCCAGGAGATGTTGAAAATGTATCAGTAGATGAAAATTTAATTTGGTTTCTGGGGCCCCACAAGGCGCTAGACCCCGGCTCCTCGAATTTTTCTTGGATTTCACAATTTTCATTTCACAGCCCTGTATAAGCCGCTGCTTTTTTCAGGTGCTTTGAACACTGCAGCTTAAACAATGATGCGGCTAATTTATGGATTTTTACAGCCTTTCTCATAAGTCGAAATACGTCAATGCTGTCCATTGATTGGCTGAAAACTGTGTTCCTCATGTGGAGTAAATACACACATTAACGTCTCATTTACCACAGACACCAGGCGACTCTGGCTGTACGCAATGAAATTATCTCATGATACAGGAAGAAAAAAAGTTAAAATTATTCAATTTTGCCTCCGCGTTGAGTGAAGAGGCCGAAGGACACCGTGCACACACTGGATGCTGCGCTCATCAATATTTACATGTAACACCTTCAGAAAAAAAGCATTTATGATACGTATTTAATTAAAAGTTTAAAAAATCTTTCTGTCTTACATCTTCCTTTGTAAATATCTCATGTAACAACATGGACACCTGCGGCTCATACACAATAAATTTTGCAGAGTAAAATTTACTCTGCTGGGATAACATTTGGTCCTAGTCCAAATAGAGTTAAATATACTCTATCACAGTGCTAAATCAACTCTTATTGGAGTAGAAACGTGATTTGACAAGACAGTAGAGCTGATTTCACTCTTTAATAAAGTGTATTTTACTCTGTTTACACTGGGACCAAATGTTATCTGGGCAGAGTAAATTTTACTCAGCAAAATTTACTGTGTAGACAAGTGCAGCCTGTTTATGTCCAATTATTGGTTTTTTTTTTTTTTCTTCTTTCATTTTAAAATTGATGGGCGCAGCTTATATTCAGGTGGGCTCTATAGTCCGGAAATTATAGTAACAAACAAATCAAAGGTCTACATATCCAGATTCAGCGTGTACTCACGTTGTTTCAAACATGAGTATGTTTGTACTCCCATTTAAAACATTTAAAAATGAGAATGGAGTAATAGCAGGAGCTACATATAGTGGGATCCTTTATGCTGCGTTTACACGTAACGGTAAGTCACGAATGCCACGAAGTACATTCTTGGCCGCTGATCACGAATGTGATTTGAGGCAGAGGCGTCAGGCATCCTCAGGAACTGCTGCAACCTGTTACCACACGTTACAATTAATGGCACGTGTTGCTGACGAATTATCAGGAACCATTACGCATGGTCAAGAATAATGTTCCGCGCAATTGCGCGTAACAGCGCATCGTTACATTCTGTCATGTTGTGAATGAGGCGAATTGTCTCCACACACACACATCCATAATCATCCATCAGCTGCTGAACAGTTCAGGTCGCTCCAGTTTGCTCCTCAAAATCCACAGCAGAAAAACTTTGTGATTGCATGCTTAGTTGGGCTGTGTGCCATGGAGTGGAGCAGAGAGGAGGAGGAGACAGAGAGAGCCAGATGTGTGGCTCCACGCGGCTCTTGTCTCGCACGTTTTCCCAAACATCAGGCACAGCAGCAGCAGGTGGAACACCTGCAGGAGCACGCTGAGGATCATTGGAATGAAACTTTTAGCTGAGTTGGTGTCACTGTCCTTCTTTGGCATACTGCAGCAATGAAACTGAATGCGGTGCAGCAGGGTTTAATTGTGTGCATGTCAGAGAAGAATGCTGTCACGCTCTATTAGGGATCACCACTAATGAAGACAGATCAACACGCTCAGTTGTGACTTCCACGACATGAGGCGAAATGAGGGTGGTGCGTGACATTCGTGGAAGATTTTTTTTGACAGCCAAAAACATGCGCCACGAAAAACACTCACTATTAAGAAACCTATTCAGATGCATTATCATCAATCATCATCAATTTTATTTATACGAGGTCTCTTAGACAATAAACCGACCCTTTTATTTTTTTTTTTAACTATATGGATTTGAATGACATGCGATTACACCAATCATGCTTGAACCCTCGTGCGCATGCGTGAGTTTTTTCACGCGTGTCGGTGACGTCATTTCCCTGTGGGCAGGCCTTGAGTGAGATGTGGTCCCGCCCTCTCGGCTGAATTCCTTTGTTTCACACGCTGCTTGAGACGGCGCGCGTTGCTTTATCAAAAAATTTTCTGGACCTGTGAGGAATATCCGAGTGGACACTATTCGAGAAATTAAGCTGGTTTTCTGTGAAAAGTTTAACGGCTGATGAGAGATTATGGGGTGTTTCTGTCGGTGTAAGGACTTCCCACGGAGCGGGACGTCCTGCAGCGCTTCCAGGCGATGTCGTCGGCCTGTTTCGAGCTGAAAACATCCTAATTTAAGGCTTAATTCACCCAGGACATCGTGAGAGAACAGAGAAGATTCAGAAGAGGCCGGCATGAGGAATTTATGCGGACATTCCACTGTTTAAGGACATTTTTTTAATGAAACACGTACGCGCAAATTCGCCGAGTCGTTTCCGTGACGACTCGGCAAATCTGTGTGCGCCGCGACAGGAAAAACACCTCTGTGTTGAAAACCATTTGTAGAATTCAGGCGGCTTTTAATGGCTTTCAACAAGTGAGTAACTGAGAAATTGTTTAACAGCTTGGGCATGTTCCAACTTGCCCGTTAAGATTTCCAACGGAGGTGTTTTTCCTGCCGCGACCCCCCGCGGTCGGGTCCAGCCCGACATGCGACTCTGCCCGCACGTTCTTTCATTACAAAATGACCGTTAACAATGGAATGTCCGAATAAACTCCTCATGCCGACTTCTTCTGAAAGTTCTCTGTTCTCTGACGACTTACTGCGTCAACAGAGCCTGAAATGTGGAAGTTTTCAACTTGAAACGGCGAGACGCTGCCGCCTCGAAGCGCAGATCGCCGTCAGGCGCCGTGGACCGTCCTTAAAGCGACACTACCAGACCAAAATCTCTCATCAGCCGTTAAAATTTTTACCGAAAACCAGCTGAATTTATCGAATGGTGTCCACTCAGTTGTGCCTTACAGTTTTGAAAAAATTTTTATCAAACAAAGCAACAGTCTCTGAGCCATTCCTAAACAATGAAAAAAATCGACGAGCGGGTGGACGACTCCTCACTCAAAGACTGCCCACAGGCGAATGACGTAACCGACAGGAGTGAAAAAACTCTCGCATGCCCACGAGGGTTCAAGCATGTCTGATGTAATCACACGTGATTCAAATCCATATGGTTTTTGAAAAAAATAATAAGGTCGGATACTTTTCTAATAGACCTCGTATAGTGCCAAATCACAACAAACAGTTGCCCCAAGGTGCTTTATATTGTAAGGCAAGGCCATACAATAATTAGGTAAAAACCCCAACGGTCAAAACGACCCCCTGTGAGCAAGCACTTGGCGACAGTGGGAAGGAAAAACTCCCTTTTAACAGGAAGAAACCTCCAGCAGAACCAGGCTCAGGGAGGGGCAGTCTTCTGCTGGGACTGGTTGGGGCTGAGGAAGAGAACCAAGAAAAAGACATGCTGTGGAGGGGAGCAGAGATCAATCACTAATGATTAAATGCAGAGTGGTGCATACAGAACAAAAAGAGAAAGAAACACTCAGTGCATCATGGGAACCCCCCAGCAGTCTAAGTCTATAGCAGCATAACTAAGGGATGGTTCAGGGTCACCTGATCCAGCCCTAACTATAAGCTTTAGCAAAAAGGAAAGTTTTAAGCCTAATCTTAAAAGTAGAGAGGGTGTCTGTCTCCCTGATCCGAATTGGGAGCTGGTTCCACAGGAGAGGAGCCTGAAAGCTGAAGGCTCTGCCTCCCATTCTACTCTTACAAACCCTAGGAACTACAAGTAAGCCTGCAGTCTGAGAGCGAAGCGCTCTATTGGGGTGATATGGTACTATGAGGTCCCTAAGATAAGATGGGACCTGATTATTCAAAACCTTATAAGTAAGAAGAATTATTTTAAATTCTATTCTAGAATTAACAGGAAGCCAATGAAGAGAGGCCAATATGGGTGAGATATGCTCTCTCCTTCTAGTCCCCGTTAGTACTCTAGCTGCAGCATTTTGAATTAACTGAAGGCTTTTGAGGGAACTTTTAGGACAACCTGATAATAATGAATTACAATAGTCCAGCCTAGAGGAAATTAGAGGTCATCCATGTCTTTATGTCTGTAAGACAATCCTGCAGTTTAGCTAATTGGTGTGTGTCCTCTGGCTTCATGGATAGATAAAGCTGGGTATCATCTGCGTAACAATGAAAATTTAAGCAATGCCGTCTAATAATACTGCCTAAGGGAAGCATGTATAAAGTGAATAAAATTGGTCCTAGCACAGAACCTTGTGGAACTCCATAATTAACCTTAGTCTGTGAAGAAGATTCCCCATTTACATGAACAAATTGTAATCTATTAGATAAATATGATTCAAACCACCGCAGCGCAGTGCCTTTAATACCTATGGCATGCTCTAATCTCTAATAAAATTTTATGGTCAACAGTATCAAAAGCAGCACTGAGGTCTAACAGAACAAGCACAGAGATGAGTCCACTGTCTGAGGCCATAAGAAGATCATTTGTAACCTTCACTAATGCTGTTTCTGTACTATGATGAATTCTAAAACCTGACTGAAACTCTTCAAATAGACCATTCCTCTGCAGATGATCAGTTAGCTGTTTTACAACTACCCTTTCAAGAATTGAGAGAAAAGGATTAAATCACATTACGAATGTCAGAAATGTGCCAAGAATGACACAAATGTGACATTCATAACGTATCCTACCTATGTGAAAACGCACCATTAATCATGTTGCAGATTACAGGAAGTAGTTATTTTAAGTCAGAAGTTTTGGTGTTTAAGTGTTCTTCATTGTGAAAACATTAACGTAGCTGTCGGGTGATTCAGTGGCGTCTCACAGTAATCTGTTTCACAGCTGGATGCACTGCACGTGCTGAGTAAGGATGGGCCATACCAGATGGAGGTGGAACACTTAACGGCTCAGCTGAAACAGGCTGGACAGGTGAGCCAGCAGACGCTGGATGAGCTGCTGTGCCAAACACCCAAAGGGAAGAGGAAGCCGCTAGCAGCAATGCATAGGAGGAACCCCGGCCGAAGAACTGTGAAGCCTTTACATTACACTTTGCTGTCAGATTGACAACCAACGGCTGCCATCATCAACTCTGCAGTGTTAATTTAAACACTGTACAATGGTTATCACCAGAGGTTGTCACAGTTTTAAGTTACACCTCTCCTGTCTGATTTTCATCCTTCTGCACTCTGGATTCTGGTTGTTTTTTTGTTTTTTTTATTTCCCCAACTTTATCCAGAAGGAAAACAGCTGCTTATGGAAAATGTTCAGAGGGAACCTTAAGCTCCAAATAGTTGTTTCTTTATGGGCCACATATAAATGAGTGATTTGCGAAATGTGTGAATGAATGAAGAATAAATGTCAGTAATAAAGTCATACTTAGTTTATAATTTGTTGTGTCCGTCTGTGTGGGCTTGGCTGCTGTACACTTGCCATCGAGTGTGGCTGAGGAGCTGGAGGTGTGGGATGAGCTTCTTATTCTGCTGCCACCATGACTTAGACTCCAATAACTCTGTGGTGATGGCGGCAGAGAACACTGGACAAACTGCTGGACATTATGGATGATGCCAGTCACCCTCTACACACCATCATCAGCAACCAGAGGAGCATCTTCAGCCACAGACTGCTCTTTCCCAAATGCAGGACCAACAGACTGAAAAACCCCTTTGTCCCTCAGACTGTACAACTGGAGGAGGAGTAACAGGAAGACAGGGGCTGGGAAGGAGAGGAACAGTAGGAGCCAGTAAACCAGTAGGGATCACTATGTCTGATCACTATGTATTATGTATCTACGTATATGTATATTTATATTTGCAAACTGTTTTTACTTTTCACTTTTTGTCAAGTACAAATGTTTGCAGCTGTGTCCAAATGTGAACAAATACCAGGTATGGGAGCATGCATTGGTATCACCACACAGGACCACCTTAGGATCTGGATGGTAACCAGACAGGCAGAAGAGCGGTCCATCCCCACCTCCCAAATGTGGTATTAGTTACTGGGTGTTGACCCCAGTGGCTGGAGAAAGCCATGTTCCACCAGGCAGCTGCAGATGGATCCTTAATTCAGAGGGGTATGTGTGGACTGGTTGTTTGTCTTGGTGGTTTTCTTCCAGGAGAAAAGGTGGTTGTGTAGTGTGGTGATGTGGTAACATGTACCACGAGCTCATGCTCCCTGACCTGACCTCTCAGGATGTTCATATTTAAGGTGGGAAAACTGGAATCTAAAGTAACCAATGGACTGGAGGCTGAATTTCTACAAAGACAAAAACACGTTTTGCCATAAAGTGTCCTGTCAGAATTGTCAGAGGATTTAAGTGACATCTTAAAGGAAAGGTCCTGAGCCCTCTCATTCATTATTTTTGTTCCCAAAACACTGGAAGTCAGATTCTGGTCTTTGCAGATGATGCCAAGATTTCACTGAGTAGACCGACAGGTTACAGCAAGGTTTGGATGTCCTGCAGAACTGGTATTGAGAATGACGATCAGAAGTTACTTGTAAGTGGTGTCATCTAGCAAACAAGTTTAAGTTAACTGGGTTTGCCAGTCACACTGTTGATTTATGAAATCTAAGGTTCCATCTTTGACCTCAACACTTCTGGTCTTCCTCCTCTGCTGCCTGTTAAGACTCCATTATTCACTGAAAAGCAACACGCTTGCACCAACACCCTGCTGGACAGTTCTGGTGGTTGGTGTTAATCTGGACTTCAACTGATGCAGGAGGGAACCTATTTGTCTGGATGCTCTGCTTGACAAACTTTATGCAGAATAATCTTCCCCCATTCAAACCTTCTCATGTATCTGGGTTTGGGACTGACATTCAGAAATGAACTGGTTTGTGCTCCCTGGTGGATGAGTCCAATACAGTCCAAGTCACTCAATATGTGTTGGACTTCATTTATATCAATCATGAGGAAACACAAACAACATGGTGCTGTGTGGTAAATCTATCTGGAGTAGAGCACGAGTTTAATGATAAAGCTTCCGGAATTATACAATAATGACCTCTTCATCACAAAATTTAAAAAGTCAAAATCAAGTTCGTCACTGTCAGGCTTGCATTGCTGAGTATGGCAAGAACAACGTTAGAACTGAGTTTGTCACCAATGGACTGACGTGTCTTGGAATAATTTGTCATTTTAATTCAAAGAATCTTTATTGACACAAGAAATGTTTACATTGTTAACACAACTAAGAAATATAACTAAGGAAAAAAGTAGCTTTATAAAGTTTATAGGATCTATTTTCCACATTATTCATTACACCTCAATTTTTTAAATGTAAGGGCAAAAAAAAAAAAAATCTAAAGTCTGTGGTGTGGTTGGTGGGGGGGGGGGGGGTGCTAGGAGACACTGAACTGTCACTCTATGATGCTTTATGACCAAGATTCGAAAGTTTTGTTGTCTTTGATCCTGCTGCCAGTTTGTGGTTGTTGGATGATCAGACACAGTTTGGTTGTAAACACAAACTGTTGATTTCTTGGTGCATCATCAACAACAAAATCAGTTTGTCTCCAGTTTCAAATTCAACAAACATCACAACAGGTGAAGTAATTTTGAAACCTTTGGTTCTACCTCAGTGCGTGTTTTTATTTGAGCTGTTGCTGCTGATGAGAATCTGAAATCATTTTATAATTAATCATTTAAAGACAGGATTGTAGGTGTCATATTGTTGCCTTCAGTGGAACCGATTAGGTCAAAATTGATGTCTTGCTCATGGACTATATTCTTCAGTTTTCTGTGTGTTTGTGTGGCTGTGACTTATTTTATTATTTATTTATGTATTTAATGTTCTCGATTGCAAACAAGCACTGGTCGAAGCTGAAGTTCAAAACTCAACAGTCTGCAAAGCAGAAGTCCATGTGGATCAAACTGTGAATCACTTTGCTTTCACACAAAATGCAATCCATGACCATAGTCACCAAAATTCATCAACTCTTCTCAGTTACTAGTTCACCACCTGCAAAACACTATACTTTACTGCATGTTTTTCAAATGCTAACACACTTAGTGCAGCAGATAAGTGAATATTTACTGAGGGATCCTTCAAATGGTGATGCAAGCACCAAATTTGGCACACATACTCCTTAGACATTACTCTTTTAAAAATGCCGGGTACCCACGTGAAATTTCAATAAGCGGCCAAGAATGGGTCAATTGAAGTATTACACGGGTCAAAATTTAAAAATGCTCCAATCTTATTTAAAGGTATTCTATATTATTTGTCTGATCATAAAGATTCCAAAAAGGTATAGTTTGGACTATCTATGAATGAATGTTCTGGAGTTATGGGGTAAAAACAAAAAAATTTTAACTATTAGAGAAAAAATTACTCATAACCATCCCAAAGACATATCGTTATCTTTGGCTGCTTTCAGTGATGCTGGTATTTGGTTAGACTCTTTCTCTCCGATTGTTCTGTCTGAGTTATTTTCATTAGTTACTTCCTCCAAACCATCAACATGTCTATTAGACCCCATTCCTACCAGGCTACTCAAGGAAGCCCTACCATTAATTAATGCTTCGATCTTAAATATGATCAATCTATCTTTATTAGTTGGCTATGTACCACAGGCTTTTAAGGTGGCAGTAATTAAACCATTACTTTAAAAAGCCATCACTTGACCCAGCTATCTTAGCTAATTATAGGCCAACCTCCAACCTTCCTTTTCTCTCAAAAATTCTTGAAAGGGGAGTTGTAAAACAGCTAACTGATCATCTGCAGAGGAATGGTCTATTTGAAGAGTTTCAGTCAGGTTTCAGAATTCATCATAGTACAGAAACAGCATTAGTGAAGGTTACAAATGATCTTCTTATGGCCTCGGACAGTGGACTCATCTCTGTGCTTGTCCTGTTAGACCTCAGTGCAGCTTTTGATACTGTTGACCATAAAATGTTATTACAGAGATTAGAGCATGCCATAGGTATTAAAAGCACTGCGCTGCGGTGGTTTGAATCATATTTATCTAATAGATTACAATTTGTTCATGTAAATGGGGAGTCTTCTTCACAGACTAAGGTTAATTATGGAGTTCCACAAGGTTCTGTGCTAGGACCAATTTTATTCACTTTATACATCCTTCCCTTAGGCAGTATTATTAGAAAGCATTGCTTAAATTTTCATTGTTATGCAGATGATACCCAGCTTTAGCTTTATCTATCCATAAGCCAGAGGACACACACCAATTAGTTAAACTGCAGGAATGTCTTACAGACATAAAGACATGGATGACCTCTAATTTCCTGCTTTTAAATTCAGATAAAACTGAAGTTATTGTACTTGGCCCCACAAATCTTAGAAACATGGTGTCTAACCAGATGGCATTACCCTGACCTCTAGTAATACTGTGAGAAATCTTGGAGTCATTTTTGATCAGGATATGTCATTCAATGCGCATATCAAACAAATATGTAGGACTGCTTTTTTGCATTTGCGCAATATCTCTAAAATTAGAAAGGTCTTGTCTCAGAGTGATGCTGAAAAACTAATTCATGCATTTATTTTCTCTAGGCTGGAGTATTGTAATTCATTATTATCAGGTTGTCCTAAAAGTTCCCTGAAAAGCCTTCAGTTAATTCAAAATGCTGCAGCTAGAGTACTGACAGGGACTAGAAGGAGAGAGCATATTTCATCCATATTGGCTTCTCTTCATTGGCTTCCTGTTAATTCCAGAATAGAATTTAAAATTCTTCTTCTTATTTATAAGGTTTTGAATAATCAGGTCACATCTTATCTTAGGGACCTCATAGTACCATATCACCCCAATAGAGCGCTTCGCTCTCAGACTGCAGGCTTACTCGTAGTTCCTAAGGTTTTTAAGAGTAGAATGGGAGGCAAAGCCTTCAGCTTTCAGGCTCCTCTCCTGTGGAACCAGCTCCCAATTCGGATCAGGGAGACAGACACCCTCTCTACTTTTACGATTAGGCTTAAAACTTTCCTTTTTGCTAAAGCTTATAGTTAGGGCTGATCAGGTGACCCTGAACCATCCCTTAGTTATGCTGCTATAGACTTAGACTGCTGGGGGGTTCCCATAATGCACTGAGTATTTCTTTCTCTTTTTGCTCTGTATGCACCACTCTGCATTTACTCATTAGTGATTGATCTCTGCTCTCTTCCACAGCATGTCTTTTTCCTGATTCTCTCCCCTCAGCCCCAACCAGTCCCAGCAGAGGACTGCCCCTCCCTGAGCCTCGTTCTGCTGGAGGTTTCTTCCTGTTAAAAGGGAGTTTTTCCTTCCCACTGTCGCCAAGTGCTTGCTCACAGGGGGTCATTTTGACCGTTGGGGTTTTTCTGTGATTATTGTATGGCTTTTGCCTTACAATATCAAGCGCCTTGGGGCAACTGTTTGTTGTGATTTGGCACTATATAAATAAAATTGATTTGATTTGATTTAAAAACAGCAAGAACAGTGACAAAGGTCAATTTCAATTTGTACAGGGGTCAAAAGTTAAAGTTGCTCCAATTTTGGTAAAAAAAAAGTGATGCAAATTATTACTTGGGTGAATACGGTTTTTAAAAGGAATAGTTTGCATCATGTATCATGCTTAGTTATCATGTTACAGGGTAGCATATGTCACATGTCATAGAATCCAATGGATGCTGATATTGTTTAACCTTTACTTTGCAAACCAAGCACGCAACACAGTCAAAACTATTCCATTTATTAATCCTATTAGCTCAACCAGTAATTTGCACCACTTTTTACCAAAATTGGAGCAACTTTAACTTTTGACCCCTGTACAACCTTAAATTGACCTTTCTCAGTGTTCTTGCTGTTTTTACCCAATAACTCCAGAACATTCATTCACAGATAGTCCAAACTATACCTTTTTGGAAACTTTATGATCAGACAAATAATATGGAATACCTTTCAATATGATTGGAGCATTTTTAAATTTTGACCCCTGTGTAATACTTCAATTGATCCCTTGTTGGCCGCCTATTGAAAGTTCACGTGGGTACCTGGCATTTTTAAAAGAGTAATGTCTAAGGAGTATGTGTGCCAAATGTGGTGCTTGCATCACCATTTGAAGCATTTTTTCAGTTATCCGCTGCACTAACTTTGTTCCAAGCAGTTTAAAACACAATCTAAATAGAATGACGGGGACAAAACATGTTTCTGCTGCAGCCACATTGAAATCTGTAGAAAATCATGTTGAAATATTGACAATAAAAATAAATATAAAGATGATGTAATTCCAAACACAGCTGAGTGTAGTTGTCAGCTGAAAACCAATTCAGGTGATCTGTGTTTGGCATCATTCGAAACTATATAAAAAGAAGCGGCTTCTGATTGTTTCTCTTTTGGAAATATGGATCAAAGAGTAGCGGTTGGGGTTGGTAGAGAAAGAAGAGTGGCCAGGAGAGGGAGAGAAGGAAGGAAGGCCAAGAGCTGTGGTCTCCGATGACCTTATTCGGCCCACAGTGACTGACCATGTGCAAAATCATGGACTCTCCTTCCCAGCAAAACAACAGGTAAGACATGCATCCCACAATTACTGTATTGAACCAGATTTTACAAAAAAGTAATCTGTTTTTACATCAGCTGGCATTTTGGGAAATATATTGAAATATTTAGTTTTATATTGCTGTACTGTATGTAGTTTGCACAGATTACCACCTTCAGGACAGAGCAGCCCAGTTCTCACGGATGTCCAGGAAATACTCAAAAAAGATTTTACAGTCATAGGGGAGTTCGATTGCAGTTTCCCCTGTGTATGTGTGTAATAAATGTGGAATATATATATATATATATATTTTTTTTTTTTTTTTCTTTCTGAAATAACTGACAAAAAATAAGGTATTTTGGACCACTCTTCTTGACAAAACATCTCAGGTTTGTTGGTTTCTGAGCATGGACAGCCCTCTTAAAATCACACCACAGATTTTCAGTAATATTCAGGTCTGGGGACTGAGATGGCCATTCCAGAACGTTGTTCTTGTTCCTCTGCATGAATGCCTTAGTAGATTTTGAGCACTGTTTAGGGTCGTTGTCTTGTTGAAAGATCCAGCCCTGGCGCAACTTCAACTTTGTCACTGATTCATGAACATTGTTCTCAAGAATCTGCTGATATTGACTGGAATCCATGTGACCCTCAACTTTAACAAGATTCCCAGTACCTGCACTGGCCACACAGCATGATGGAACCACCTCCAAATTTTACTGTAGGTAGCAAGCCTTTTTCTTGGAATGCTGTGTTCTTTTTCAGCCATGCATACCGCCCCTTGTTATGTCGAAATAACTCAATTTTAGTTTCATCAGTCCACAGCATGTTATTCCAAAATGAAGCTGGCTTGTCCAAATGTGCTTTAGCATAACTCAAGCAACTCTGTTTGTGGCATGTACACAGAAAAGGCTTCCTCTGCATTACAGCATCTCTTTATGCAAAGTTTACTATATAGTTGAACAATGCACAGAGACACTATCTGCAGCAAGATAGTGTTGTCTGTAGGTCTGTGGGTTGACTATGACTGTTCCCACCATCCGTCACTTCAGCTTATCTGAGATTTTTCTTGGCCTGCCACTTCGGGCCTTAGCTAGTACTGTGCCTGCGGTCTTCCATTTCCTCACTATGTTCCTCACAGTGGAAACTGACAGCTGAAATCTCAGATAGCTTTTTTTATTCTTCCCCTAAACCATGATGTGGACCAGTCTGTTTTCAGGTCATTTGAGAGTTGTTTAGAGCCTCCCATGATGCCACTCATTAGAAAAAATGCAAATAGGGGAAACATTTGCAAATTGCCACGTTAAATTCCCTTTCTCATGATTGGATTCACCTGTGCAAGGTCAGGGGTCAATGAGCTTACCAAACCAATTTTGTGTTCCAATAATTAGTGCTAAATGTATTCAAATTAGTAAAACGACAAGGGTGCCCAAATTTATTCACCTGCCTAATTTTGTTTAAATAATTGTGCACTTTCTATAAATACTAGAAACTTCATTTCACTTCTCAAATATCAGGGTGTTCATCTGATATATATTTAACTGAAATTTCTGATCCAGACAACCAATGATTTATAAAGGAAAATCATCAGGGGTGCCCAAACCTTTGCATACAACTGAATTAAAAGTGCTACATTTGAGTTGTCTTTTCAGCTGCTCTCAGTTGTCCAGAATTTCCACACTGGTTACAGCCAGATCTGCATACATATGACTGACAAAATGACATCATTTGGGATATTGTATTTATACTGCATAAATTTTGTTACTTAATATTGTGAGATATGTTTCACTGACATTGTCCCCTCCTCCCCTTCCCCGGAGCTGTATGCCATAATACTCAAAAAAAAAAAAAAGATTTTATGGGGGAGTTCAATCGCAGTTTCCACTGTGTATGCATGTAATAAGTATGGAATATATACATTTACTATACTGACAAAAAAAAAAAAAATGAACTTTTCCTCAGTATTGTAATTTCTGAGCTGTACTTGTAATCCACAAGTCAAATAGGTTTTTAGTAGTACGTCAAGTGTCGAAACACTTAACACTAAGAGCCCACAAAAATTGGTAACTAATTTTTCAGAGTGGCACCTGGAGTCAGACAGGAGTCCATGAACAATTACACAAAGAACATTTAAAAATGTTTCAGTCTTGTTGGAAAAAAAAGGGAGCCGCTGTGGCAGTTGACAATTAAAATAAATGACTGAATGAATGAATAAATAAAAGTAGGTAAATAAGTGACAGATTTTTTTTTATCTAGAGTTAACCCATGTGTCATTGTGAACCTGCTTGTCTACATATGTTCTTAAAGTGTTCCTTCTGTACATTTAATAAAAGTGCGCCATTTGAGTTGTCTTTTCGGCTGCTTTCACTTATCCAGGATTTCCACATTGGATACAGCCAGATCCACATACGTATATTTATATTGTCAAAATTAAATCATTTGATATGCATTAAAATTAGTTTCTGAACCCTGTCAATCTAGTATGCATTTTAAAGTAAATGCAAATGTTGACCATCTGGAAAACCTGAGACAAAACATTTCAACTTGTCTTTTTTTTTTTTTTTTTTTTTAAGAGTATTTATTACAAATGAGTAATGTGAAAATGCAGAAAATTGATAAATGTAAAATAGAAATTGGCTCAACAAGAGGCCACACCTCACAAGTTAATTGATGTAGTTTGTAGTTTTGATCAACAGGTGGCAGTATAAATGCTTGGAAAGGCTTTGAGTGTTTGATCTCAAGGGGCCGCGTCTTTGTTTTCGTTCTGTGATTTTTTTTTTTTCCTTCTATGTTTCTGACCTTTAAAAAGGTGGACATGACTACGATTAATACTAATGTGGCGAAATGGAGTCTCGCTCCTGGGCTAGGGTTATTTGTTTATTTATCCTAATTAAAAACACTATAATTCAATTCCAATTTTAAAAGGACCGACAACACCACCCAGGGATATGGCCCTGGGACCAATCAAAGCCCAATTTATAAACAGAAGGCTGCGCAAGGTATGGGAAAGAGAGGTGCGCTTATCACAAGGTATATTTATTTTATCAAATTATCTTAAAAATACAAACACATTACAAATCTCTCAGTACTGCTTTTCACATTCACCTTGTATTACACAGCATTGTCTCATTCAATTTCAACCAGATCTTATATTGCGCTTAACTGAATTAAATTATTCAGCTTTCCATCAATATCCTATTGCACTTAACCGAGTTAAATTATTCAGCTTCAACCGAATTAATGTGGGTGAGCAAGAAACCAACTCAGACAAAAGAAACCAAATTAATACAAAAAAACACTGCAAACCAAAGCATGAACAGCAAAAAAAAAAAAAAAAAAACACAACCAAACATGCATCAAACTCAGCTGAGGAGGAATAACCCCTCACCCCACCACATCAATCACAGCAGGTGAAATAAATCCCGTGTAGTGCGCCAACAGCACCCGCAGAGGGCGCCCTCTGCAAACCAATATACACAGCTGTTGGCGACTGATGAAATGTGGACGAAGCAACGGCCCCTTAATAGGAGGCGGCGACTCAAACATACGATGGTTCCTTGTGCCTAAACAAAAAACAGGGGCAATTAGAGAAAAAAGAAAAAACCATATCAACTCAACCGGTGTAGTTGAAATCTTACCTGCCAGTGTAGGCGCATGCACCCGCGGACAGCAGAAGGAGGAGGAAAGAGCCCACAACAACTCAGGTTCCAAAGCAGAATTTAACATTAGCTGTGACACAGCATACAAGCCAGCAAAACCATGAACGAACTTACCACATGAGAGAGCCCCGAGCCCACGACGCATGCCCGACAACATGCACTCCTAACAACCAGAGATCAAACAAACCCTGAAACCCGAGACACATGCAATTAAATAATGCCAATGTCAACCGAGGCTACAGAAAAGCACAAAACTAACCTGCAATAACGACTGGAACACTCAGAGTCTAATGCAAATGTGGCCAAACAATTTCGCACAGAACCTGCAGCACACCGCTACCACAAGCCCACTCCAGGTGGTATATCTCTGTGAGCATGCCTTGCGAGCTTTAAAGACCCTGTTGGCACCGCCCATCTTCACCTTAAAGGTATGCCGAACACCAACATGCCACACTAGCAATTTTTTAAATCACTTGATCTGAGATAGTTCTTATACTTTGTATGTAACACAGATAAAGTGAGTGTTTGGTTTGATATGGTCATGCAGCATTGCATGATGGGAAAGGCATCAGTTGTTTAAAATTGTTCTTTACAGTAAAATATCTGTTAGGTACATGACAGTTTTTGTTGAAAGGACTTGTCATTATGGTGCCTGTCTAAAGGTTGTAGTTATGGTGTTTTATCGTTTGTGAGTACTATGAGTGTGTGTGGTAGGTGTGTGGAGTACAGTATGTTTAGCCACAGGAAGTCATACTTACCTGGCAGGGGTGATACCGTGATCAAGAAGGTTGTTCACCCAAAGTGAGGTTCAGTCATTGCACTGCGGCTGACTGACCTTTGTAAATTACCCAAATGTGAGAATCTCGACTGCATGATTTGTGGTAGTGGGGGGGATTGCGTTCGCGCTGACCCCTGACTTATTGTTAAAAGTAGATATTACTATGGAATCCTGTTTTTCGAGATAAATATGGACATGAAGCGCGTGGGGGTCCACAGATTCCAAGTTGGGTAGTTGGTGTTTATTAAGTAGGTAAGTGACATTTCTTTTCAATGATGGTAATAAATTATGAAAAGTTTGTATAATGTTTTTAACTGAAAGTGAATAATTGTATTTATTATTTGGCAGCACATTTTGTTGATGTCATGTTTTACAACTTGTAAGGTTGAGATATTTCCTTTGTTCAGAGCTTGTCTGGTTACCAGGGACTGATTAATGGTGATATCAATGTCCATTGTACACTGTTGTTACCTCATATCCCTAATTTCTCCAAAAGATATCAGTCCTATCAACTTTCCATTTTTGTGGTGTTCATCCTTGACCCATAGTGCAAAAGCATAACAAACGGCAAATGTCAGCTCTCCCCAGTTTCTCCATGTTTGAAGTTAAGTACACACACACACATACATACACACACAGGTCACTTGGCTTTAAATATATAGATAACAGGTCTTGCAAACTTTCTAGCCAACCAAGTTACAGTGAACATTACCATCTACCAATAAGTAGTCATTTTTGATACTGTGTACAGGTGCCAAGTCCCGTTGAATGACTGTGTGAACTCAACCAGACTGGGATATTCTATTTATACTGCATAAATATTGAGTTACTCAATATTGTGAAATATGTTTCACTGACACATTGTCCCCTCCTCCCCTTCCCCAGAACTGTATGCCATAATACTCAAAAAAGATTTTAAAGATTTTATAGTCATGGGGGAGTTCGATTGCAGTTTCCACTGTGTATGTACAGTAGTGTTCAGAATAATAGTAGTGCTATGTGACTAAAAAGTTTAATCCAGGTTTTGAGTACATTTCTTATTGTTACATGGAAACAAGGTACCAGTAGATTCAGTAGATTCTCACAAATCCAACAAGACCAAGCATTCATGATATGTACACTCTTAAGGCTATGAAATTGGGCTATTAGTAAAAAAAAAAGTAGAAAAGGGGGTGTTCACAATAATAGTAGTGTGGCATTCAGTCAGTGAGTTTGTCAGTTTTGTGGAACAAACAGGTGTGAATCAGGTGTCCCCTATTAAAGGATGAAGCCAGCACCTGTTGAACATGATTTTCTCTTTGAAAGCCTGAGGAAAATTGGACGTTCAAGACATTGTTCAGCAGAACAGCGTAGTTTGATTAAAAAGTTGATTGGAGAGGGGAAAACGTATACGTAGGTGCAAAAAATCTACAATGATCTCCAATGCTTTAAAATGGACAAAAAAAAAAACTAGAGACGCGTGGAAGAAAATGGAAAACAACCATCAAAATGGATAGGAGAATAACCAGAATGGCAAAGGCTCACCCATTGATCAGCTCCAGGATGATCAAAGACAGTCTGGAGTTACCTGTAAGTGCTGTAACAGTTAGAAGACGCCTGTGTGAAGCTAATTTATTTGCAAGAATCCCCTGCAAAGTCCCTCTGTTAAATAAAAGACGTGCAGAAGAGGTTACAATTTGCCAAAGAACACATCAACTGGCCTAAAGAGAAATGGAGGAATATTTTGTGGACTGATGAGCAAGCACTTGGCGACCTTCCCACTGTCGCCAAGTGCTTGCTCACAGGGGGTCGTTTTGACAGTTGGGGTTTTTCTGTAATTATTGTATGGCTTTGCCTTGCAATATGAAGCGCCTTGGGGCAACTGTTTGTTGTTATTTGGCGCTATATAAATGAAATTGATTTGATTTGATTTGATGAGAGTAAAATTGTTCTTTTTGGGTCCAAGGGCCGCAGACAGTTTGTGAGATGACCTCCAAACTCTGAATTCAAGCCACAGTTCACAGTGAAGACAGTGAAGCATGGTGGTGCAAGCATCATGATATGGGCATGTTTCTCCTACTATGGTGTTGGGCCTATATATCGCATACCAGGTATCATGGATCAGTTTGGATATGTCAAAATACTTGAAGAGGTCATGTTGCCTTATGCTGAAGAGGACATGCCCTTGAAATGGGTGTTTCAACAAGACAATGACCCCAAGCACAATAGTAAACAAGCAAAATCTTGGTTCCAATCCAACAAAATTAATGCCTCGCAGATGTGAAGAAATCATGAAAAACTGTGGTTATACAACTAAATACTAGTTTAGTGATTCACAGGATTGCTACAAAAGCAGTTTGAACATAACAGTTTTGAGTTTGTAGCGTCAACAGCAGATGCTACTATTGTTGTGAACACCCCCTTTTCTACTTTTTTTTTACGAATAGCCCAATTTCATAGCCTTAAGAGTGTGCATATCATGAATGATTGGTCTTGTTGGATTTGTGAGAATCTACTGAATCTACTGGTACCTTGTTTCCCATGTAACAATAAGAAATATACTCAAAACCTGGATTAATCTTTTTAGTCACATAGCACTACTATTATTCTGAACACTACTGTATGTAATAAGCGTGGAATATATACATTTTTTCTTTCTGAAATAACTGACAAAAAATATAAAAATAATGAACTTTTTCCTCAGTATTGTAATTTTTGAACTGTACTTGTAATACACAAGTCAAATAGGTTTTTGTTGAGTGTTGAGTATTGTTGAGTGTTGAGTATTAAGTGTAAGAACCCACAGAAATTGGATTTAAAAATTCAAATATTTTAAGATACGTTTCACTAACACATTCCACTCCCTCCTCCCGTTCCCCGGAGCTCTATGCCATAATACGCAAATTATTTTTTAAACATTTTCTAGTCATGGGGGACTGTATTTGCAGTTTCCCCTGTGTATGTATGTATGTATGTATGTATTAATTGTGGAATATATATTTTTTTTCTTTCTGAAATAACTGGCAAACAGTGAGGAAAATAAGTATTTGAACATCATGCGATTTTGCAAGTTCTCCCACTTAGAAATCATGGAGGGGTCTGAAATTTTCATCTTAGGTGCACGTCCACTGTGAGAGACATAATCTTAAAAAAAAAAATCCGGAAATCACAATGTATGATTTTTTTTAATAATTTATTTGTATGTTACTGCTGCACATAAGTATTTGAACACCTGTGAAAATCAATGGTAATATTTGGTACAGTAGCCTTTGTTTGCAATTACAGAGGTCAAATGTTTCCTGTAGTTTTTCACCAGGTTTTATTTATATAGCACCAAATCACACATTGCAGCAGGGATTTTGTTCCACTCCTCCATACAGATCTTCTCCAAATATTTCAGTTTTGGAGTTTGAGCTCCCGCCAAAGATTTTATATTGAGTTCAGGTCTGGAGACTGGCCAGGCCACTCCAGGACCTTGAAATGCTTCTTACGGAGCCCCCCCTTAGTTGCCCTGGCTGTGTGTTTGGGGTCATTGTCATGCTGGAAGACCCAGCCATGACCCATCTTCAATGCTCTTACTGAGGGAAGAAGGTTGTTTGCCAAAATCTCGCAATACATGATCCCATCCATCCTCCCTTCAATGCAGTCGTCCTGTCACCTTTGCAGAAGAGCACCACCAGAGTATGATGTTTCCACCCCCATGCTTCACAGTTGGGATGGTTTTCTTGGGGTTGTTCCCATCCTCTAAACATGGTAAGTGGAGTTGATTCCAAAAAGCTCTATTCTGGTCTCATCTGACCACATGCCCTTCTTCTATGCCTCCTCTGGATCATCCAGAGGGTCACTGGTGAACTTCAAACTGGACTGGACATGTGCTGGATTGAGCAGGGGGACCTTGCTGCCCTGCAGGATTTTAAACCACGACAGCATCATGTGTTACTAATGTAATCTTTGTGACTGTGGTCCCAGCTCTCTTCGGGTCATTGACCAGGTCCTGCTGTGTAGTTCTGAGCTTTCTCAGAATCATCCTTAACCCACAAAGTGAGATCTTGCATGGAATCCCAGACCGAGGGAGATTGACAGTCATCTTGTGTTTCTTCCACTTTCTAATAAATAATCATAACAGTTGTTGTCTTCTACCAAGCTGCTTGCCTGTTGTCCTGTAGTCCATCCCAGCCTTGTGCAGGTCTACAGTTTTCTCCCTGGTCTCATTGGACAGCTCTTTCGTCTTGGCTATGGTGGACAGGTTGGAGTGTGATTGATTGAGTGTGTGAACAGGTGTCTTTTATACAGGTAACAAGTTCAAACAGGTGCAATTAATACAGGTAAAGAGTGCAGAATAAATCAAATCAAATAAATTTTATTTATATAGCACCAAATCACAACAGTTGCCCAAGGCGCTTTATAGGCAAAAGCCATACACTAATTACAGGAAACCCCAACGGTCAAAACGACCCCCCTATGAGCAAGCACTTGGCGACAGTGGGAAGGAAAAAACTCCCTTTTAACAGGAAGAAACCTCCAGCAGAACCAGGCTCAGGGAGGGGCAGTCTTCTGCTGGGACTGGTTGGGGCTGAGGGAGAGAATCAGGAAAAAGACATGCTGTGGAAGAGAGCAGAGATCAATCACTAATGATTAAATGCAGAGTGGTGCATACAGAACAAAAAGAGGTGAATAAAAAGAAACACTCAGTGCATCATGTGAACTCCCCAGCAGTCTAAGTCTATAGCAGCATAACTAAGGGATGGTTCGGGGTCACCCGATCCAGCCCTAACTATAAGCTTTAGCAAAAAGAAAAGTTTTAAGCTTAATCTTAAAAGTAGAGAGGGTGTCTGTGTCCCTAATCCGAATTGGGAGCTGGTTATATATATCTGGTTAATATGCTCTCTCCTTCTAGTCCCTGTCAGTACTCTAGCTGCAGCATTTTGAATTAACTGAAGGCTTTTCAGGGAACTTTTAGGACAACCTGATAATAATGAATTACAATAGTCCAGCCTAGAGGAAATAAATGCATGAATTAGCTTTTAAGCATCACTCTGAGACAAGACCTTTCTAATTTTAGAGATATTGCGCAAATGCAAAAAAGCAGTCCTACATATTTGCTTAATATGCGCATTGAAGGACATATCCTGATCAAAAATGACTCCAAGATTTCTCACAGTATTACTAGAGGTCAGGGTAATGCCATCCAGAGTAAGGATCTGGTTAGACTGGGGGGCAAGCACAATAACTTCAGTTTTATCTGAATTTAAAAGCAGGAAATTAGAGGTCATCCATGTCTTTATGTCTGAAAGACATTCCTGCAGTTTAACTAACTGGTGTGTGTCCTCTGGCTTCATGGGTAGATAAAGCTCAGTCACAGTCAGTCAGAGCTGCGTGTCGTCAGAGTGAGCTGCAAAAAGTTTGTACCTGAGTTTTCAGAGGTGGTGTTTGTAGTTGCCATCTGCCACGCCGGTGTTTGCCAACCCGGACAGTGGGAATACCACCTCAACCGGCAACTTAGCCCCGCGACTGGACAGCAACAACGTCCGAGGCCCAACGTGGTGAATTCACTGAGGCCGCGCGCTGCGTCATTAGAGCCGCGCGTCACGAGTGCCGCTTCCCCGAGGCCTCGTGCAGCCACCGCGGATCCATCAGCGCGGAAACACCGAGGCCGCGCGGCACCAGCGCAGTGCAGATCCATCCCGGTGACAAACAACGCGGGCTATTAACATCGGCGATCGACAAGCTGCTCATAAGCCGACCATGGGGCCTAAGAAGGTTCTGACAGCGGAGGAAGGTGACGATATTAAAAAATCTCTGGACTTTCTATCAGAGGAGATTTCTGTTGTGAAGCAGCAACAGAAATCAATCATGGATCTGGTGGAGGAGGTGAAGGCATTACGGCTCCAGAACGCCGAGAAAGACCGGCATCTGGTGCAGCTGGAAAATAGAGTGGCTGAATTGGAGCAGTACACCAGAATTAACGACGTCATCATCACAGGTCTTCACATCAAACCACGGTCCTACGCACGGGCGGTAACAGATGAGAGCAGAGGGGAGCCCAGTGAACAGGAGGTCAGCTCTGTGGAAAAACAGGTTGCTGATTTCCTCCTATCTAAAGGTATAGAAATGGATTTAAATAACATTGAAGCGTGCCACCCTCTGCCCCGGAGAAATGACGGTGATAAACGAACCGTCATCATGAGATTCATCAACAGAAAACACACAACAGCACTGTTAAAACAAGGAAGAAAACTGAAAGGGACAAACGTATTCATCAATGAACATCTCACCAAACAGAATGCCGACATCGCCAGGAAAGCACGCTTCTTGAAGAAACAGGGAAAAATCCAGCACACATGGACTTCAAACTGTAAAATATTCATCAAACTGAACGGATCACCAGAACAAGCAAAAGTCATGGCAATAAGGAACATCGAGGAGCTGGACAAATATGAACAATAGTGTTTCTTAAAGCGAGGATCTAGACAAATATGACCAATAAGGTATGAGGACACAAACACATCACAACACCATGACACAGACCAGAGGAACCTATTCATCTACATCTGGAGACAAGAAGGATATAACTCAAAGGATTGCTGATCATGGAAAAGTAGAACTGAGAACATTTAAATACACAGACCACAATGTACTGGACTTGGAGCACGATATAGACCCGGACAATAATTTCTTCTCAAATATCAATGACAGTTGTTGCTATTATACAGATGAACAGTTTAATCGGATCATTAAAACGGATAACAAATTATCAATAATCCATTTCAACAGCAGAAGTCTATATGCAAACTTTAACAACATTAAAGAATATTTAAGTCAGTTTAAAAAAATATTTAACATAATTGCTATATCAGAAACATGGATCAATGAAGATAAAGGAATGGATTTTGAACTGGATGGATATGAATTTAATTGTGTAAACAGAAAAAATAAGAGTGGAGGAGGAGTGGCTGTGTATGTGGATAAGAACATGGATTATAAAATAGTAGACAATATGACAACTGTGATTGATAACTTATTAGAATGTATAACTATTGAAATATGTGAAGAAAAAAGCAAAAATGTATTAGTCAGCTGTATATATAGAGCACCAGGATCTAGTATTGAAACATTCACTGACTGTATGGGAAAAATGTTCTCAAAAACTAATCAAAACACTGTGTTCATTTGTGGTGACTTAAATATTGATCTGCTCAATCCAAATAAGCATAAAATAACAGATGAATTTATCAGTATAATGTACAGTATGAGTTTATATCCAAAAATCACCAGGCCAAGCAGAATTACATCCCATAGTGCCACCTTAATTGATAATATATTCAGCAATGATATTGAGAATAACACTGTGAGTGGATTATTAATCAATGACATTAGTGATCATCTACCAGTTTTCATCGTTTATAATAGAAACCATCGGCGGAATCAGCCAGAGGAGAAAATAAAATACAGGCGAGTGCGGACAGAGGAAAACATGAACACACTAAAGAAAGATTTACAGGAGCAAAACTGGGAAAAGGTATACAGTGAAAGTGATGTTGATAGTGCATATGAAACTTTTTTACAAATATTTACATCATTATATGATAAAAATTGTCCAATTAAACAAGACTACAGAAAACAAAAAATCCAAGCTCGACCATGGATGACGAAAGGGTTACGAAATGCATGTAATAAGAAAAATACACTGTATAGAGAATTCATAAAACTAAAGACTAAAGAGGCAGAAAATAGATATAAGAAATACAAAAATAGATTAACTAATATTATACGGGTATGTAGGAAGGAATATTATAGTAACATTATATAATAACAAAAACAATATTAAAGGAATATGGGATATATTAAATAGCATTATCAAAAATGGTAATAAAAAACAGAGTTACCCTCAGTATTTCATTGATAATAATGTCAAGAAGGAAAATAAGGATGAGGTAGTCAACGGTTTTAATAATTTTTTTGTAAATATTGGACCAAGCTTGGCAGAAAAA
The DNA here is from genome assembly GCF_902500255.1 of Thalassophryne amazonica. Lineage (NCBI taxonomy): Eukaryota > Metazoa > Chordata > Actinopteri > Batrachoidiformes > Batrachoididae > Thalassophryne > Thalassophryne amazonica. The sequence goes on from NC_047119.1 coordinate 14,314,565, forward strand.
ATTCCCGATTCCCAACCTGAGGATTGGGATAATAATCTCATAGAAAGAAATCCCTGTTCAATGTTCCTCACAGCAGTGGATGGAAATGAAATTATAGACATTGTGAATAATTGTAAATATAAAACATCTACCGATTTAAATGAAATTGATATGGTGGTGGTAAAACAGGTCATTGAATGGATTGTAGAACCATTAACATCTGTAACTTATCATTTCAAACCGGTAAATTTCCCAATCAAATGAAAATAGCTAAGGTTGTGCCGCTGTATAAGACTGGGGATAGACACCACTTCACAAATTATAGACCTGTTTCTTTGCTTCCACAATTTTCCAAATTATTAGAAAAGTTATTCAATAATAGATTAGCCAAATTCATAAATAAACATAAATTACTTACTGATAGTCAATATGGATTCAGAGCACATAGTTCAACATCACTTGCATTAGTAGAATCAGTTGAGGAGATTACAAACGCCATAGACCACAAATTACATTCAGTTGGAATATTTATAGACCTTAAAAAGGCTTTTGATACAATTAATCATGACATATTAATCAATAAACTTGAACAGTATGGGATTAGGGGGTTGGTGTTGCACTGGGTGAGAAGCTACTTAAGTAACAGAAAACAGTTTGTGAAGTTGGGGGAATATACATCATCATGCTTGGACAATGCTTGTGGCGTCCCACAGGGGTCAGTATTGGGTCCAAAACTGTTTCTAATTTATATAAATGATATTGTCAATGTTTCCAAAATATTAAAATTAGTATTATTTGCAGATGACACAAGCATTTTTTGTTCAGGGGGGGATTTGCAGGAGTTTCTGAGGAGGATCAGTATAGAAATGGGAAAATTGAAAATATGGTTTGACAGAAACAAATTATCATTAAACTTAAGTAAAACAAAATACATGTTATTTGGCTATTGTAATACAGACATACAGGTTCAGTTACAAGTCGAGGGGGTAGATATTGAAAGGGTACATGAAAATAAGTTTCTGGGGGTGATAATAGATGATAAGATAAACTGGAAGACTCATATAAAACATATACAAAGTAAACTGTCAAGAAGCATTTCAGTTCTAAACAAAGCGAAACATATTCTGGACCACAACTCACTCCGCATTCTTTACTGCTCACTGGTTTTACCATATTTACAGTACTGTGCAGAGGTATGGGGTAATACTTATAAAGGTACAACACAATCACTATCAGTAATGCAGAAAAGAGCTATAAGAATTATTCATAATACTGGCTATAGAGATCATACAAATCCACTATTTTTACAATCCAAATTCTTAAAATTCACAGACTTGGTTCATTTTTAAACAGTACAAATTGTGTATAAAGCAATAAACAATTTACTTCCAGCAAATATTAAAATATGTTTTTTAACAGATCAGGGGATTACAGTCTGAGGGGGAAATTTAATTTAAAGCATCAGTGGGCACGAACAACATTAAAAGGTTTCTGTATTTCTGTCTGTGGGGTGAGGATGTGGAACAGATTGGGAGTGGGGCTCAAGCAATGTCCAAGCATGAACCAGTTCAAACAGTGGTACAAAATATGTTTTTTTCTGGGTATAGGGAGGTGGAAGGGTAATGAGGGTTAGGGTGTTTTTGTTTTTTGCTTCGGCTTGTAAATATATAGTATTTTGTATGTAAGTAGGTATGTGTAGGTGTATATTTATGTTTGTGTATATATATGTGTATGTATGTTGATGTGTGTATGTATATATGTATGTGTATATATATGTATATATATATATATATATATATTGATATCGGTTTAGGTGTGTAGGAATCTATGTGTATATGTGGCAAAGGGTATTACTGGTTGTGGGGAAGAAGGGGTAGGGATAAATAAGCTGATGCTTCACCCTACCCCTTTTCGGACATGTTGGGTACACAGTAGGAACTTTTTTGTTGTTGTCTTTACTGATCTATCTTGTAATTGTTGTTGTATCAAATGTTCGAAATAAACAGTTTTCATTCATTCATTCATTCATTCATTCATTCATTCAAGCTGGGTATCATCTGCGCAACAATGAAAATTTAAGCAATGCTTTCTAATAATACTGCCTAAGGGAAGCATGTATAAAGTGAATAAAATCGGTCCTAGCACAGAACCTTGTGGAACTCCATAATTAACCTTAGTCCGTGAAGAAGACTCCCCATTTACATGAACAAATTGTAATCTATTAGATAAATATGATTCAAACCACTGCAGCGCAGTGCCTTTAATACCTATGGCATGCTCTAATCTCTGTAATAAAATTTTATGGTGAACAGTATCAAAAGCAGCACTGAGGTCTAACAGGATGAGCACAGAGATGAGTCCACTGTCTGAGGCCATAAGAAGATCATTTGTAACCTTCACTAATGCTGTTTCTGTACTATGATGAATTCTGAAACCTGACTGAAACTCTTCAAATAGACCATTCCTCTGCAGATGATCAGTTAGCTGTTTTACAACTACCCTTTCAAGAATTTTTGAGAGAAAAGGAAGGTTGGAGATTGGCCTATAATTAGCTAAGATAGCTGGGTCAAGTGATGGCTTTTTAAGTAATGGTTTAATTACTGCCACCTTAAAAGCCTGTGGTACATAGCCAACTAATAAAGGTAGATTGATCATATTTAAGATCGAAGCATTAATTAATGGTAGGGCTTCCTTGAGCAGCCTGGTAGGAATGGGGTCTAATAGACATGTTGATGGTTTGGAGGAACTAATGAAAATAACTCAGAACAATCAGAGAGAAAGAGTCTAACCAAATATCAGCATTACTGAAAGCAGTCAAACATAAAGATATGTCTTTGGGATGGTTATGAATAATTTTTTCTCTAATAGTTAAAATTTTATTTGCAAAGAAAGTCATGAAGTCATTACGAGTTAAAGTTAAAGGAATACTCGGCTCAATAGAGCTCTGACTCTTTGTCAGCCTGGCTACAGTGCTGAAAAGAAACCTGGGGTTGTTCTTATTTTCTTCAATTAGTGATGAATAGTAAGATGTAACAGTACATGTACACTCAACAAAAATATAAACGCAACACTTTTGGTTTTGCTCCCATTTTGTATGAGATGAACTCAAAGATCTAAAACTTTTTCCACATACACAATATCACCATTTCCCTCAAATATTGTTCACAAACCAGTCTAAATCTGTGATAGTGAGCACTTCTCCTTTGCTGAGATAATCCATCCCACCTCACAGGTGTGCAATATCAAGATGCTGATTAGACACCATGATTAGTGCACAGGTGTGCCTTAGACTGCTCACAATAAAAGGCCACTCTGAAAGATGCAGTTTTATCACACAGCACAATGCCACAGATATCGCAAGATTTGAGGGAGTGTGCAATTGGCACGCTGACAGCAGGAATGTCAACCAGAGCTGTTGCTCGTGTATTGAATGTTCATGTCTCTACCATAAGCCGTCTCCAAAGGCGTTTCAGAGAATTTGGCAGTACATCCAACCAGCCTCACAACCGCAGACCACGTGTAACCACACCAGCCCAGGACCTCCACATCCAGCATGTTCACCTCCAAGATCATCTGAGACCAGCCACTCGGACAGCTGCTGAAACAATCGGTTTGCATAACCAAAGAATTTCTGCACAAACTGTCAGAAACCATCTCAGGGAAGCTCATCTGCATGCTCGTCATCCTCATCGGGGTCTCGACCTGACTCCAGTTAGTCGTCGTAACCGACTTGAGTGGGCAAATGCTCACATTCGCTGGCGTTTGGCATGTTGGAGAGGTGTTCTCTTCACGGATGAATCCCGGTTCACACTGTTCAGGGCAGATGGCAGACAGCATGTGTGGCGTCGTGTGCGTGAGCGGTTTTCTGATGTCAATGTTGTGGATCGAGTGGCCCATGGTGGCGGTGGGGTTATGGTATGGGCAGGCGTCTGTTATGGACGAAGAACACAGGTGCATTTTATTGATGGAATTTTGAATGCACAGAGATACTGTGAATGAACAGTTAAAAGAAAGAGATAGAAAATAAAATACATTGTACAAAAGTAAAGGGATTCTTTAACATTAATTCTCTTTTTTTTTACATCACTTACAGAGTGTGACAGTTTTGGACAAGTTAACTTTTCTGGCAAAAAATATGAAGGTTGAATAAGATCGAACAGGGCTTCATGCTGGAACCATTGTTCTGCTCTTTACTTGTGGAAAGGTTTTATAAAAGCTGTTTACTAGGAATGTATTTTTTATAATATTTCATACATTTGTCATTTATTTGAGAACATTTTATTTAACTTATTACCAGGCAGCACTTTGCAATTATTTTATTTTAGTTTGTATAATGTTACAATAAATTGTTGTTTTAAACAACAAGCAAATTTAGGTTAGGCCCAAGCTATGTGTCAAAGACGGCCTAAAACGGCACCTGAAGGCCTGCAACATCAGCATCTCAACATAGGAGAAGGATGCTCAAGACCAAACTGCCTGGCACCGCCTTGTGAGTCAGTCACTCAAGGTGGCGCCTCATGTACAAAGACTTGCGTGTATTTCCTACTCAAACATAGCACAAGCCAATACCCAGAGATGGGACAAAGTCACCATCAAGCCACTTTCAAGTCATGAATCAGCAAGTCCCAAGTCAAGTCTCAAGTCAGCTTGCAAACAATTGGTGATCACTGACTTGAGACTTAATTGGGACTTGCTGATTCATGACTTGAGAATGACTTGACAGTGACTTTGTCTCACCTCTGCCAATACCCAAACACTGGCGTAAGCACACAAATATCCAGATGTATCAAAGTGTGCGCAGTAGAAGTGGGCGATACCGGGAATTCTGGTATTGATCCGATACCAAGTAAATACAGGCCCATTATCGCCGATATCGATACAAATACCAATACTTTTTCATATTTAAGCTTCATAGATCCAAAGGATCCAAAAGACCTAGGATAGAATTTCGCCAAATATTGTACGTGACAACAAAATACTTTATTATCACAATCAACATTTTTGTTTAAAAAAAATATCACTCAACACAACTTAAAACAAAATCTCCTGAGGTAGAGGGCTGACAAACCACAATAAAAGGGTGCGCTGCTCCGTGTTGTGTGACACAGTGCAGCGCTGCTCTTACAGAGTAGACTTTGATGAATCTACATGCGAAGCAGTCGGTGCGTGCGGGAGAGAAAAAAAGCTTGAGTATCGATCTTTTTACACGAGGATCGTTCAATATCAGTACCAGCATTGGTATCGATATTATCGATATTAGGATAGATCCGCCCACCTCTAGTGCGCAGGCATGGATCCACACACGTTCCCACTGAAAGTGGAAGTGAGCATGCATGCACTAAGCCCCTCCCTGTCCATACCCTGCTTTAAATATGTAAATCCATGTAAATAGGCCCTGGGCGCTGGGAATTCCTCTCTGCCAAATCAGTCAGCATGAACACTGAAAAGAAAGTATACAGAGTGTGAGATGCAGATGACGTGGAGACACACAGGGATATTTTATTTGGGACCCTGAAAAACAAAATAAAGATGAAACGGTAAAAGAGATAGTGGGATCATGTGTGTGGGCTCAGGGCAGCGCATGCACTCAAGTAAAAAAATGTGAAGGGAGCCACCGCTGACAGTGTGTGTCATCACAACATTACACACATGTTTACTGACAAATACTGAACACAGGAGACAATCTGGGGCCTGTTAAGAATCTCTCTAGTTCCACCAACTTAAAACAAAGAAAAAATACTACTACTACTAATAATAATAATAATAATAAGAGCAATCCGGATACAGATCACCTCCAAAATTCAGTGGAGTCTTTCATGCCCTAATATCTATCTCTAGTGCAAATTTTAAGTAGTTTTGACGTAATCCTTCAAAGCCTATGTGAAGTGAAATTTTGATCTAGAATCTGGATCCAGATCATCTCCAAAATTCAGTGGAGTACTCGATGCCCTAATATCTAGCTGTGGTGCAAATTTTGTGAGAATCTGTGAAGTAGTTTTGACATAATCCTGCTGGCAAACAGACAGAGAGACAAAGAAATAAATAACACCAATGATTTTATTACATCCTTGGTGGACATAATCATTTATTGTAAAATGCCACTTTGATCAAAGTAAAGAATTGTCAGCTTCATTTGAAGATAATTGATTCTATGCTGCCTTTGATGTTTGTAATTCACAAATGTTGCCTTTAATATAAAAATGTGTTTAAAGCTACTGACATTGAAGCCATTGATCTGCTTTTATGTTTGTAAATACACATATTGAAGTATACATGTATCTCCATTCATCTTTTTGACTTGTGTAACTTTCTGTCTACTTTAATCTTTTTTACATGTGCGATGCTGTCCTTTCATCAGTCCTGGCGTTTCTTTGGTTTTGATTAAAGCAGCAGTAATATCCTGATCTCCTGCATCTGAACCAAATCACTCTATTGGACTTCAACTCTGAGATTTGTTTATACAAATTGTGAATCTTTATTAAGTGGTAAGTGGACTGCTTTTACTTTTACACATTCTATTTAAAATTAGCTAAGTTAACAGCACCCCACAGCAACAAAAACATCTTTGACATTTTCATTTAGCCCTGAAAGATAACATTTGCTTAGCTCTACTACTAGTTGATCCAGATTTATTTGAGGTAATCTCATGAATGCAGTTTTTTTCCAGAAGTTTTTTTTTAATGTTGGGTCTTTGTCAGCTTCTGAGCATTCTGAACGCAGCCTTTTTTCTGTGGTTATGTTCATTCATTATGTTCATTCGGTATTTGGTTAGACTCTTTCTCTCCGATTGTTCTGTCTGAGTTTTTTTCATTAGTTACTTCCTCCAAACCATCAACATGTCTATTAGACCCCATTCCTACCAGGCTGCTCAAGGAAGCCCTACCATTAATTAATGCTTCGATCTTAAATATGATCAATCTATCTTTATTAGTTGGCTATGTACCACAGGCTTTTAATGGTAGCAGTAATTAACCATTACTTAAAAAGCCATCACTTGACCCAGCTATCTTAGCTAATTATAGGCCAATCTCCAACCTTCCTTTTCTCTCAAAAATTCTTGAAAGGGTAGTTGTAAAACAGCTAAACTGATCATCTGCAGAGGAATGGTCTATTGAAGAGTTTCAGTCAGGTTTTAGAATTCATCATAGTACAGAAACAGCATTAGTGAAGGTTACAAATGATCTTCTTATGGCCTCAGACAGTGGACTCATCTCTGTGCTTGTTCTGTTAGACCTCAGTGCTGCTTTTGATACTGTTGACTATAAAATTTTATTACAGAGATTAGAGCATGCCATAGGTATTGAAGGCACTGCGCTGCAGTGGTTTGAATCATATTTATCTAATAGATTACAATTTGTTCATGTAAATGGGGAATCTTCTTCACAGACTAAGTTTTAATTATGGAGTTCCACAAGGTTCTGTGCTAGGACCAATTTTATTCACTTTATACATGTTTCCCTTAGGCAGTATTATTAGACAGCATTGCTTAAATTTTCATTGTTACGCAGATGATACCCAGCTTTATCTATCCATGAAGCCAGAGGACACACACCAATTAGCTAAACTGCAGTATTGTCTTACAGACATAAAGACATGGATGACCTCTAATTTCCTGCTTTTAAATTCAGATAAAACTGAAGTTATTGTACTTGGCCCCACAAATCTTAGAAACATGGTGTCTAACCAGATCCTTACTCTGGATGGCATTACCCTGACCTCTAGTAATACTGTGAGAAATCTTGGAGTCATTTTTGATCAGGATATGTCATTCAATGCGCATATTAAACAAATATGTAGGACTGCTTTTTTGCATTTGCGCAATATCTCTAAAATTAGAAAGGTCTTGTCTCAGAGTGATGCTGAAAAACTAATTCATGCATTTATTTCCTCTAACAGAGCTACTGCTAACAGAGTTAACTAATCTACAGATAACAGAACTAACTAAGCTGTGGCTAACCGAGCTAACTAAGCTACAGCTAACCGAGCTAACTAAGCTACAGCTAACAGAGCTACTGCTAACAGAATTAACTAATCTACACATAGCAGAACTAACTAAGCTACGGCTAACAGAATTAACTAATCTACAGCTAACACAGCTAATTAAACTACAGCTAACAGCGCTAACTAAGCTACACATAGCAGAACTAGCTAAGCTACGGCTAACAGAATTAACTAATCTACAGCTAACACAGCTAATTAAACTACAGCTAACAGAGCTAACTAAGCTACAGCTAACTAAGCTACGGCTAACAGAATTAACTAATCTACAGCTAATTAAACTACAGCTAACAGAGCTAACTAAGCTACAGCTAACGAGGTGTGAGTGCACTCACTCTGTCACTATTTCCCAGAATCAACAACAGTGCAGAGCACATACTCTGACAGAAAACAAGCCACTCACTTTAAACACAGTTTTAACTCACTCATATAAATGATTAAATTCAGTTTAACTTTATGTGTTGGCCCTGTGATAGCCTGGTACCCTGTCTCTCACCCAATGTTAGCTGGAACAGGCTCCTGTCCCTCCATGACCCTTAATTTGAATAATTGGGTTTGGAAAATGAATGAAAATTTCAGAGGAGAAACATGACCACAACACATTGATTCCTGCAGTGTGCTTATACTTACAAAAAAAATACTGACAGTTGTGTAACTACTCTTCGCCCGGGCGAAAACGGGTGCCTGTGTTATTTTTAATGTTTGCTAAGGCAGTGCTAGAGTAAAACTCATGTTTATCCATATTATTTGTTTTATTTATGTTTTTGGTTATTTTTCCATTTGTGTTCATTGTTTCTTTAGAAAATGGACAGATTGAAAAAAGCACTGAAATTGCCAAAGCTTCCCATTGGAGCCAAAAGGAAGAGCATCAACGCGAGCAAAATCACTGAATCTGTGTTCTATGGAAAGGTGGAGGACGTGAAGAAGCTCGCACAAGAATATGCTCATGAGAAGGACACATTTAACAGGTAAGTGAGTGTAATACAGCTTAAACTGGTATCCTCTTATGCTCTGATACTTTTTCTGATATCATTAAATAACACACAGTGCATCTTGAACGTTTGTGAATCCCTTGAGCTTTTACATATTTGAAAATTTTTAAAATTTAGTGAAGTTGTTTTTGAAGGAAAATGTTTATATTTCATATTATTGCCTTTGCTATTATAGAATAGCACTTCATTGTGCCTGTCAACATGGAAAAGTTGCCGTGGTTCGGTTTCTGGTGGAAAACAAAGCCGACCTCAATGCTTGTGACGACTATAATCGGAGTGCCCTCATGAAGGTAAGACTAAATGATATGATATTTTAGACAAAGCATGTCTTAATTATGAAGACAACACTCCGTGTTGAAATGAGCATAATTAAATATTTACATCATGCATTTATTTCTTTATATCTGATTTCCACATTCATGTCTGTATTCCACAATGTCAGGCAGTCGAGCACCAGAGGGAGTCCTGTGTCAGGATACTACTGGGCAGTGGTGCTGACATAAACCACGTGGACAGTGATGGTCGAACTGCTCTGCATTTAGCAGTGGCAAAGAAAAGCATGCGAATTGTTGAGCTGTTGATTAAGAAAAAGGCTGACATCCATGCAAAAGACAAGGTGAGCTTCCACTCACATTGAGTTAGCGCACACTCATACAGATACCGCTTCCATCAAAAAGAGGAATCTGGAGGTTATGCAATCACACTTTCTAACCCTGACTATTCTTTTTATGCAAAGTGAGGATCACCTCCCTATGAAAAACGTTTGCTCCGCCCTACCCCGATAAAATGTCGGATTTAGATATATATATATTTATAAATAAAAGTTTGAACTCGTTCCCTGCTAGAGAGGTGATGTTTCACATTCCAAAAGTTCCAAAAGTTAATCATAACCTGGTGTCAGTCCAAATGGACATTTGTCCCTGTCTACTGCCCGTAACACAGCGTCCCACAGTTGCACATATGTGCGGTTATATTTCTTTGTTTCTGTTGTTGCTGCAAATCAGTCAACAAGATGCCGTTTGCCAGGTTTATTTACTATGACAAACATTCATGAACATTCAAAAATAAGACATCAGAGCTTCTTCTGCAACCTGTGATATTTAATTGTTGTCTTATTGCCTCCTCTGATTCCCAATGTCCAAGTGAATATGTTACTAATTGTGATCTGTTTTTTAGAATGGTCATACGCCTCTGGTTCTGGCTGTTCTCGATGGTCAATATGAGGTGGTCGAGTATCTCATCAAAAAGGGTGCTGACGTTGATGTTAGGGACCAGCAGCTAAGGTAACTAGTGAACCATGGTACTCTGTTGATCCATGTGAAATCATGTTTCAGACTTAACTGTACATTTACACTTAATTTTTCTTGCAGGACGCCACTAATGTTAGCAGTAGTCGGTGGTTGTCAGAAGACGTGGCAGCTGCTGCTGGACTCAGGAGCTGATCGCACACTGAAAGACATCAGTGGACAGACCGCTGATGACTACATAGCTGATCTCCCCAAATTTTTGTGAGTTGTGCTTCTTAACTTATTTTTTTAATGTAGTGGTGTTACCTTTGTAACTCATCTGCGGCATGTGCTTGAAAATTTGAATTTACTTTTTGATTCTGTGAGTTTTATCTATACTGTGTAGAATGTGTAATGGTCAAAGTTATCATTGCTTGTTAAAATTACAGTTGAATTTGTTACAGATTTATGGAAAATGGGAAAGATTTTATTGTATCGTGTGTATATTCAGGTTGATAATTCATATAACTTTTGTGTAGTTTAGAAATAATAAAATACCAATACACAAAGAAACCAAGGAGCTAAAATGTTACAAATGCTTTGATGCTCTAGTTGCCATTTCTGCACATTACAGGGTGCTTTTCTGACAAATATACCTGAGTGCCAAATTAATCCAGCTTTTTCTCTGTGAAAACACTCAGGATGAGTCATTATTCAAATCAGAACTTTAACAAATCCAACATAGAAGAATCTCTTGTTTACATCCATCCATCCATCCATTTTCTTCCGCTTTATCTGGAGTCGGGTCGCGGGGACAGCAGCTCAAGCAAAGCCGCCGAGACCTCCCGATCCACACACACCTCCCCCAGCTCCTCCAGGGGAACCCCAAGGCGTTCCCAAGCCAGCCGAGAGATGTAGTCCCTCCAGCGTGTCCTGGGTCTTCCCCGGGGCCTCCTCCCAGTGGGACGTGCCCGGAACACCTCTCCAGCAAGGCATCCAGGGGGCATCCGGAAAAGATGCCCGAGCCACCTCAACTGACTCCTTTCGACATGGAGGAGCAGCGGCTCGACTCCGAGCTCCTCCCGAGTGACCGAGCTCCTCACCCTTTCTCTAAGGGAGCACCCAGCCACCCTGCGGAGGAAACTCATCTCGGCCGCTTGTACTCGCGATCTCGTTCTTTCGGTCATGAGCCAAATCTCATGACCATAGGTGAGGATTGGAACGTGGATCGATTGGTAAATCGAGAGCTTTGCCCCCCTACTCAGCTCTCTCTTCACCATGACGGTCCGATACAGTGACCGCATCACTGCAGATGCTGCACCGATCCGTCTATCGATCTCACGCTCCATCCGTCCCTCACTCGTGAACAAGACCCCGAGATACTTAAACTCCTCCACTTGAGGCAACGACACTCCACCGACCTGAAGAGGGCAAAGCACCTTATTCCGGTCGAGAACCATGGCCTCGGATTTGGAGGTGCTGATTTTCATCCCGGACGCTTCACACTCAGCTGCAAACCGCCCCAGTGCACGCTGAAGGTCCTGATTTGACGAAGCCAATAGAACCACATCGTCCGCAAACAGCAGAAACGAGATTCTGTGGTTCCCAGACCAGACCCCCTCTACACCCTGGCTGCGCCTAGAAATTCTGTCCATAAAAATAATGAACAGAACCGGTGACAAAGGGCAGCCCTGGCGGAGGCCAACCTGCAGTGGAAACAGGTTTGACTTACTACCGGCAATGCGAACCAAGCTCCTGCTGCGGTCGTACAGGGACCGGATAGCCCTTAGCAAAGGACCCCGGACCCCGTACTCCCGGAGCACTCCCCACAGGGTGCCCCGCGGGACACGGTCGAACGCCTTCTCCAGATCCACAAAACACATGTGGACTGGTTGGGCGAACTCCCATGAACCGTCGAGCACCCGATGGAGCGTGTAGAGCTGGTCCAGTGTGCCGCGACCAGGACGAAAACCACACTGCTCCTCCTGAATCTGAGGTTCGACCATCGGTCGAATTCTCCTCTCCAGTACTCTGGAATAGACCTTATCGGGGAGGCTGAGGAGTGTGATCCCCCTATAGTTGGAACACATCATTCAGTCCCCCTTCTTAAACAGAGGGACCACCCCGGTCTGCCAATCCAGAGGCACTGTCTCTGATCGCCACGCGATGTTGCAGAGGCGTGTCAGCCAAGACAGCCCCACAACATCCAGAGACTTAAGGTACTCAGGACGGATTTCATCCACCCCAGGAGCCTTGCCACCGAGGAGCTTTCTAACCACCTCGGTGACTTCGGCCTGGGTAATGGATGAGTCCGCCTCTGAGTCCCCAGTCTCTGCTTCCTCTTCGGAAGACGTGACGATGGGATTGAGGAGATCCTCAAAGTACTCCTTCCACCGCCCGACAACATCCCCAGTCAGGGTCAACAGCTCCCCACCCGCACCATAAACAGTGCTGGTGGAGAGCTGCTTCTGCCTCCTGAGGCGTCGGACGGTTTGCCAGAATCTCTTCGAGGCCGACCGATAGTCCTCCTCCATAACCTCCCCGAACTCCTCCCAGACCCGAGTTTTTGCCTCTGCGACCGCACAGGCTGCGGCACGCTTGGCCTGCCGGTACCTGTCAGCTGTCTCTGGGGTCCCATCTACCAACAAAGATAAGTAGGACTCCTTCTTCAGCTTGACGGCATCCCTTACTTCTGGTGTCCACCACCGGGTTCGGGGATTGCCGCCGCGACAGGCACCAGAGACCTTGCGACCACAGCTACGAGCAGCTGCATTGACAATGGAGGTGGAGAACATGGTCCACTCGGACTCCATGTCTCCAACCTCCCCCGGGATCTGGGAGAAGCTCTCCCGGAGGTGGGAGTTGAAGACCTCGCTGACAGAGGGTTCCACCAGTCGTTGTCAGCAGACCCTCACGATACGTTTGGGCTTGCCAGGTCTGACAGGCTTCCTACCCTCCCAGCAGATCCAACTCACCACCAGGTGGTGATCAGTCGACAGCTCTGCCCCTCTCTTCACTCGAGTGTCCGAGACACGTGGCCGAAGGTTAGATGATACGACTACAAAGTTGTCATCGACCTCCGGATCAGGGT